>NW_025814033.1:414681-746557 GCF_021917145.1 Hypomesus transpacificus | reverse complement strand
CTGCCTGTGTGTTATTGTTGTTTGTCTGTTTTGACCACTATGACGTGCGCTGCTGCCTTTCTTGGCCAGGTCACCCTTGTGAAAGAGGTCTTGATCTCAATGGGCTTTTTATCTGCTTAAATAAAGGTTATAATATAATTGCTGTTTTTCTATATATTGTAGACCAATAGTTAAATGAATCAGGAGAAACAAATATCCACTTTGAACTTCAGAGAACCACAGGGGATCTCAGAGGCAAGGGCATAATGGTTGGATTCCAGTGGTGGAATCAACTCTCCACCTCCATCAGAGACACAGACTGTCTCTCCACCTTCAAGAGAAGGCTCAAGACGCACTTGTTCCGGGAGTACAACGGTACTTAGGAATGGTTTGCTGAACCCAACGCTAGTTTCCTCAAGGATCACAATGACTCTTGCTTAGACTGTTGCTCTTGTTGGTTAGTGGTAGCTGATTTAAACTGTTGTATTCTATTTTAGTTAATCATATTTTTATTGCTTTCCTACAGGTACACTTGCACTTAGAGATTCATGTTGTGTAATTGTAACTTGCTTAACTACATGCTCTTATGGTTTCTTCCCTTTGGCACTTATTTTTTGGTTGTTCACAATGTGTACTTATTGTTTTTGGCTACCCGCAATGCTTTGGGGCTATCTTGTTGTTTTTATCAGTGACCTATGCACTTTGTAAAGCTCTCTCTTGGAAGTCGCTTTGGATAAAAGCGTCTGCTAAATGAATAAATGTAAATGTAAATGCTGGTTTGCTACTTCTAAACCTTAATGACAAGAAGCCATTTAGTACACCAGTTATATCATACTTTCCCAAAGTAAGTAAGAGAGTACACAACAGACAGTGTTGGGAAGGATACTTTCAAAACTTATTTCGTTACAGAATCCAGAATACATGCCCAAAAATGTTTGTAACGTATTCCGTTACGTTACTCAATCTGAGTAATGTATGCTGAATACTTGGATTCATTCCACATTGAATTGTATTTTATAAGTGTAGGAATGTGGCCATCAAATCCTGCTTACTAAACTGCGTTTCCCGATAACGATGGATCCTAGTTAGAAGTAGGTAGCCTAGTTAGTAGAGTGAATAAACTTGTGAAACAGATAAGTATTGTAATGTAATCCATTGATTTCAACAATGTAACTGTATTCTAAATACCAGCTATTCACATTCATAATTTGTATTCTGAATACGTAACGCTGGTACATTTATGCCGTTACTCCCCAACACAGCCAACAGAAATGTTACAGATATGCATGAATATGCAACATTTTAATGTAAACTTGAATTAGTAACTGCTTTGTTATTTTGTCAGATTGCCAAAGATGCATGTCAGGGACTTCAACGACCACTTTGGAATGATCACACGGTGTGATCATATACAGTTTTTTACAATCGCTATGACAGTTTTTTCAATACCTTTAACAAGTTTCCGAAACTTTTAACACAGTTAGCACAACATCCGTCTGTGTTGGCTATACAATTAACACATTTCTTGTTGCTTTGACACAAAATGCATAGAGTAAACACAAATTTTAAATGCTTGAACTTCTTTTGCACACAAGCTCAACCAAGACCAAAACAATCGATTTTTACGGACCAATTTACCAATGCTTTAACACTGTATGTCAGAACAGATAACACAATGTTCAAAACCTAATTTATTGGCTAAAGTCAAAGTGAACAGCTGTTCATATTGTGAATTGAAACACAAATTTATCCCCTGTATTTTGTTCCATTGCTACAGAGAAAAAGCTGGTTGAAGTTATGCAAATACTATAAATTACAGTTGATTCCCAACTAGGAAACACTATGGTGTTGACCATAGGGTCAGATGGCTGAGCGGTGAGAGAGTCGGGCTAGTAATCAGAAGGTTACCGGATCGATTCCCCGCCGTGCCAAAAGAAGTTGTGTCCTTGGGTAAGGCACTTCACCCAACTTGCCTCGAGGGGAATGTCCCTGTACTTACTGTAAGTCGCTCTGGATAAGAGCGGCTGCTAAATGACTAAATGTAAATGTTGAGGTTCTTTCAATCGCATGACTATATGGTATATATACTGCAAAGTGGAGCTCTTTGTGCTGATCTTGTGTGGAAAAAAACAATATAGAGCAACACGAAGAAAGTAAGAATACAGTAATACCTGCACGAAGGAGAGTACCAGGACAAGGGAGAGGAGTTAGAATGTGTGGTGGCGCTCAGAGAAGAGCCAGAGCTAGGGTTATACTCTAAATGGCAGCTGTATTGCATATTTCTTGCAGTAATGTCCTGTTGCAAATGAAGCCTTTACTGCAGCAATTATGTTTCTGTCTTGTATTGTTTTTTCAATACAGTAACCATACATTCTATAAAGCTACTCTGACATCGGTCATTAATTTTTTGTTCTGAATTTCTGCAGCAAAAGAAACAAAATGCATACATTTACTAAACCCAACAAAACAAAAATGTAGAGGCTTCAAAAGAAACTGCATTGCAAAACACAATCTGTAATCTATATAATGTGAGACCTGACACATGTAAAAGAATGCAGTTTCTGTAATTCCATCTGATGTTACTGATTTTTATGACATTGTGCTATGATTGACTAAATGTTCCTGTGAAAAGAGACCATGTGTTAGTGTTTGGTAGACATGGTGTCATGTTTAGTGTATTTTTGTGTTATGACAATTAGTGTCTGAGTTTAGTTTACAATGTGTGATTTTGAGCATGAAATTAACTGTTTTGCCAATTGTGTGTGGTAGGTGTGTTGGTGCGTTAAGAGTTTAGAAAACTTGTTTAAGGTATTGAAAAAACTGTCATAGCGATTGTAAAAAACTGTAATGTCAAAAGCTTTAGACACTCACAATCGTAGTGCTCTACTGCCCCTATAGGCCCTGTAGGTACACCCATGACCCATTCCTCTACATCCCACAATGACGAGAACTTGGAACCACAATAAAAATGTTTTGTTTGTTGCCTTAACTATTTCTCATCAAGAATCATTCATTGTTCAGAATGATGTAAGGCTGAGTGTCAAACCTGCCCCCACCTCTCATATGTTCACAACTGCTACCAATAGCCTGGATGAACTCACTGAGGCTGTGACATCATACATACGCTTCTGTGAGGACTGCTGTATACCAACACGCACCAGGGTGAGCTTCAACAACGACAAGCCCTGGTTCTCAGCAGAGCTTCTGTCTGGAGAGGGCTCAGGCAAATCACCAACTACAAGCCCAGAGCCCCCCACTCCACCAACGACTCCCGCCTGGCCACCGACCTGAACAAGTTCTACTGCAGATTTGAAAGACAATTGGACAGTCCTGAACTACCCCTTCCCATCCAGAAGCCCCCCCCCCCCCCCCCTCTACTGTGACGACTCTCTCCATTCAGGAGGGTGAAGTTAACAGACTTTTCAAGAGGCAGAACCACCTGCAAAGCAGCTGGGCCGGACTCTGTCTCTCCTGCCACCCTCAAGCACTACGCTGACCAGCTGTCTCCTGTGTTTACAAACATCTTTAACACCTCCCTGGAGACATGCCATGTGCCATCCTGTCTCAAGTCCTCCATCATCATCCCTGTGCCCAAAAAGCCAAGGCCAACAGGACTTAATGACTACAGACCCGTCGCCCTGACCTCTGTGGTAATGAAGTCTTTTGAGCGCCTTGTGCTGGCACACCTCAAATCCATCACAGACCCCTTCCTGGACCCACTGCAGTTTGCCTACAGAGCCAACAGGTCGGTGGAGGATGCCGTTAACATGGCCCTCCACTTCACCCTACAGCATCTGGACTCCCCAGCATCCTACGCCAGGATCCTGTTTGTGGACTTCAGTTCTGCCTTCAACACCATCATCCCAGCCCTGCTTCAGGACAAGCTCTCCCAGCTGAACGTGCCCGACTCCACCTGCACGTGGATCACAGACTTCCTGTCTGACAGGAAGCAGTGCGTTAAGCTGGGAACACAAGTCTCTGACTCCCGGTCCATCAGCACCGGATCTCCCCAGGGCTGCGTCCTTTCTCCTCTGCTCTTCTCCATGTACACCAACAGGTGCACCTCGAGTCATCCGTCTGTCAATTTCTTGAAGTTTGCGGACGACACCACCCTCATTGGGCTCATCTCTGACGGGGACGAGTCTGACTACAGGTGGGAAGCTGACAACCTGGTGACCTGGTGTAGCCAGAATGACTTAGAGCTCAATGCTCTTAAGACAGTGGAGATGGTTGTGGACTTCAGGAAGAATACAGCCCCACTCACCCCCATCACCCTGAGTGACTCCCCAGTCAACACTGTGGAGTCCTTCCGCTTCCTGGGCACCATCCTCTCCCAGGACCTCAAGTGGGAACTGAACATCAGCTCCCTCAACAAAAAAGCACACCAGAGGATGTACTTCCTACGGCAGCTGAAGAAATTCAACCTGCCAAAGACAATGACGGTGCACTTCTACACAGCCATCATTGAGTCCATCCTCACTTCTTCTATCACCATCTGGTACGTTGCTGCCACTGCCAAGGACAAGAGCAGACTGCAGCGTATCATCCGCACTGCTGAGAAGGTGATCGGCTGTAATCTGCCTTCCCTCGAGGATCTGCACACCTCGAGGTCCCTGAGGCGAGTGAGGAAGATTGTGGCCGACCCCTCCCACCCTGGACACTCCCTGTTCCAGCTATTCCCCTCCGGCAGAAGGCTGCGGTCCATCAAGACCAAAACCTCACGCCACAAGAACAGTTTCTTCCCATCCGCTGTTGGCCACTTTAACAAGGTCAAGGACTCACACTGACTTTAAATCACAATCTGCACAATGACACCCTGCACATTGCAATTTGCACTATTGTATCGTTCTCTTGCACTATCTGTATTTTTTGGTTACATTTTTAATTATGGTTACTTATATATATTTTTTATTCCCCTTAGTATTAGCTAGACCCCCCTTAGTATTAGCTAGACTTTGCTCCTTTTGTATAGTTAGTCCACATATTTAAGTTTCAATATTCCTATATGTTTAATGTATGCACCTCCCTGCCAAAGTAAATTCCTTGTTTGTGCAAACATTCATGGCAAATAAAATCCCTTCTGATTCTGATCTCTTCTGATTCTGATTAATCTGATTAATATGCTAAAGTCTGGAGTTTCTGGACGGTCTCAACTTGATGGCTCTCACACCCCATTCAAGATGTGGTCTGATTGGTTGTCCTTGTGTATAAAGGGAATGTCAATGCATTGTTCTGTGGATTCTTTATCTCCTGAGACCTTCTCCTCAGTTCTCCCTTGTCATTCTGTCCTACTGGTGCTTTCTCTCTGATTTACAATGATCATGGTAGAGTAGGTAAGATTAAAGTCCTCATTTTGTAACATGTTTTCCTTGTAATAGATTTCATTCATTTGCAATTTTATTAAATGTGTATTTCATTTTAACCTTTCTTTGACCATTCTTGCTCTGATTTAACCCAGAGTCAAAATAACTGGAATTATATTTGTATCGACATTATTTGATTCATGCTAATACACTGTTCAGTTTCCCATCTTCTTTTAAACCATAGGGGAATTTGTTTTGGTTGCTGCTTAGTTCGCTTATGCCTTGGGCCGGCCCTGCATTTGCCAATGAAATGTACAGTAATCTTCAATATTTGTTTCCTTTCTGCCTTCTTTTATGGACTCCTACTGTTCGCCAATGTTCAATTATTTCAGTTAGCGTAAAGTCATTCATCATAATCATCAGAAGGCCATTAACACAGTTCTTGTCTTTCTTGCTCAATTCAGATAGCGTTTGGTTAACGCAAACTTTTTCCCATAGGTTAAGTAATTTGTTAACTTCAGTTTCCCATTCCATTTTTGTTCGTTTTATGCAGGAGCTAATATCAGAAACTAGTAATAGGCTTCTACCAACAGAACCAGGCGGAACACAATTAATGTAGGCTACATTTGTAAATGCTTACTCACTGCACCATGGTTTAAGACACCGGTATACCAAACTGAAGTGAATTGCTCTAAAAATATCAGGTAGTCAGGGTCACCAAAACTGTAGGGGGTTAAATATTGTCCAAACAACCAAAACAAATTCCCCTATGGTTTAAAAGAAGATGGGAAACTGAACAGTGTATTAGCATGAATCAAATAATGTCGATACAAATATAATTCCAGTTATTTTGACTCTGGGTTAAATCAGAGCAAGAATGGTCAAAGAAAGGTTAAAATGAAATACACATTTAATAAAATTGCAAATGAATGAAATCTATTACAAGGAAAACATGTTACAAAATGAGGACTTTAATCTTACCTACTCTACCATGATCATTGTAAATCAGAGAGAAAGCACCAGTAGGACAGAATGACAAGGGAGAACTGAGGAGAAGGTCTCAGGAGATAAAGAATCCACAGAACAATGCATTGACATTCCCTTTATACACAAGGACAACCAATCAGACCACATCTTGAATGGGGTGTGAGAGCCATCAAGTTGAGACCGTCCAGAAACTCCAGACTTTAGCATATTAATCAGATTAATCAGAATCAGAAGAGATCAGAATCAGAAGGGATTTTATTTGCCATGAATGTTTGCACAAACAAGGAATTTACTTTGGCAGGGAGGTGCATACATTAAACATATAGGAATATTGAAACTTAAATATGCGGACTAACTATACAAAAGGAGCAAAGTCTAGCTAATACTAAGGGGGGTCTAGCTAATACTAAGGGGAATAAAAAATATATATAAGTAACCATAATTAAAAATGTAACCAAAAAATACAGATAGTGCAAGAGAACGATACAATAGTGCAAATTGCAATGTGCAGGGTGTCATTGTGCAGATTGTGATTTAAAGTCAGTGTGAGTCCTTGACCTTGTTAAAGTGGCCAACAGCGGATGGGAAGAAACTGTTCTTGTGGCGTGAGGTTTTGGTCTTGATGGACCGCAGCCTTCTGCCGGAGGGGAATAGCTGGAACAGGGAGTGTCCAGGGTGGGAGGGGTCGGCCACAATCTTCCTCACTCGCCTCAGGGACCTCGAGGTGTGCAGATCCTCGAGGGAAGGCAGATTACAGCCGATCACCTTCTCAGCAGTGCGGATGATACGCTGCAGTCTGCTCTTGTCCTTGGCAGTGGCAGCAACGTACCAGATGGTGATAGAAGAAGTGAGGATGGACTCAATGATGGCTGTGTAGAAGTGCACCATCATTGTCTTTGGCAGGTTGAATTTCTTCAGCTGCCGTAGGAAGTACATCCTCTGGTGTGCTTTTTTGTTGAGGGAGCTGATGTTCAGTTCCCACTTGAGGTCCTGGGAGAGGATGGTGCCCAGGAAGCGGAAGGACTCCACAGTGTTGACTGGGGAGTCACTCAGGGTGATGGGGGTGAGTGGGGCTGTATTCTTCCTGAAGTCCACAACCATCTCCACTGTCTTAAGAGCATTGAGCTCTAAGTCATTCTGGCTACACCAGGTCACCAGGTTGTCAGCTTCCCACCTGTAGTCAGACTCGTCCCCGTCAGAGATGAGCCCAATGAGGGTGGTGTCGTCCGCAAACTTCAAGAAATTGACAGACGGATGACTCGAGGTGCACCTGTTGGTGTACATGGAGAAGAGCAGAGGAGAAAGGACGCAGCCCTGGGGAGATCCGGTGCTGATGGACCGGGAGTCAGAGACTTGTGTTCCCAGCTTAACGCACTGCTTCCTGTCAGACAGGAAGTCTGTGATCCACGTGCAGGTGGAGTCGGGCACGTTCAGCTGGGAGAGCTTGTCCTGAAGCAGGGCTGGGATGATGGTGTTGAAGGCAGAGCTGAAGTCCACAAACAGGATCCTGGCGTAGGATGCTGGGGAGTCCAGATGCTGTAGGGTGAAGTGGAGGGCCATGTTAACGGCATCCTCCACCGACCTGTTGGCTCTGTAGGCAAACTGCAGTGGGTCCAGGAAGGGGTCTGTGATGGATTTGAGGTGTGCCAGCACAAGGCGCTCAAAAGACTTCATTACCACAGAGGTCAGGGCGACGGGTCTGTAGTCATTAAGTCCTGTTGGCCTTGGCTTTTTGGGCACAGGGATGATGATGGAGGACTTGAGACAGGATGGCACATGGCATGTCTCCAGGGAGGTGTTAAAGATGTTTGTAAACACAGGAGACAGCTGGTCAGCGTAGTGCTTGAGGGTGGCAGGAGAGACAGAGTCCGGCCCAGCTGCTTTGCAGGTGGTTCTGCCTCTTGAAAAGTCTGTTAACTTCACCCTCCTGAATGGAGAGAGTCGTCACAGTAGAGGGGGGGGGGGGGGCTTCTGGATGGGAAGGGGTAGTTCAGGACTGTCCAATTGTCTTTCAAATCTGCAGTAGAACTTGTTCAGGTCGGTGGCCAGGCGGGAGTCGTTGGTGGAGTGGGGGGCTCTGGGCTTGTAGTTGGTGATTTGCCTGAGCCCTCTCCAGACAGAAGCTCTGCTGAGAACCAGGGCTTGTCGTTGTTGAAGCTCACCCTGGTGCGTGTTGGTATACAGCAGTCCTCACAGAAGCGTATGTATGATGTCACAGCCTCAGTGAGTTCATCCAGGCTATTGGTAGCAGTTGTGAACATATGAGAGGTGGGGGCAGGTTTGACACTCAGCCTTACATCATTCTGAACAATGAATGATTCTTGATGAGAAATAGTTAAGGCAACAAACAAAACATTTTTATTGTGGTTCCAAGTTCTCGTCATTGTGGGATGTAGAGGAATGGGTCATGGGTGTACCTACAGGGCCTATAGGGGCAGTAGAGCACTACGATTGTGAGTGTCTAAAGCTTTTGACATTACAGTTTTTTACAATCGCTATGACAGTTTTTTCAATACCTTAAACAAGTTTTCTAAACTCTTAACGCACCAACACACCTACCACACACAATTGGCAAAACAGTTAATTTCATGCTCAAAATCACACATTGTAAACTAAACTCAGACACTAATTGTCATAACACAAAAATACACTAAACATGACACCATGTCTACCAAACACTAACACATGGTCTCTTTTCACAGGAACATTTAGTCAATCATAGCACAATGTCATAAAAATCAGTAACATCAGATGGAATTACAGAAACTGCATTCTTTTACATGTGTCAGGTCTCACATTATATAGATTACAGATTGTGTTTTGCAATGCAGTTTCTTTTGAAGCCTCTACATTTTTGTTTTGTTGGGTTTAGTAAATGTATGCATTTTGTTTCTTTTGCTGCAGAAATTCAGAACAAAAAATTAATGACCGATGTCAGAGTAGCTTTATAGAATGTATGGTTACTGTATTGAAAAAACAATACAAGACAGAAACATAATTGCTGCAGTAAAGGCTTCATTTGCAACAGGACATTACTGCAAGAAATATGCAATACAGCTGCCATTTAGAGTATAACCCTAGCTCTGGCTCTTCTCTGAGCGCCACCACACATTCTAACTCCTCTCCCTTGTCCTGGTACTCTCCTTCGTGCAGGTATTACTGTATTCTTACTTTCTTCGTGTTGCTCTATATTGTTTTTTTCCACACAAGATCAGCACAAAGAGCTCCACTTTGCAGTATATATACCATATAGTCATGCGATTGAAAGAACCTCAACATTTACATTTAGTCATTTAGCAGCCGCTCTTATCCAGAGCGACTTACAGTAAGTACAGGGACATTCCCCTCGAGGCAAGTTGGGTGAAGTGCCTTACCCAAGGACACAACTTCTTTTGGCACGGCGGGGAATCGATCCGGTAACCTTCTGATTACTAGCCCGACTCTCTCACCGCTCAGCCATCTGACCCCATGGTCAACACCATAGTGTTTCCTAGTTGGGAATCAACTGTAATTTATAGTATTTGCATAACTTCAACCAGCTTTTTCTCTGTAGCAATGGAACAAAATACAGGGGATAAATTTGTGTTTCAATTCACAATATGAACAGCTGTTCACTTTGACTTTAGCCAATAAATTAGGTTTTGAACATTGTGTTATCTGTTCTGACATACAGTGTTAAAGCATTGGTAAATTGGTCCGTAAAAATCGATTGTTTTGGTCTTGGTTGAGCTTGTGTGCAAAAGAAGTTCAAGCATTTAAAAGCATTGTGTTTACTCTATGCATTTTGTGTCAAAGCAACAAGAAATGTGTTAATTGTATAGCCAACACAGACGGATGTTGTGCTAACTGTGTTAAAAGTTTCGGAAACTTGTTAAAGGTATTGAAAAAACTGTCATAGCGATTGTAAAAAACTGTATATGATCACACCGTGTGATCATTCCAAAGTGGTCGTTGAAGTCCCTGACATGCATCTTTGGCAATCTGACAAAATAACAAAGCAGTTACTAATTCAAGTTTACATTAAAATGTTGCATATTCATGCATATCTGTAACATTTCTGTTGGCTGTGTTGGGGAGTAACGGCATAAATGTACCAGCGTTACGTATTCAGAATACAAATTATGAATGTGAATAGCTGGTATTTAGAATACAGTTACATTGTTGAAATCAATGGATTACATTACAATACTTATCTGTTTCACAAGTTTATTCACTCTACTAACTAGGCTACCTACTTCTAACTAGGATCCATCGTTATCGGGAAACGCAGTTTAGTAAGCAGGATTTGATGGCCACATTCCTACACTTATAAAATACAATTCAATGTGGAATGAATCCAAGTATTCAGCATACATTACTCAGATTGAGTAACGTAACGGAATACGTTACAAACATTTTTGGGCATGTATTCTGGATTCTGTAACGAAATAAGTTTTGAAAGTATCCTTCCCAACACTGTCTGTTGTGTACTCTCTTACTTACTTTGGGAAAGTATGATATAACTGGTGTACTAAATGGCTTCTTGTCATTAAGGTTTAGAAGTAGCAAACCAGCATTTACATTTACATTTATTCATTTAGCAGACGCTTTTATCCAAAGCGACTTCCAAGAGAGAGCTTTACAAAGTGCATAGGTCACTGATAAAAACAACAAGATAGCCCCAAAGCATTGCGGGTAGCCAAAAACAATAAGTACACATTGTGAACAACCAAAAAATAAGTGCCAAAGGGAAGAAACCATAAGAGCATGTAGTTAAGCAAGTTACAATTACACAACATGAATCTCTAAGTGCAAGTGTACCTGTAGGAAAGCAATAAAAATATGATTAACTAAAATAGAATACAACAGTTTAAATCAGCTACCACTAACCAACAAGAGCAACAGTCTAAGCAAGAGTCATTGTGATCCTTGAGGAAACTAGCGTTGGGTTCAGCAAACCATTCCTAAGTACCGTTGTACTCCCGGAACAAGTGCGTCTTGAGCCTTCTCTTGAAGGTGGAGAGACAGTCTGTGTCTCTGATGGAGGTGGAGAGTTGATTCCACCACTGGAATCCAACCATTATGCCCTTGCCTCTGAGATCCCCTGTGGTTCTCTGAAGTTCAAAGTGGATATTTGTTTCTCCTGATTCATTTAACTATTGGTCTACAATATATAGAAAAACAGCAATTATATTATAACCTTTATTTAAGCAGATAAAAAGCCCATTGAGATCAAGACCTCTTTCACAAGGGTGACCTGGCCAAGAAAGGCAGCAGCGCACGTCATAGTGGTCAAAACAGACAAACAACAATAACACACAGGCAGTAAAAAACAAAAAACAAAACAACATTTAAAATCTATAGGGAGGTAAATTAAATAAACTTTCCCCTGATCCTCCGTTGTGTGAGAAAATGACGGTTTTCAATTGAGTTCAACATCCCCTGGAGGCTTTGTTAATTGAATTTAGGCTTGTTTCCTTTTCAGTAAAGCACATGACAATCCTGTGATATTGCATCTGTCCTACCAAACAGCCTCAGAATGTGGTACTCTGTGATGTGAGTGTACATGCATCCAACTTAGTTACTTTGACAAGAAACATTATATTTGATCATTGAATATGCATATAACAGGTTGGCTTCTTGCAGTTGCACTTGTTTTTGGTAGCTGTTCATTTTCTTCAACGGGACCTTTCCATGCACAGTGCAAAGTTGAATGGTACTGTATCTTAGTTTTTCTACCTTCCTTTATTGTATATATTTAGTACCGTACATTGTATTGTTAATTGTATCTTTAAAAAAGGGTACATGTTTTGTTTGTTAGATTTAAGTTCCAGCATTTATTGTAGATCATGTTTTAGTAACTCTGTTTCGGAGAACCTCCATACAAGCCTTATGTACACACCACCAACTGTCAACTGACCACCACCGTAACCTGCATACGTTTTCTTCAGAGTTGCAGTTAAGGATTACAGGTGTGTTGTACGGTGGTAGTGTGCAGTTGGTTGGTTGATGACAGTCTGTGCATGTACTGTATGTATGCTCTGTGTGGATGGTATTTTAACAGCAATACTTATTCTAATACAGACATATTCATCCTGAATATTGCAGTATGTGGAGACAAAAATAAATGGTGGCCCTGAAATGTTTCTTTTGAGGACAGTTTACATTTAAAACTTTAAAGGCAGGGTAGGTACGTTTTGCAGACCTAGCAATTTTAGCCTGAGTAAGAAAGAATTCAAACAAAATATCCCTCCCCTCCCTTCAAAGCCACTCCCCCTAAACACATGAACGCACTGCCTGACTACTGCAAGGGAGGTAGGTCGATAGACAGACAAGTACCCTGTCCAATCATTGCATCTTGGTCTGAATGCCGTCCAATCATTTGCGCTGGTCTGGCCTATCGGGATGTGAAGTTTATTTCTGAAAATATGACAAAAAGGGCTTCTCAACAACATTACCTACCCTGCCTTTAAGTACGTTTGAAGTAGGTATATTTTAGAGCTATAGTTTTATCAGCTTGAGTAAAATCTTTTGGAATCTCCTATTTGATACTACTATGGAGTCAGATGGCTGAGCGGTTAGGGAATCAGGCTATTACTCAGAAGGTTGCCGGTTTGATTGCCGGTTCGCTCCAAATGACTTTGTGTCCTTGGGCAAGGCACTTCACCCTACTTGCCTCGGGGAATGTCCATAAGCACAGCTAGTTCAGGCGCGGCAATCAGGCAGCGCGTGTCATCCATTTATCGGGGACGGAAGTCGTCTTACTCCACCTTCCTTTCCTCCGCTCACTACGACACCCATGTTAGCAGCACATATCCATTGGGCCACGTCCGATAAGGCTTCTTTAAAAGACGTGCGGTTACGCACACACACGCACACACTCAGCCCATTTGTTGTATGATCAGTGCTGCTGCCGCCCTCCACCATCCCCTTCTCCCCCATGCTGTCTGTATGTCTATCATCAGGGGGATTATATATCTATTGCTCCCTGCCTCATATGTCATGTATGTATGTGTTGCATCGAGGAGGCAGGGAGTGCTTCCCTTAGATCATCCACTCCGCCAAAGTTAAGTCTACATGTCCATTTCATGTAACAATAAATGCTCAAATCCAATACGTGATTGTCTTGACTGAACTGTACTTACTGCAAGTCGCTCTAGATAAGAGCATGTGCTAAATGACTAAATATAAATATTCAATCGCAAACCATTAATCTACATTTAATCAGCTGTCATCACAATATGATATGCTGTGCTAAGTGGTTGATCACGTATATGAGGTATTAAAGGTCACATGACATGAAAACGTCACTTTAGGAGGTTATATAACATTAATGAGTTCCCCTAGCCTGCCTTTGGTCCCCCAGTGGCTAGAATTGTCGATAGGTGTAAACCAAGCCCTGGGTGTTCTTCTCCGCCTTTGAGAAAATTAAGGCTCAAACGTTCTGTTTGAAAATCTGCTCCTTGTGACGTCACAAGGAGCCAGGCTACCGCCCTTCTCTCTGCTTTGCCCGCCCAGATAATGTGGCCCGCGCATGAAAAACGGAGCTACGATTGTGCGAAGGCAAGTGCGATATCGTTTTTTCCTGGAGAGACATCATGGCTAGCAAACGAACTAAGCATAACAGTTGCTCAGTGTTTGGATGTACAAATCAAAACAAAAGTATTTTTTTAGTTCCTCCATCCAAGCCTCTCGACAACCAGTATCTTGATTTTATTTTCGCTGGGTCCATTTCAGCCACTACTGTTTCCTCAACTTGAGCCAACACAAAGCTGGCCTTGCTGAAATTAAATTCTGGATCATTACTAACTCTCCTTGGTCAAGCTACAAACCTTGGACAAGTAAGTTAACTAACGCTATATCATTTTGTTGCTTTACTGTATATGGTTACCTAGCTTGCTACCCTTAGAATGTGGCTGTAACATTAGCTCTGCAGCTAACAGCTGAGTTACTGTTGCTAATGTAAAGGTAGATGGCATCAAGTGTGTGTGTAAATACAAACGCTGTAACGCGAGTGTTGTACACTTCTTTGTTATTTGGATAACCGTTCTGCTGTTGGTGTTATGGCGCGCGATATCCGCCTTTCTCCTCATTGAAATGACTATGAGTGTGCACCTCTGCAAACCAGGGTGATCAGATGAGAATGGCTAAATTCGAGGCATCTTACAGCAACGGGGGCTACGAGCCATTGCGATACATCCGTTGAAAACATTAGAGCATGTGGCCGCCCCTCTCCTCCTCATTAGCATTTAAAGCTACAGACACAGAAACAGCGCGTTTTGAGGAAAGCTCATTGAGGGACTGCTCGTAGTGGCTGTAATTATGCACCAAGGCTGAATTTTGGGAAAGATACTTCAGATACAGTAATAATACAGTAATAGGGAACCACTAAGGCCTATATAAAAGCATCCAAAAACAGCATATCATGTGACCTTTAACTAATCCCCTGCAGACAGTTCTAAGGCCTTAGCCTGGTCCGAACCAGACTCTCGTACATTTCATTTCAGACATCCCAACCTGCAGAGACTCATTTCCGGGAGGTGTAGGCGGGTACTCTGTTGAAGTTTAAAACAATTCGATCTGCCTAGAGCCACTGTGATCTGCCATAACCAATCGCTAGCGTTCGCCTTGGCCAATTCCGTCACCATTACTGTAACAGAGCTAGCTGCCGTAACTGGAAAATTAAACTGTTCTCGAATCCCGTGGGGGGGGGGGGGGGGGGGGGGGGGGGGGTTCTTGCTCCGGCTTTGGCTTATGGATATTCGGCAGCATTGCCGCAACGGACCGAATGTGGCTTCGCTCGCATCTTTCTCCACCGCCATTACGGAACTACAACAAAAACTAGCGCACCATTAACGTCATCGTTCTTAGCTACTCCCTCTGTTCGCTGATTGGCCGGTTGAAAATCAACCTGAAAAATCTGACTTACGTATCTAATGGCCAGACCTAGTACACAAGCAAAATCTAAATTGAGCGGAAGTACGTAGGAGGGCAGAGCAAAGATGGTGCAAAGATGGTGGGCTTGATTTCCTTTCTCAGAATTCTTCTTTAATTTTTTTGCTTACTGTAAAGGGCAGTTACTTCACACTGCAAAGTTTACAGTATTAAGAGTCTAAACGCCACAAAGGTGGTACATAGCATTATACCTCACCGACACATTCTCTGTTGATTCTTGTAACCCATGATAGTATTGTACTGTAACTGATAAGTACTAATAATAGTAACCTTATGAACAGTAGATTCAGTAGGATCAATAGTACATTTGTTATAGGTATCCGATGTTTGTCCATGATGTGAGTGCTGGTTAATGCCCAGGAGGATTTGTGTGCTGGTTGATGCCCAGGAGGAGGTCCTAACAAAACATAACATTTTTTGCGTGTTTCAGTCAAGCAAAAATTACAACTAAACTGCCAACATAACAAAAAACCCTTGTAGCAAATCTGAGTTGAAATGACACACTTGTACTCCAGACTAAACGTGCAGCTTCAATTTTACACTAGGCTTTGTGTTTAACCTCCTTGTCTATTCTTTGTTTGTCTATGTCCGCACTTCAGCTAAAATTCACTAAATCTCTCTTACTAATTAAATGCCGCCCTCGAATAAACGCCACACTCGAATATACGCCGCACCAAAAATGAACATTGTGTAAGAAACGCTGCGGCATTTAATCAAAGAAATACAGTATATTTATTTGACTGTAGATGGTGCAGTTTCACTTTAAATGGTACCTGTGAAGACAGAAAATCCATTGATTGATTGCTGAATTGGCTGAAAAACATTCCATGTGTGTTACCCAGGTATTTTGGGATCCCCTGTGGTCAGGTGTATGAAATGCTGGTCACCCAAATTAAAAAGTGGAGAACTCTCTCAAGCTGTGCAATCGGAGGACAGAAGTGCCTTTACAAGGTATGGCCATTAAAGTTATATATGTAGGGGGTATTGGAATGCAACAATCTCTGTAGTTTTATCTCTGTATTTCCTTGTTACCTTCCTAGCTTCAGTCAGCCTCAGTCCACTTCATTGCTGCAAAACACACAACCCCCATAAAGAGGCAGGTTGATGATATCACCTTCCGACTAGTGACCTATGAGTTCTTCAGTCACTGCCATGTCTTGGTAATATGCAACGATTGCTTTTTCACTGTCATAAAGAATAAACTTACACCCATAATGTCAAGTGTGCCCCACTGGTTACATGCCCCTCTCTCCTTCCTCTTTCTGCATTTCTCACTTAAATCCTCTACATCTCTATCTCTCTACATCCTTCTTTCTTTTGCAGGCCATGTCTGTCTCAGAGACCTGGTATACCATTAAAGACCATGGCACTAACTACTGTAACCTCTACAACCTCATGGAAGGTAAGATTACAGATTTTCAGTATAGTGTTTTGAATGATTTAAATTCCTTTGACCGAATGTCAAAAATTGGTAGGGGATTTGGTTGATGCCTCACTGCCAACTGGCAAAAACTGTCCCCTTAAATCAGTCACATCTGAGGTGGTGTAGAATGGCACCTCACCCGCTACCAACACAACATTCACCTGGGTGATGCTTGATTGCCGTAGACACTACAGAAATTAGACCATAACCTAATGTCAGAGTGTGGAAAACAAAATCTTCATGTAAGATTTGGGGTTATTACATCAGTTGTATACAAATGGGTTTTTATTCCTCATGTTCGGCTAGCAGTAAAACTGAATAAATATTGAGAGAATGTATTTACTGTCAAAAATCACTCATTATGTAAATCACTTAACCTGTTTATCCAGGAAGTGGACTGATCAGAGTCAGGGGATATATGGAAGTTACGAGTGAATTCCTTTGTACCCAGCGCTCCTCTGCCAACTGCACACTCTACTGACCCACCTTAACTCTCCCTGACCTACTTTGGAACATCTTTTAGTTAATGTAGGGATTACCAAGTCTGAACTTGTGTTATACCACAACATGCCCTCAAACTCTCTGTAGCATTAAGCTACTGCAGTATGCATAATAAACCATTGTGATATGTAAATGACAGGTTGCTCGTCCTCGGATAAATGCAAATAATAGTGTTATATTCACAGCTGCAATGTTTTGTGATGTCTTTTTGTATTCTTAAAATGTGTGAAGTACATTAAAATAAAGCTTTCTGGGTCCAATGGTTTGTATCTGTTTTCGGTACAACACTGTCCTGACCTCATAGTAAATATTATTGTTAATATCACCATCTGAGCAAAGCTACTCAGAAGTGAGTTTCCATCTGACAAAGGGCATCATTCTTTCTGACACCCTAACCAGTTTTTCTCCTAAAAGCATTGATGCTGGAATAAAAGGAGAAAAAAACTGTGAGCAATGTGAATTGCAGGGCAAGTTGTATTAGGCCAGCAATATGCTCAGTCAGGCACTACCATCCATCACCGAAAAGTGCTTTGAGATGGCTGGTGGACAGTTAGCTGTGGGCATCAACGTCTTTCAGAGCTGCTAAAGACTCTTTTGTCTTTAGCAGACTCTTGGTAGAATAATCTTCCGGTTCCTCAACATCTTTCTTGAGGAAATGTCCATGTCCTTTAGGAATTTCAATGAGGGCATGATTAGGGAATTAATTAGACTTTTTATGAAGAATCTTCACGAACACATATAACGCAACAACATCTTAAAAACTCAGTGTCAGGGAATTGGCTAAAATCACAACATTGTCAATCATGCATGTAAAATACAATTTAGGTAACACTTTATTTAACGTACATATGCGTAAAGCATTATAGCTTACAGCATTATACATGTATTCGTAATGAATTACAATACAGTAATAATGCAGTAGACACTCAAAGACTCATGAAGACTTGTGATATTGTATACCAATACACATAATGCATTATATTTACATTCAGTGGAGACCGACTCAGTGATTGACAAGTCTTAATTGGGTGTGCTTGCATTTGGCAAGGGTCAACCTATATTCTCTCTCGTGTATATATTTATTATTATTATACAATTTTTCTAATCCTAACTCGTCCTTCAGTTTTTGCACTACTTAGACACTGTCGGTGTTGAAAGGTGTTAGTCTTGGTCATGATTGTGTCGCTTGTATTGGATTTTACATTCAGTTGCACGGTTTAGGTTTAATTTAAGTTATTGTGGAGAAAAGTGAAGCTAACGGTGGCTAACTAGCTAGCCACATCAACACCCTGTATTTTTGAACGCTGTTCGACTGGTTAGCTCCAGCGATTCTAACACAGCGGTAGTCTAGTAGTGAGCTCAGCTGTACAATTTATCGGGGGTGAAGTCTGAAACTAGGAGCAAAACGCAGCTTAGGCTGTATACATTTTTGGGGGGCATTTGGGGGGAAATTTCTTAAAGATAAATATCACTAAGAGGAGTCTGTCAAACAGGCTAGGTGTGAACATGAGAAGATTAAATATTGGAGTAACACAAACTTTAAAAGACATAAGATGGAGATTTTTTGGACCAAATATAGGAATAATCTTGACTTTAAAGCAACTCTGCCAGCATTTTCTAAAACCAAATACCAGACGAACAGGAAATTTCGGTCTTTTGTCCGTGATTATGGTCATAATAAATACAGAAGAAATATTATATTTTTTAAATTAAATCAAACAGCATAACACGAAGAACTACCAAGAAAATGAAAATATACGCGTAAATAAAACTCAAAGAAGCTGTGAGGACTATGCAAGGAGGCAAAAGAGTCGAGAAAACTTTGATTTTGCTATTAGTCATTTCCGCCCAGAAGTCAGCAGAGGTCCAGAGTATGTATGCTGTGTGTGTCACCGTTTACTTTTCCGCAGAACTTAAGTGTCTCAACTCTTTAGAGTAACATTTGTTCGCACGTCGTATTCCTTTTATGAAATTGCTGTGTTTGCCCCGTGGTCGCCAGAGAGCTTGTCATGGCCCGTGTGTCTCAGTTCCTATCAATAACGCAGATGTAAGAAACATACTTCCGAGACATGAATGTGACAACAAAATGATAAGAGTAAAACTGAAAAGAAAATTGACATACAAAGGGCATTATGAATATATGTATGTCCATACTGACCGTGTCAGAAATGCTCTGAAATATTTAATGACACACAATAAATGGCATGATGATGTGAAGTTCAATAAAGACTGGCTTAATACTTTGAATGAAACTGATGAGAGAGCTTTACAAAAGAGCATAGGTCACTGATCATAACAACGAGGTAGTCCCAAACATTGCAAGCAGCTAAAACATGAAGCATACATTGTGAAAACTAAACAAGTGCCACAGGGAAGACCCATAAGAGCATGCAGTTATACAAGTAACAAATAAAAAACAACATGAACCCCAAAAAGTGCAAGACTACCTGTAGAAGAACAATCAACAGTAAAATATTTCAATTATTTATGTCAAAATATTTGACACATATTGAAGGACAGAATTGGCTTTTGTCAGATAAATCATTACAGCCGGTTGATTTGGGTTCAGAGATAATTGATCAGCATTTCCAGCACATCCTAAATGTGCCACCAGGTGAAGGCAACAGTCCTGTTAGGTTGCTATCAGATCAAACCAATGAAGCAAAATGTTTCCATGTCCTCTATCCTACTGGTGGGGCTACTTTACATGCTGACAGAGAGGAAAAAATAACTTTGTCACGTTACCTGAATACATGTATACTCAATGCGGATGGTCGTTTCGCACAGAATGCAGACTTCATCTTTTATGCACAGTACATATCAGAAGTAAATCAAGTTGTGTCTAGTGTTTCAGTCGCATTACGCAAAGGTGACGTTTTTTCTATGAAAAAAGTGACACAAGACATGCTAGCAAACTCAGACTCGCTACGTCAAATATTACATATTATAAATATTATAAAACAATTGGGTTTTTTCGACCTACATAGCTGTTTCTGATTGGATGAGAGACATTCCATGAGTTGAATTATCTGGCAACAACCCACTCTGACTTTTCACTCCAATAATAAATCACTCCGCGATGAAACATTCGCGTTGATACAAATAAGTAACCATAACAACGGGGACGAGTCAAAGCCTCCATTTACAATTTTGAAAGACTTTAACAAGCTAAGTTGTATTTACAACGAGTGACTTCAATATTTATTATAACGTATTTGAAAAAATTTTCTTTTCAGAATGTAGGCCTACTGTTTCAGTGTCACGTAACCGCTCATCTCACATCCCATTCTCTACTCACCTCGCTAGTCTAGTCAATCTACTTCAGACGGGCTGTGGCCAGTAGCAGCAACTCTACACATGGCCAATTATTTTCTTCTTTAAAATCTTGATTTTATTTGGGGACAATGACAATGAGGTCATTGCTGATGTTCACCCCGAGGAACTTGAAGCAGCTGACCTTCTCCACTTCCGATCCATTGATGAGTAGGGGTGCATGCTCCTCCTCCTGCCGCCTCCTATAGTCCACAATCATCTCCTTGGTCTTGCTGATGTTAAGTGAGAGGTTGTTGTCCTGACACCATGATGTCAGGGTGTCAACCTCCTCTCTGTAGGCTGACTCATCACTGTCAGAGATGAGGCCCACGATGGTTGTGTCGTCAGCAAACTTAACGAGAAGGTTGGAGCTGTGCGTTGCCGCACAGTCGTGGGTGAACAAGGAGAACAGGAGAGGGCTGAGCACACAGCCCTGAGGGGTGCCTGTGTTGGTGATCAGTACAGATGAGGTGCGGTCACCGATTCTCACCACCTGTGGCCTCCCCGTCAGGAAGTGGAAGATCCACTTGCATAGGGAGGTGCTTAGTCCCAGGTCTACAAGCTTGGAGACCAGTCTGGAGGGGATGATGGTGTTGAATGCAGAGCTGTAGTCAATGAACAGCATCCTCACATATGTATTCCCCTTGTCCAGGTGGGAGAGAGCGGTGTGCATAGTCAGAGCGATGGCATCGTCTGTAGACCTGTTGGACCGGTATGCAAACTGCATAGGGTCCAGTGTGGGGGGCAGCGAGGAGCAAATGAATGATTTGACTAGCCGCTCGAAGCACTTGATGATGACAGAGGTCAGTGCTATTGGGCGATAGTCGTTCAGAAATGTGACCTTGGTGTTCTTGGGCACAGGGATGATGGTGGTCCTCTTGAAGCAGGTGGGGAGTACAGACAGGTTAAGGGAGAGGTTGACGATGTCACTGAAGACCCCTATCCAGCTGGTCAGCGCAGCCCCTACCTGATATGCCGTCTGGGCCAGGTGCCTTGCGAGGGTTGATCTTCTCAAAGCATAGCCTCACCTCAGCTACAGTTAGTGTAGGCACACCACTGGCTTGGCCTTCAGGTAGCTCCACTGCAGGGGGGTCACTGTCCCTCTCAAAGCGAGCGTAGAAGGAGTTCAGCTCGTCTGGCAGTAGGACAGAGGACTGGGTCTCATTGTAGCCTCTCCCTTTGTAGTCTGTAATGGCTTTAAGTTCATTCCACATTTCTGCAGTCTGACTACAGTACGGTCATCTGCGTCGCCAATTCCAACTGTTTTCAAAATGTGCGTAGGCCTACAGGAGGGTCAAAGTTTGCGTGGAGGAACGCACATTCTCCCGTCAAGTTAGTTTTTTATAAATCACAACCTCTCCGTGGAAAGTGGCGTACGCACATTTTCAGCCCCGTTTTGTGCGTACGCAAGCTTTATAAATGAGACCCCAGAATATCATAAAAGACACTTCACACTCCTGGGGACTCCCTGTTTGAAATGTTGCCTACAGGCAGACGGTACAGATCAATCAAGGCAAGGACAAACAGACTAAAACACAGTTTCTATCCAACTGCAATAACCACTGTTAATGCAGCCAAAAAATAATGTGCACAATGTTATGTTATGTATTATGTAATGACCGTGGGTGTATGTCTGCGTGTGGTTGTTTGCGGTACTGTCTTAGGTATATTTATTCTTATTTATTTGATTAATTTCAGCACTTTAGTAATTTTATCCTTTTTATAGATTTTAAAGTCAATGAATGATGCACTGACCGGAAGCACTTTAATTTTGTTGTACCTGTGACAATGACAATAAAGATCTATTCTATTCATTTGTATAATATGTGATCGTGTTGGGGGCACAGTCTGGCCCAAGGAGAATGCTGTATACTGTAGTTACATGGAGATTTTTGTTAATGGACCCAGTAGTGTTTGTATGGGGATAATTTATACATGAGATGAACAATAAAACTACCATACCTGAGAAATCCCTAGAACAATATAATTATCAGTTTTCTCGCAACTGGCTGAGCCTAAAATATCAGAACAATGGCCATTTGGTTTCATAAACACAAGTCATTGTATTCCACACCTACACTGGTACAACATGATGCTAGTGTGTCCACTTCTCTCATACCCCTTTTCCACCAACGCATTTTGGGTGCCGGTTCGGAGCCGGTGCCTAATCGCGAACCAGTTCTTTCTCTTTCGACAGACTGGGAACCGGAAAAGTGGTTCGCATTGAGCACCACTTCGGAGCTGGTCTAGTTTACGAACCAATAAAGAACCGCTTGGGGCGGGTTTACCGTGACCAACAAAACGCTTTGGCCGCCATTGCTCTAAGTTTTTACAATTCATATTTCAGCTAAACGGTACTTGTAAATCAGAATCTGAATGAAAATGTATCAAGAAGTGGGCAGTGTAGTTGCTGAAAATTTGCTTATTTTATTGATGAAACTGCTAATTTGTAAATTTGCTCCGACTTACTACGACTCCAACGAAACGTCCGCCATTGTTGATGTTGTGTTTATGTTTGGCGCTACCGCGCTAGCGTTGCTGGGAAAAATGAGACGTATACAGTGACGTAATGACGTGGCTCTGTGGTGGCTCTCGCCCGTGGAAAAGCAAACCGGTTCTTAGTAAGCTCCGTTCTTGAACCAGCTCCAAACTGGCTCTAGCACCATCTCCGAACTAGCTCCCGGTTCACTTTGGTGGAAAGGGGGTATCAGGCAGACAGTCTGAGAGGTCAACCAGCCCAACACATATTTCCTACATTTTCCTACACTAACTGCAGCCGAGGTGAGGCAGTGCATCAAAAAGATCAACCCTCGCAAGGCACCTGGCCCAGACGGCATATCAGGTAGGGTCCTCAGGGGCTGCGCTGACCAGCTAGCAGGGGTCTTCAGTGACATCTTCAACCTCTACCTCAGCCTGTCTGTACTCCCCACCTGCTTCAAGAGGACCACCATTATCCCTGTGCACAAGAACACCAAGGTCACATGTATGAACGACTATTGCCCGATAGCACTGACCTCTTGTCATCATGAAGTGCTTCGAGCGGCTAGTCAAATCAATCATCTGCTCCTCGCTGCCCCCCACCCTGAACCCTCAGCTCAGCATTCAACACCATTATCCCCTCCAGACTTGTCTCCAAGTTTGTGGACCAGGGACTAAGCACCTCCCTATGCAAGTGGATCTTCAACTTCCTGACGGGGAAGCCACAGGTGGTGAGAATCGGTGACCGCACCTCATCCACACTGATCACCAACACAGACACCCCCCAGGGCTGTGTGCTCGGCCTTGTTCACTCACGACTGTGCGGCAACGCACAGCTCCAACCTGCTTGTTAAGTTTGCTGACAACACAACCATCGTGGGCCTCATCTCTGACAGTGTCAGCCTACAGAGAGGAGGTTGATACCCTGAAATCATGGTGTCAGGACAAAAACCTCTTTCAACGTCAGCAAGACCAAGGAGATGATTGGGGACTATAGGAGGCGGCAGGAGCAGGACCATGCACCCCAACACATCAACGGATCCGAAGTGGAGAAGGTCAGCTGCTTCAAGTTCCTCGGGGTGAACATCAGCAATAATCTCACCAGGGCTGCGTTTCATGAAAGCGTTGTAAGCCTAAATTGATCGTAGAGTCCATCGTACGATGGATCTTAGTTGTACAGGCCGTTTCCCGAAACCATCGTAGCTAAAGAGGCACTTGAAAATCATCGTAGATTAACGAGAGCTCCAGACCAGACGTAGATCGCTAAGTGCATCGTAGCACAGAGACTCAGTGGAGACACACGTAGGCCGACCATGAAAACTACATTAAACTAATGCTGAAAATAACTTCCAATGGAAAATAAAATTATTTTGGTTCTGTTTTTACACCAGCTATGATGGAACTGGGATATTTGTTAAGCCATACAAGTTTAAGTGCCGAAAACATATCTGAATCCGGTGTATTCTCAAGTAAATTTAGGTTACACAAAATAATTTGATTTGGTGGGTTTGGCGCATGCAATGAAGGTAGGTCAGTCTTATTGGGGTGTGCTTGCCTTTCGGCGAGCACAAACCATTGTTATCTCACATATATATTATTATTTATTATTATTGTTTATTTTCGCGCCCCTAAGGCTCAGTCAATATTTGGACTACATAGACAACGTCGATGTCAAAAGGTTCGTCTTGGTTGCAATTCGGAGGTTCTATTGGGATTTATGTTCCGTTGCACGGTTTAGGTTTTAATTAAGTTTTTGTGGCAAAAGTGAAGCTAACGGTGGCTAACTTGCTAGCCACAGTCACTGACGCTACTGACGTCACTCACGAAATATCGCGTGACTACCTCTAGCAGAACATTAGTTAACTTCTGGGAGATAGCTAGGCTAACTGCTTTACTGCAAGGGAGCTGCAGAAACGCCTCAAGCAAATAGGCCAGGGTGATAACTATTTACTCATTTTACTTTGAGATACTGTTGGAGGCTCAAAAGTGGTTCTTAGTGGTGTAAGAATTAACAGGCTTAGGAGTCGAGAAGTAGATTACAAAGGCTTTCGTCTTTATTGCATAGGCTCTTGGGAACACACGTGGAACTTCTCTAGCCAGAGAAGTCGTGCCATGTAATCACTAGACAAGTACTTTTATACAGTCCTACCTACGTCACACAAATATCTTGGCACCATTCAGAAAACACATGCTTGTTCAAGATAAACAGATGTATCCGCTCTATTTGTTGGGTTCCTATGATACCAGTGGTTCTAACTAAAGGGAACACGCTATTAGGTCATCCTGACCTGACTTCCTGCTGGAAAGAACATTCTAACGGGAGGGGAGAGTGACTCACACAGAGGTTCTTGCCCCATAAGTGAATATGGGACAACAACACTGTCTCCACTTTAACCTATTTCCTTACTAGGGGCTGTTTCTCCTCCTCAGCTGACCTCTGTCCTGGGCTACTCCCTGCACATACCACCTCACCCTACATAGGCCCAAAAAATACCCCAACATACCTCCCTTTGTGAACTAAACGTTCACATACTACGTAAACAATCTATTTTTTGGGTGACCATTAAAACATTTAAACATTGAAAAAAACAAACCTTACAGAAGAAACAATTTCTTTTTATTTTTGACTTATAGGTGAGTATATGGTTAAATAATAAGCTAGTGTTTGTCTGTAATGGAGCTGTCTAGATTGATGTTGTGTAAACAAGGTGCCCAGTCTTAAGGAAACCTTGGTTCAGTCTACTCATATGGTTGTAAGCCTGCAATATGTGTACCTTCCATTTGGCGTGATAAGTACCCCTGATCCTTAAACACAGTTTCACAAAAACACGATGGTATACGAACAAACGTTAAGTCCACATATAAAGTTTACAACAACATATGCAGTGCCCAAATATCTGTTCAGAATTGCCTTTGTTCCTCTGTATTATTAGATCCTGGAGTAAAACTCCCCCTGGCTTGCTAGGCCATGTTCTTTTTGGGGAGAAACCATGGATGATTCAACATAAATGGGTTTGGGAGGGCAGTCCTCCTCAAACCTACACTGATTAATACACAGATCACTGAGTCACATATACATCACTCAATTATACACAATAAAACAGAAATTTAACTCATAAAACAAACAAAATTATGTGCTTGGTATACTCATTGAGTGATGTTCCACAACCTCGAAGCGGCTCGATTGATTTGGCAACGCCTGGTGTGGCCTGGTTTGGAACATCATTCAGCCACTTTGACCCTCCGCTCCCTGACCTCCCTTGCTCCACGCTGGGACAGAGTACAAGTCCGGGGCGGAAAGCCTGTTTATAAGAGGAAAAAGAGTATGTGAGTCATCCGACTCCTGCTTCTTAGCTACAATGGGGAAGGCATAGTGGGTTTTGACACGAGACCGGAAAATGGGTATTCAACAGCAGAGAATCAATACAATGGCCAACAAGGTTAGCAGCACAGCTATCCCTATCCTTACCCAGCTAAACCCCCAATCTCCCAAGTTCTGTCTCATCATCTCAAACCATTCAGTTTTGTGTCCAGCATTATCCTTCACCTCCTGTCTCAGTGCCTTTAAATCAGTCATGGCTTGTGCAAATCTTCCTGTAGGTGCAGTGTTGTTCGGTATGAATGTGCAACATACCTGTCCAATCAGAGTGCAAACCCCCCCACGCTCTGCCAGCAGCCAGTCCAATACCTGTCGATTCTGCCAGGTCATTGCTGATGTTGCTGACAGCTGCTGGTCCAGGGCGGTGAGAGCCTCGTCTGTATAGTTAATGAAGCGCTGCTGGTTATAGTAAAGGTAATTGATCCATTCAGTGTTCTTATTTACCGTTATCCAGGGTAAGATGGACTCAAACCCTGACGCCACCTCATTTCTAGCTTTAAAATCATTGGGCACCCCCCTTGGCTGACCTATGGCATCGATTGTTACATCAGACTTGAAAGCCCGCCTCTTGCGAGGAGTCTCCTCGAGGTTCTCTGTGGTTTGGTTTAGTTTGAAGTGGATCACATGGGTGACTGCTTGTGCTATACATATTGCAATGAACTCTGCTTTGCTCCCCCCTTCTCCTAAAACATCTTGTGTCAGCCCACTTACCTCTCCCTCACCGAGCGGCTTGCTCGGGAAGGGGACTCTGCGGTGTGGGTGTGGGGTCTATGGGGTCTGCCAGGATCGTCCCCTGCTCGCTCAGCTGCACGTCTTTTAGCGGCTGCACGAGTAGGGCTGTTGGAGGTCGATGGCCTCTGGTGCCGGCCCTCTTTGGTGAACCTTCCCTGGCTCGACCCCTGGATCTGGTTTTACCTTCTCCTGGAATTAGATACAGTCCAGGAACAGGATACTTCTGTGGTCAGGGGAGAGTCTTATTGACTCTGTTATCATACTGGAGGTGAGTTTTATAGAAACCGGGACAGAGAGATGGATATATAGCCATAACAGCTTAAAACTTAGTGTGTTTAGTTTAGTCATAGCTTTTGTGAAACTCCATCAGAAACAATGTGGATGTAGGCATACATCACCAATCCCTATTTTCCTCTGCTACTCACCAGTTGTTCTCCATGCACGGGCAGTGGACTCTGGTAGGTGTTAACTCAGAGCCAACAAACATCGTTAATGTTATCAATAAACCCTGGTTCTATCAACCTAAACCACCTAGGCATTTGTTAACAATTACTTTAGTTTCACATTTCAAATGACAATATTGCTGTTGCATCCACCTCATGTGTCCCCGTTTCACTCACCCCCCTTCTTCCCAGTTGGAACGCAACCAGGAAGGGTTTGTTGTTATTCGGCGGTTGAGTTTCATTGTCTGATCCCTCAACAGGGAGCAGGGGTTGAGTGACTGTTCGCCGTTGTCCAGGGTGGCTTTCTAACTTCGAGCCCTGGATTTGGTCCTTGGTCTTAAGTACAACCTTGACTTCTGAGGCACGAGCAGGAAGCTCTCAATCCTCAGTCTCAGGCCCAGTTGGAGGGCTGAGAGTTAACCAACGTCATTCGTGTGCTTTGCCTTTAGGACAGCACTGTCCTGTACTGTATCAGGGAAATCAGAGTCAATAGTTGTTATAGGTGTGACCAAGTTTGATGTGGGATTTATAACGGTGCTTCCAGATGGACCACATGGTTGACCCTTCAAACTGTGTTGTGGTCATCGTTGCTCGTGACCCTGTGTTCAGGCAGTGTCTCTACACGGGGGTGTTGACTTTTCCCCCGGTCGCCTTTACTGGAGACTCGACCACCAGGCTGGATACTGGTTGGTTTCTCCAAGGCTCGTTCTCTCCTCCTTCTCCTCCCCTACTTCCTACAAAACATCTTCAACAAAAAAGCTTCACCATAGTCTAAAGGTTAGACTATCAAAATTATAGATGTTACTACTTAGGGTGTGCTTTGCTTGTCTATCAAATAAGTTATCAACTTAAAATTGCCTCTGTCTCTAAGACCATAGTCCAAATTTTTCCTATCCCCCCTTCCCCCCATCGCATAGTTCATATCTATGCGATTCCTAAGGGATAGAAAAAATATGTTAGTCAGTGACAACCCAAATTCTTCATATTCCTTCACATATTTATAGTATTTTTACCTCTTCTTTAAATCTCCTAAAACCGTGCCTCCGTCAACCGAAATTTACCCTGTTCAACAAGATTCGCAATTTTGTGGTGTGTGTAAATTGTGATTGGATAACCCATGGTGAGTGATGATGCCTTCTCATACATGTGGTGTATTACGGCTTAATCCTTGATACCATGGCGGCAAGGCTGCCTCAACTGGTGTTAGTTCACATGAATAGTACGCAAGGGGTTGCTTCTGCCCTCCGCTAGAGGACTGTGTCAACATTGCATGGGCGTGGTGTGTGCGGTTGGATACATACAGGAAGATGGGTTTCTTGTAGTTCGGGAGGGCCAGAGCTGGTGCCTGTTGTAGACTCAGTTTGATATCCGTGAATGCCTTCTCCCTGCCCTCAGTCCATTTCAGTTTGGCCTGTAGAGAGGTGACTCCTGCTTCTTACGTGCTTCTTACATCTCTCGAAGGGCAACGGCTACTGGAAAACTAGGCCCAGCGCCAGCCCTTCTGGCTCGCTCCCCCACTGTCTATTTTGACTGTAGGCAGCAGGGGGAGCGACGAGTACTGCTTGTAGGCCGGACCTGAGTTGGAGTTTGTTCAGCTTCCGCGCATCCTCTCGGTCACTCTGCAGCCTTTTGTTTTCATTGTTCCTTTCTCTTAACACGGCATGGGTGATGTGTTCGCAAAACTGGGCAAAAGGCATGGAATAGAGACCCACTACATCTGCCAACCGCCCCTGAACAGTCTCTGTCAGGCCTCGGACGACCCCTTGTCGAAACATGGCTTGTTGCAGGACCTCGTCTTCTGGATTTTTTCCCAGTTCAGCTCTCCATTTTCCCAAGGTTTTGTGGATGAACGCCATTGGTGGCTCAGATAACTCAATTGTCTCCCCAGTGAGCATGTCCAGCCTCACCCGATCCGGAAAGAAGGTTCTCAGACTTTCCCAGACATCTGTGTGGATTGCATTAAAGAGATCTCCGTCTCCTGCATGTGAATCTAGGATGTCGGCCAGATGCTGTGAATGCATGACGTCACTCAAGCCTTCAGCTCCTAAGGTGCGCCCTAGTATCATTTTGATGTCTCCGATAGCTATATTGTGGCCCAGTGTTTCTTGCTCGAATGCCTTAATCCACCTACTCGCTCCCTCATATGGATTGGGGAGACGAGCAATTAAACCAGTCATGTCCATTGTTGTCCAGGGCACATAATACATCTAAGTTCCTCTGACCAGGATGGGTGCTTGATAGTATGAAGGAGGCCTTCTGTCGTGGACTGGCCTTCCCTGGCCCGCTTCTCTGCTTGGGAGGGGTTGGACGGGGCTCTGGGCAAGGGGAGGGTCTGGGGTCGTGGACTGGGCCATGAAGATGGATGAAGACCTTGGGTTCTCTGCCTCACCCGCAAACAAGATCTTACTGGGTGGGGTAGTGCTGCTCTTCTCTTTATTGTATGGGGGAGGGGAGGCTCTATCTAGAGTCCCGTGATCAGTTTTGGCTGCTAGCAGGCAAGCCTTAACTGTGTCACAATAGTTCTGTCCTTGATCTTTGTACAGCTTCAGAACTCCAGCTTCCTCTTTGCGTTTCCTGAGTTTTTTCTTGACCGAACCAGAATGGCTGTGGTTGGCGATCAGGACCCTCATGTCGTTGCAGAGGCTTAGATCGAAAGTCCCGTGCTCTGGCCATGCCGGTGTCATCTTGGCAGTGCGCTTGGCCCATTTCCTGTTCATCTCGAAGAGGCGTTCTCGGAGAAGAGGGAATTGGAGGCTGAGCACCTCCTTTGAATTTTTTTTCATGACAACAGTTTCCTATTTCTACTCCTCCCTGAGGAGTTTTTTCACACAACAGGGGTCCAAATGCCCGGATCAGCGTCTGTAATGTTCAGAGAACAGCATGTAAAACACTTTCACCACATTTGATCTTGCTTGTTGTATTTTTTAATTACTTTAATTATTTCTCAAATTGAACATTTTTACTAATTAATTTCATAAATTTACATTCGGTAATTTCATCAATTAGTTAAATTATTGTTCTCATACTCTCCTATATGTTCATTCTTCTCATCTATTGCTGATTTACGATATTCACACATTGTTCAGGGCGACGCCTTTATTTTGAAAAAACCCTTGCTCACCCCCTCCCTTACAACTCACTTTTCTGAAGTGAGCCTGGAACGATTGCGCAACAGCCGTAATCTCATGTTTCAGACTCAACTTTGCTGATTTTGTCAGGGTTTTACGTGTTAATATCAAAACAGTCAATAGATTTACTTCTTCGTTTTTACCTTCGTTTATACATTATATACGGATATCCATCTACTAAGTTTTTTTCAGCACGTCTTAAGTTGAATTATTCGGATAGCTATTCCTAACTCACTTTCGACTAAGATATAGTGGCCAGTACTCTCTTCGCTGTCACTTGTTGTTAATAGTGTAACTTTAGACAGGACGGATATTACAATAATTATTTGTTTGAGGTCTGTTGAAAACGTTAGTCACGCAGATGCTCGTCGAATTTTCAACATCTTTGGCTCACATGATTTTCCCAACAGCCTTGTTTTGAAGCGTAACGCAATTACAGTCAACACACACGTATTGATAACCATTTGTTGGTCAATTGACGATTTGTCCAGACTTTTTTGATTTTTACCCTTTTGTTAGATTCAAAAAAGTCCTAAAAAGTTATGTCCTCAGTTTACTCGAATTTTGTTTTAAAGAGGCCCATAGCATTTTTGTACCTAAACCACGAGTTATAATAGAGATCGCCGGAAAAATCCTTGCCCGAGTTTACAGGGTACGACAGTAGAAAAGCTTTTAGCAAGAAACATTTAACATTCAATCTTCCTTACATTCAGGGAAACATACATCCTAGCAATTAAAAGCATTTGTAACCACTCCTCTCCTCCAAAGCCTTTTCACTTTCTCTAGTTCAAAATTCGTATCTAGGCATTCATAAGGTTTCACTGGTTTTTTCATTGCCTACCTTATCCAAATGTAGATGTAGCGAATCACGTCGGCGTCATCAATTGTTGGAGGCTCAAAAGTGGTTCTTAGTGGTGTAAGAATTAACAGGCTTAGGAGTCGAGAAGTAGATTACAAAGCCTTTCGTCTTTATTGCATAGGCTCTTGGAAACACACGCGGAACTTCTCTAGCCAGAGAAGTCGTGCCATGTAATCACTAGACAAGTACTTTTATACAGTCCTACCTACGTCACACAAATATCTTGGCACCATTCAGACAACACATGCTTGTTCAAGATAAACAGATGTATCCGCTCTATTTGTTGGGTTCTTATGATACCAGTGGTTCTAACTAAAGGGAACACGCTATTAGGTCATCCTGACCTGACTTCCTGCTGGAAAGAACCTTCTAACAGGAGGGGAGAGTGACTCACACAGAGGTTCTTGCCCCATAAGTAGAGAGGACAGACCAAAAATTTTCTATCAGTTTTGCTCCGTTTTTCTTTCAATTCCGTATGTAACCTAACGTAACTTAAACTTATCCGAAGTCAGATTTCAGTTACCTCTATTAGTTTTCTCACAAATCCCGTTTTTAGGCGTGATTTTAGGTAATTTTTTTAAACGTTCCACCGCTTTAAGCCTTGAGTTTTGTGGCACCGAGAAGCTGTCAAGCTCCCTTTAAGAACGCCATTGTTGTACGTCACAGAGCTCTGCTTCTAGCCAGGGCGGGAAATGTGACTTACATTTGTCATTTAGCAGATGCTCTTATCAGATTCTCTGCTCTTATCCAGACTTACATTCTTTGTACATTGCGAGCTAATGCGGTGTCCAGTACTTCGCTATAAATAATTATGTTAAATCGAGACCACAAAAATGCAAATGTTTGTCCCGTTTAGCATTACTGCTGTAATGTAAATTTTTGGCCACTTGGGGGTGTATTTACATTTACATTTACATTTATTCATTTAGCAGACGCTTTTGTCCAAAGCGACTTCCAAGAGAGAGCTTCACAAAGTGCATAGGTCACTGATAATAACAACAAGATAGCCCCACAGCATTGCGGGTAGTCAAAGACAAGAAGTACATATTGTGAACAACCAAAAAATAGTGCTAAAGGGAAGAGACCATAAGAGCATGTAGTTAAACAAGTTAAAATTACACAACATTGATCTCTAAGTGCAGGTGTACCTGTAGGAAAGCAATAAAAATAGGATTAACTAAAAAAGAAGAATACAACAGTTTAAATCAGCTACCACTAACCAACAAGAGCAACAGTCTAAGCAAGAGTCATTGTGAACCTTGAGGAAACTAGCGTTGGATTCAGCAAAGCATTCCTAAGTACCATTGTACTCCTGGAACAAGTGCGTCTTGAGCCTTCTCTTGAAGGTGGAGAGACAGTCCGTGTCTCTGATGGAGGTGGGGAGTTGATTCCACCACTGGGGTGCCAGGCAGGAGAAGAGCTTGTGCTGGGACCGGGCGGTCTTGAGAGGTGGGACCACCAGGCGGTTGTCTGAAGAAGACCGTAGGTGGCGGGTGGGGGTGTAAGGCTGCAGGAGAGACTTGATGTAGTCGGGCGCAGTTCCATTCACTGCTCGGAAGGTCAGTAACAGGGTCTTGAATCTGATGCGGGCCGTTATGGGTAGCCAGTGGAGGGAGATGAGGAGCGGGGTAACGTGGGAGCGTCTGGGTAGATTGTAGACCAGACGGGCCGCTGCGTTCTGAATTCTCTGAAGAGGGCGGGTTGCGCATGATGGGAGACCGGCGAGCAGCGAGTTGCAGTAGTCCAACTTGGAGAGGACAAGTGCTTGGACAAGCAGCTGGGTGGAGTGCTCAGACAGGTATCTCCTGATCTTCCGGATGTTGTAGAGGGTGAATCTACACGACCGGGAGACCGCAGCAATGTGGGCCGTGAGGGAGAGCTCGTCGTCCATGGTCACCCCAAGGTTCCTGGCAGAGGATGAGGGGGTCACCGTCGCAGATCCCAGGGTGATTGAGAAGTCATGGGAGATGGAGGGTTTGGCCGGGATGATGAGAAGTTCTGTTTTGGCAAGGTTCAGCTGGAGATGGTGCTCAGTCATCCAGGCGGAGATGTCTGCGAGGCAGGCCTCAATCCTAGCTGAGATCCCCGGATCGGTCGGAGGGAATGACAGGTACAGCTGCGTGTCGTCAGCGTAGCAGTGGTAGGAGAAGCCATGGGAGGTGATGATTGGTCCAAGTGAGGTGGTGTACAGAGAGAAGAGGAGGGGACCAAGGACGGAGCCCTGTGGGACACCAGTGGAGAGCTGGCGTGGGCCTGACAGTTTGCCTCCCCAGGAGACCTGGTAGGATCTTCCCGACAGGTAGGATGAGATCCACTGGAGTGCAGTGCCAGTGATGCCCATCTCAGAAAGTGTGGAGAGCAGGATCTGGTGGTTAACCGTATCAAACGCCGCAGAAAGGTCCAGCAGAATGATGACGGATGACCTGGAAGCCGCTCTGGCAGACTGGAGGGCAGTGGTGACTGAAAGGAGGGCAGTCTCTGTGGAGTGGCCGGTCTTGAAGCCCGATTGGTTGGGGTCGAGCAGTTTGTTCTGAGAAAGGAAGTTAGACAGTTGGTTAGATACAGCACGTTCAATTGTTTTAGAAAAGAAGGGCAACAATGATACCGGTCTGTAGTTCTGGAGGACGGCAGGGTTAAGGGAGGGTTTTTTGAGTAAAGGGGTAACTCTGGCCTGTTTGAAGGCAGAGGGGAAGGTGCCAGAGGTAAGAGAGGAGTTTAGAACATGGAGCAGAAAAGTTATGATAGAGGGGGAGATGGTTTGAAAGAGAGGGGAGGGGACAGGATCAAGGGGACAGGAGGTGGGGCGATGAGAGAGAATGAGGTCAGAGAGCTCTGCCTCGGACAGGGGAGAGAAGGAGTTTAGACATTTAGTTGGGTCAGAAATGGAGGGTGAGGGGGTAGGAAGGGTGGGTTTAGGGAACCGACTGCTAATGTCGGCGACTTTTTTCTCAAAGAAAGAGGAGAAGTCGTCTGCTGTCAGGGTGGAGGGAGGGGGTGGGGGAGGTGGGTTAAGAAGGGTGGAGAAGGTAGAGAAAAGTTTGTGGGGGTTTGAAGCGGAGTTAATTTTGTTAAGAAAGTAGAGGGTTTTGGCACCAGTTATGTGAGAAGAGAAGGATTTGAGGAGGGAGTGATACTTATCAAGGTCCAGACCGTCTTTGGACTTGCGCCATCTCCTCTCAGCTGCTCGAAGGGTGGACCGTTCTTCACGAATAACATCCGTAAGCCACGGGCAGGGGGGAGAAGATCGTGCAGGCCTGGTAGACAGGGGACAGAGAGAGTCAAGTGATGCAGTTAAAGTGGTTAGCAAGGTGTCGGTGGCAGAGTTAGTGGGGTGGGACGAGAACACGTCAATGGGAGGGAGGGAGGATGTTACAATAGAGGAGAAGTGGGAGGGGGATAGCGAGCGGAGGTTGCGCCGGAAAGTTACAAGGGGAGGGGAGGTAGGACGGGTTGGAGGGAGAGAGACAGTGAATTGGATAAAGTAGTGATCAGAGATGTTCAGTGGGGTTACAGAGGTTAAGTCAGTGATACAGTTGCGTGTCAGGACGAGGTCTAGCTGTTTGCCTGCCTTGTGGGTCGCCGGTGTGCTCAGCAGCGTCAGGTCGAAGGAGGTCAGGAGAGACAAGAAGTCGACAGCCTGCGTTCCTTGGAGGTGGATGTTGAAGTCCCCAAGGACTATCAGGGGGGTTCCATCATCCGGAAGGACGCTGAGGAGCATGTTTAACGTTGAACAGGGTGTTTGTGTCCTTGTGACATTGCCCATTATTTTCAAATACCTTGATTTGAACACGTCTGTTTGTTTATGATGGATAAAAAGTATACACTAATCGTATTATAAATAATATACTTTATTTATAGGGATATGAAACTTATGGTCCAAAATTTAGTCATTGCCTGTGAAAAAAACTACAGGTTGATAGCTCTCAGTTCAGTAGGCGCCCATATATGGGAAAACTTTCTGGGGCCGTGGTGGGGCCCAGCCGCGATGCCAGCAATAATCATGTTTCTTCCTAAATATTTTAAGAAATGATAACTAATTTTTATTTTGAACTGATATACTCACAATTAGGGCCTACTTAAAAAAAGCAAACATAAACATTGTATTGTTGGCTTAACCGGTGAAGACCTCATCCTTTGTAACGAGTGGTGCGAACGCAGGGTTGGACCAAGTGTTGATTATTAAACAGAGTCAGGGTACAGGACAGACTACACAACATAACGCTAGACCAAGTTAGCCGGTGACAATGCTAGATAATGGTTGTTGTTGCTTGCTTTCCAGTCAACTTCGAAAGATGCTCCCAGCCAGGCTGCAGAGACCATCGATACATCTATGGCAGAGACGAGCAGCAGTAGCCACGATGCTAGCCAAGAGGAAGCTAGTTTGAGGAAAGCTGACACTGAGAAAGCGCATGTTCTGCATTGCTCATTGCTCTGAGGATATTCTGCACTTTACCTTAACCACTTAACTGTGGCAGGAGGAGAAAGGTCCTTAAGTAAACTCAAAATCATAAAAATGACTTGCGCTCCACAATGAGCCAGGAGAGGCTCAATCACAATACTTGCCATTGCGTGTGAAATGGCTAAACAAATTGACTTCAAATACATTATAAAAGACTTTGCATCCTGAAAGACAAGGAAGATAGCTGTATAACAGGCAAAGATGAAGGCAGGTAAATTGCATTTTATACTAGAAAATGTGGTGTGAGTGTAGCAGATCTCAGTGTGTCAAATTGTTATTTTTATGTGTGTGTGTGTCTGGCGCGGTGCCACACAAGTTGTTAAGGCCTCAGTTATATTTATTAAACTTTATGTTTAACCTTTGTGCTACCTTCGGGTCATTGTGACCCACCGTCGTGTAGGTAAATAATTTGACCTAACCCTTGTGCTACCTTCGGGTCATTGTGACCCACCGTCGTGTAGGTAAATAATTTTACCTAACCCTTGTGCTACCTTCGGGTCATTGTGACCCACCGTCGTGTAGGTTAATAATTTTACCTAACCCTTGTGCTACCTTCGGGTCATTGTGACCCCCAAAGTGAATATACCACGTTATATCACTAGTTAACACTAGGTGGCTAGAGAGAGAGAGAGAGAGAGAGAGAGAGAGAGAGAGAGAGAGAGAGAGAGAGAGAGAGAGAGAGAGAGAGAGAGAGAGAGAGAGAGATACCACGCGGAGTGTAAAGAAAATGTTTCAATTTATTTATTTATTTTATCATGAAAAGTTGAGTCAAATGAATTGCTTTCTTGGATTCGAATGAAACACTTTGCATCGTTACTCTCGGCCGGAGAATATATATATAAATATATATAAACATCCCTCTCTCCCACTCCATTTAGTCCAACCACGGCCTTCACGATCGTCGATCCCTCTAGGCGGGAGAATTGGCTGGGCGTCCCTCCGGCCGGCCCGGAGGCGCGTTAGGCCTGTGAGGTCAGGTCGAGCGTCAGGGGAAACCGCGACGGGACATGCCTGCCCGCCCGTCCGCCGGCCGGCCCGGAAGCGCGTTAGGTCTGTGACGTCAGGTCGAGCGTCAGGGGAAACCGCGGCGGGACATGCATGCCCGCCCGGACGCCGGCCCAGAGGCGCCTTAGGCCTGTGACCTCAGGTCGAGGTCAGGGGTCACCGCGGCGGGACATGCCTGCCCGCCCGGACGCCGGCCGGCCCGGAGGCGCGTCAGGCCCGTGAGGTCAGGTCGAGCGTCAGGGGAAACCGCGACGGGACATGCCTGCCCGCCGGTCCGCCGGCCGGCCGGCCGGCCCGGAGGCGCTTTAGGCCTGTGACGTCAGGTCGAGCGTCAGGGGAAACCGCGACGGGACATGCCTGCCCGCACGCGAGCCTGGCGTGGCCTGACCTGGCCTGGCCTGGCCTGGCCTGGCATGGCAGGCCTCGCGGAGTGGAATAATATCACGCTATTGTGATTATGAAGAACGATCGTGGGTCACGTGATAGACGAACTTACCTGTTGGTCACTTTTATAATTTCATACTCTTACGCCTGCCTTTATATACATTTATATAAATACATAAACATCCCACTCTCCCACTCCATTTAGTCCAACCACGGCCTTCACGATCGTCGATCCCTCTGGGCGGGAGAATTGGCCGGGCGTCCGTCCCGCCCGCACGCTCGCTCGCTCGCCCAGAGGCGTGTCACCCCTCGGAATTCGAGGCCTGTGAGACGTCAGGTCGAGCGTCAGGGGAAACCGCGACGGGACATGCCTGCCCGCCCGTCCGCCGGCCGGCCCGGAGGCGCGTCAGGCCCGTGAGGTCAGGTCGAGCCTCAGGGGAAACCGCGACGGGACATGCCTGCCCGCACGCGCGCCTGACATGGCCTGGCCTGGCAGGCCTCGCCGAGTGGAATAATATCACGCTATTGTGATTATGAAGAACGATCGTGGGTCACGTGATAGACGAACTTACCTGTTGGTCACTTTTATAATTTCATACTCTTACGCCTGCCTTTATATACATTTATATAAATACATAAACATCCAACTCTCCCACTCCATTTAGTCCAACCACGGCCTTCACGATCGTCGATCCCTGTAGGCGGGACATGCCTGCCCGCACGCGCGCCTGGCATGGCCTGACCAAGTCCAACCACGGCCTTCACGATCGTCGATCCCTCTAGGTGGGAGAATTGGCCGGGCGTCCCTCCCGCCCGCTCGCTCGCTCATCCGCCGGCCGGCCCGGAGGCGCTTTAGGCCTGTGACGTCAGGTCGAGCGTCAGGGGAAACCGCGACGGGACATGCCTGCCCGCCCGCCCGCGCGCTGGTCCGCCGGCCTTCCGGTCCGGAGGCGCTTTAGGCCTGTGAGGTCAGGTCGAGCGTCAGGGGAAACCGCGACGGGACATGCCTGCCCGCCCGCCCGCGCGCTGGCATGGCATGGCATGGCCTGACCTGGCCTGGCCTGGCCTGGCAGTTCTCGTGGAGTGGAATAATATCACGCTATTGTGATTATGAAGAACGATCGTTGGTCACGTGATAGACGAACTTACCTGTTGGTCACTTTTATAATTTCATACTTTTACGTAAATACATAAACATCCCACTCTCCCACTCCATTTAGTCCAACCACGGCCTTCACGATCGTCGACCCCTCTAGGTGGGAGAATTGGCCGGGCGTCCGTCCCGCCCGCACGCTCGCTCGCCCAGAGGCGTGTCACCCCTCGGAATTCGAGGCCTGTGAGACGTCAGGTCGAGCGTCAGGGGAAACCGCGGCGGGACATGCCTGCCCGCCCGGACGCCGGCCGGCCCTGAGGCGCGTCAGGCCCGTGAGGTCAGGTCGAGCGTCAGGGGAAACCGCGACGGGACATGCCTGCCCGCACGCGCGCCTGGCATGGCATGGCCTGGCCTGGCAGGCCTCGCCGAGTGGAATAATATCACACTATTGTGATTATGAAGAACGATCGTGGGTCACGTGATAGACGAACTTACCTGTTGGTCACTTTTATAATTTCATACTCTTACGCCTGCCTTTATATACATTTATATAAATACATAAACATCCAACTCTCCCACTCCATTTAGTCCAACCACGGCCTTCACGATCGTCGATCCCTGTAGGCGGGACATGCCTGCCCGCACGCGCGCCTGGCATGGCCTGACCAAGTCCAACCACGGCCTTCACGATCGTCGATCCCTCTAGGTGGGAGAATTGGCCGGGCGTCCCTCCCGCCCGCTCGCTCGCTCATCCGCCGGCCGGCCCGGAGGCGCTTTAGGCCTGTGACGTCAGGTCGAGCGTCAGGGGAAACCGCGACGGGACATGCCTGCCCGCCCGCCCGCGCGCTGGTCCGCCGGCCTTCCGGTCCGGAGGCGCTTTAGGCCTGTGAGGTCAGGTCGAGCGTCAGGGGAAACCGCGACGGGACATGCCTGCCCGCCCGCCCGCGCGCTGGCATGGCATGGCATGGCATGGCATGGCCTGACCTGGCCTGGCCTGGCAGTTCTCGTGGAGTGGAATAATATCACGCTATTGTGATTATGAAGAACGATCGTTGGTCACGTGATAGACGAACTTACCTGTTGGTCACTTTTATAATTTCATACTTTTACGTAAATACATAAACATCCCACTCTCCCACTCCATTTAGTCCAACCACGGCCTTCACGATCGTCGATCCCTCTAGGTGGGAGAATTGGCCGGGCGTCCCTCCCGCCCGCTCGCTCGCTCGCCCAGAGGCGTGTCACCCCTCGGAATTCGAGGCCGGGGCGGGACATGCCTGCCCGCCCATCCGCCGGCCCGTGCGCCCGGAGGGGTTTTAGGCCTGTGACGTCAGGTCGAGCGTCAGGGGAAACCGCGACGGGACATGCCTGCCGGGCCGGCGGGCCGGAGGCGCTTTAGGCCTGTGAGGTCAGGTCGAGCGTCAGGGGAAACCGCGGTGGGACATGCCTGCCCGCATGCGCGCCTGGCATGGCCTGGCCTGGCAGGCCTCGCCGAGTGGAATAATATCACGCTATTGTGATTATGAAGAACGATCGTGGGTCACTTGATAGACAAACTTACCTATTGGTTACTTTTATAATTTCATACTTTTAAGCCTGCCTTTATATACCTTTATATAAATATATAAACATCCCACCCTCCAACTCCATTTAGTCCAACCACGGCCTTCACGATCGTCGATCCCTCTAGGCGGGGAGGCGGGACATGCTTGCCCGCACGCGCACCTGGCATGGCCTGACCTGGCCTGGCCTGGCATGGCAGTCCTCGCGGAGTGGGAATAATATCACGCTATTGTGATTATGAAGAACGATCGTGGGTCACGTGATAGACGAACTTACCTGTTGGTCACTTTTATAATTTCATACTTTTAAGCCTGCCTTTATATACCTTTATATAAATATATAAACATCCCACCCTCCAACTCCATTTAGTCCAACCACGGCCTTCACGATCGTCGATCCCTCTAGGCGGGGAGGCGGGACATGCTTGCCCGCACGCGCGCCTGGCATGGCCTGACCTGGCCTGGCAGGCCTCGTGGAGTGGAATAATATCACGCTATTGTGATCATGAAGAACGATCGTGGGTCACGTGATAGACGAACTTACCTGTTGGTCGCTTTTATAATTTCATACTTTTACGTAAATACATAAACATCCCACTCTCCCACTCCATTTAGTCCAACCATGGCCTTCACGATCGTCGATCCCTCTAGGCGGGAGAATTGGCCGGGTGTCCGTCCCTCCCGCCCGCACGCTCGCTCGCCCAGAGGCGTGTCACCCCCCGGAATTCGAGGCCGCGGCGGGACATGCCTGCCCGCCCGGACGCCGGCCGGCCCGCCCGGAGGCGCGTTAGGCCTGTGAGGTCAGGTCGAGCGTCAGGGGAAACCGCGACGGGACATGCCTGCCCGCCCGCCCGCTGGTCCGCCGGCCGGCCGGCCCGGAGGCGCGTTAGGCCTGTGAGGTCAGGTCGAGCGACCAAAAGTTGGTCACTTTTATAATTTCATACTTTTATGCCTGCCTTTATATACCTTTATATAAATATATAAACATCCCACCCTCCCACTCCATTTAGTCCAACCACGGCCTTTACGATCGTCGATCATATCATCAATCATCTGTCCATGTAATCACGTGAGCTGTAGGCAAGTGCTACTAACACACATTCGTTGGGGGTCAGGACAGCCGTTGTCTAGGGTCACGCAGCTATGGCTCGGGATTTCAGTGCCCTGCAAGTTCTACAACAGATGTTTGCAAACATCGAGCAAAGTGAGTCCGAAGAGGAGACAGAGGATGTGTCAGAAATAGAAGACGGCGAAGAGTGCGTGGAGCATGTGGCAGAAGAGCAGGAAGAAGAAGAAGAAGAAGAAGAAGAAGAAGAAAAAGACGACGGGCAAGAGTACGCGGAGCATGTGTCGGAACAAGCAGACGGGCAAGAGTATAATGCGGTCGACGACAACTCAGCAGCGGCCGCCGCCGCCCGAGCCCCTGAAATCGACAGAGATACTTTCTTGTCGAAAGATGGCAAAATTGAATGGCGTTCGGTTGCGTATCTGAGGAATCCGAGGCTGCTGTCGCAACGTGACAGCCGTGAGAGGACCCCCAGAGGACCCACAGCGTACGCCGTTTCCCACGCTCTCGACATCGTCTCTGCGTTTTTACTCTTTGTCACGCCACAAATCGAAACAGTGATCTTGGACGAGACAAATCGGGAAGGCTATCTGAAACGCGGAGAGGAGTGGAAAGCAATGGACGCCTCTGACCTACGTGCCTACATAGGGCTGCTAATCCTGGCAGGGGTGTACAAGTCCCGAGGCGAAGCGGCCGCCAGTCTGTGGGACGCGCAGAGCGGCAGAGCGATTTTCCGCGCTACCATGCAGCTGAAAGTCTTCTACACCTATTCGACGTCGATACGATTTGACGACCGTGGGACGCGAGCGGCGAGACGCGCCACGGACAAGTTGGCGGCGATACGAGAGGTCTGGGATATGTGGGTAGAGAGATTACCCCGCCTCTACGACCCAGGGCCCGAAGTGACCGTGGATGAACAACTGATCGCGTTCAGAGGACGGTGTCCTTTCAGGCAGTACATGCCGAGCAAACCGGCAAAGTATGGGATCAAGTCGTGGGTCACGTGCGACGCAAAATCCAGCTACGCTTGGAAGATGCAAGTTTACACCGGGAAGTCGAGCGACGGAGCCCCGGAGAGGAGCCAGGGGATGCGCGTCGTGCTCGATATGACAGACGGCCTGAAGGATCGCAATGTCACGTGTGACAATTTCTTCACATCCTACGACCTCGGACGAGAGCTCATGGCGACGAGAAACATGACCATGGTTGGCACCGTGCGAAAGAACAGGTCCGAGCTCCCGTCCGAGCTGCTGACGACGACGAACAGGCGACGGGTGCTGTCGTCGCTGTTCGCCTTCACTCCCACCACCACTCTGGTTTCCTTCCTCGCAAAGAAAAATAAGAACGTTTTACTCATGAGCACACGCCACACAAACGACGAAATCAGCGACAGAAACGACGGCAAACCGACCGTCGTCTTAGACTACAACCGCAACAAAGGAGGTGTAGACAATCTGGACAAGGTCATCGCGGCCTACAGCTGTAAAAGGAAGACGGCCCGGTGGCCCCTCGTCATCTTCAGCAACATCGTTGACGTTTCCTCCTACAACGCCTTTGTGATATGGAGAGAGGTCAACCCCAACTGGATGCCGCGTAAGCGCAACAAGAGGAGGTTTTTCCTCGAGCAGCTCGGAAGGGCCCTCGTGACTCCGCTGATCGAGAGGAGACGATGTCTGCCCCGCGCGGAAGCTGCTGCCGCGGTTGTGAAAGATCTACGGATGGCCAGCTGTCGCGATCCACCTCCTCGACGACAACCCGAAGAGGATGGCGCAGCAGCAGCCGCCGCCTCCTCATCGGCAGGACCGACCTCGCCGGTCCCTGCCAGTAAGAGGAAGAGATGTCAAGTCTGCCCGGTGAAGAAGGACCGTAAAACGTTCACTGTTTGTCGCGGTTGTAAGAGGCATGTCTGCAAATCCTGTTCGCGTGTATACTGCCCCACATGCCCCACCGAGCTGGGCTTCGGCCAAGGAGAGGTTCCCGTTGACCCCGGACGACCTGCGGGAGTGTGTGCAGGAGACTGAACAACTCAGTCGAGTGCAGAAGATGGGCTTTGCTCAAGTCAAAGCACAGTGCTGCTGCTGCTGCTGCTGCTGCCGCTGCCGCTGCCGCCGCCACCACCACCACAACCACCAGCGGCACCACCACCACCACCACTACATGCATGGGATGAATAGATGATGTATCAGGACGGCAGGCTGGAGGTCTATCCATAGTGCTGTCTGAGGGTCATTGTGATGCACGGTGTCATGCACGGTGTGACAACTTTTCATGGTACAAAAATAAATAAAGTGAAACATTTGATTTTATTCCTCGCGTTGTCTGCCTAGTCTATGACGCCACTCTCGTGCCGTTTCGGGGTCGTGGTGAGTCAAACTGACATTGTGACAACTTTTTCACAGCCAAAAATAAATAAATAAAGTGAAACTTTTTATTTCTAGCCTTGTCTACATGCCTATTATTACACTCTCGCGCTGTATCCTAGTCTGCGCTGTGACTCACCATACCTAGTCTGTTACGCCACACTCGTGTTGACGACCTTTCGTAATACAAAAATAAAAGTGAAACGTTATCTGTCTACATAAAAAAATTATTCATACTTTCCATGGCCGGGGAGCAATCCAGGGCTGTGGAGTTGACAGCCTCGCAGCCTTGCCACTAGACCACAAGGGGAGTTGCTTGTTCTTTGTGCTGTCTCTGCCTCTTTATATATATATATTTTTCTTTTACACTGCAACGTCTGTGTCGTCTATTACGCGACCCCGCACTGTCTCCGGTTCCTTGTGACCCACAGCGGTCTTCTGACAACTTCTCATAATACAAAAAAAAATAAAAATAAAGTGAAACCTTTATATTCCCCCAGTGTGGGTCACAATGACCCCGAGACAGCGCGAAGGTGGCGTAATAGACGGAGCTGTGGGTCACAACGACCCGGAGACAGCGCGAGGGATAAATGGAAGCTGCATAGACAATGAGGAGAGCGTGAGGGTTAAGTTTTATGTATAAAGAGTTTATATTTGTTTTTGAATTTGTTTTTCTATAATGTAGCTCCCATTACTGAGTAAGTCTCAGTAATGGGAGTTTACATAGTCTTATGTAGAGAGAGAGAGCACACGTACATGCGTTAATATAAGTAGCCTAAAGACCTATTAGGGGGGGGCCCATTCACTGGACTTTTTCAGGGGCCCAGCCATTTCTATGGGCGGCCCTGCCAGTAGGCCTACAGTATTTGGTCATTTAAATTGGTCATTTTGTCCGGTAAAGTTACATCGTTCCTCTTGTGGGTTTTGCTTTTATCTTTTACCCTAAAACAAACATTTGGAATTGCAAGCTGTCAATATTCTGCTCTAATCTCTCTCTGTTTTGAGCTCTGCATTTACCTGCTCAAACAATTGCAAATTCCCTTTACATCGAACTTCAAGGTGATCTGTGATTGTCTTTCCTCTTAATTTTTCTATGTATGTTACGTAGGCTACGTTGACCAGACTTTTCTTTCTTTCTCAGCCTGGTATATTTAAAGCCACATATATTTACGTTCCTTAGTTGATTTATCTACTTCTACTATTTGGTACTCTATATTAGTGGCGTTAAAAATGCTAACGGGTTCCTGTAAACCAATTACTAAATCATTAGCTTCTCTAACATAAAAAATGTCATTTTGACTTGTCTCATTGGCATCATGAGACGCTTGGGCGGAGTTTCTACAACTTCACGCTGATATTATGGAGGCAGTAGCTCAAACACCACACACTAACTCTGACTAAATTATCAAATCGTTTCATCAGTTTACTTACAACAGTATGTACTCTGTTCCATATTTTATCATTAAAGTCATGTTCGTGGAGTTTAAAGTTATTTTTAATTATATTAAACGTTACAAGGTGCGCTGGCATTTGAAATACTAATTTGTGACTACGCGTGATAATGTCGATCATGATCCCATTTGTTAAGGTTTCTAATGGTAATTTACCACAAACCTTAAGACTATTTGGATCTAAAATGATACCTAAACTTTTGCAAGTGGCTATGTGTTGCTCCCCCTCACCTATGAATGCAATTTCAGTAGTTCTTGTTTTTTTTATCTGCCATAGAATTTCTTTTCTTGCAAAATTGATTGCCAGAAAGAAAGAATATTCACGCTTTTTTTTTTAAGTTTTGCATTTCCTGACAGACAAAAAATGTTATGATTGGTTCCGATTTGTGCTACGTGACAAGAACATTTGCATATCACTACCATGAATCATTTCAGTAGAAACATTTATTTAAAAGTCACCAAGAGAGTGGGTTTTATATTACCAACCTTTGTTTTTTGTTCTGCACACTGTAAATATACATGTCAAATATTTATCTTTCAAACCAGTAACCATGACCGATACTTGCATACACATACGCGTATATATAATAAGGCTAGTAGCATCCACATGATATCAATCAGTTGATGTGAGCATCGGAAGCAGCCTAGCATGAGTCAAGCGCGGGAGTTACAGAAGCTCAAAACGTCTGACGTCACAGGCTTCTGAAGGACTTATTCAGGGAGCCAAAACACAGAATGTCTTACGATTTTCTTTAAAATTTGACTGATGACGTCTTTCTACGTAACCTTGCTTTCCAGGAAGTATCAGGGTGGTGCCGACATGTGGGAAAAAGTTACAAGGGAAAACCCAACCTTTTTCTCAATAGAACGTTCAGATTTCAATGCATTCCTATGGGATTTTCAGCAACATGTCTTCAACTTGATTTTTCTCAAAATGTATAAGTTTTAAAATTGACTAAATATACCTTATTTTGAAGAAAACAACCTACTCTTTCATTTAAGATATGTCTCCCGGTGGTGCCGACCCTCTATGAAAGGTAGCCAAAGCAGCAAAAACTATAAACATTATTTTCACACACTTCCTCAATATGTATTGCAACCAACATTTGATAGCATTAAGGGGTAAGTGTCTACATGTTAACTGGCATGTTAGTTTTTAATATCTCGATAGTAGTCGATAGTTATAAAGCTAAGAAAAGGACGTGGACCTTAAAATTCCGGTGCCAGATTTCTCAGTGGCGTTCTTAGCTACATTCAGGCTAACTTAGCATTCGATTTAATGCGTTTGCTACCGGCGTTCCACAGTATTTGACAGTTGGTTAGCCTAGGCCAAAAACGACGCGTTCTATTGTCCTCCCTACCATAAGTGAATATGGGACAACAACACTGTCTCCACTTTAACCTATTTCCTTACTAGGGGCTGGTTCTCCTCCTCAGCTGACCTCTGTCCTGGGCTACTCCCTGCACGTACCACCTCACCCTACATAGGCCCAAAAAAGACCCCAACAATACTTTTACTTTGTGATATGAAACACAATTGTGAAGTGTAATGTATAATATAAGCTGATATAAGGAAGTAGTTACGTCTACTTTCGGAAACAGTAGTCTACTATTTCACTGAAACATTAGCATCATGATATTAGCCTCTGTTGCCCGGGCAACACATACTACAGCGGTCTATGATGCATCTGTTTTCAATCGTTAAAATAAACATTCTTCTAAAATACATTTTCGTTGTAGGATTTATTATGACATTATATTACAAGTAAACAATTTTTGGGTGAAATTATCATTACCTGTGGTTTCAAACCAGTGTAGCTCACTGCAACACTGTACAGTAGGCTACTGTAGCTAACAAAAACATCTCCACAGCTGTTTACAGTACTTTAAACTATCTGACTAGTGACTACTAACCTGAACTCCATTGCCACAGCCTAAACTTTGTCAATCTGTTCATGAATCTGTTCAATAATTCATTTCAGCCTAGACCGTACAATGGAAGTAACGTTAAATTGAATTCAACCAACGCAATCGCTACCAAGACAGTCTAGTAGTAGTTGTAGCCTACAATCTACCGGGGCACCTTCTCCACACAGCAGGGCTATATCGCATTTGGCCTTGTTACTGACAAATGATCGCTACCACTGACATTCTTACGAATGAGTGATTTTCCCCTAAATAAATGTCAAGCTTATTTACGTTTTTTGGGGCATATTTTCAGTTAGCAGATGATACTATTTGAATCGCGATTCCATCTGAGATAGCTAGCTACTGCTGGTAACGTTGTTGTTAAAATACATTTCATGTCACGACGTGAGGTGGGGTTGGACCCAAATGCAGGGGAGTACCGAGGCATAGCGAGGAACACAGGTTTAATTCTCAAAACGGGAAACAGACAGGGTACACGCAGTGACAAAGGGTAATGCTAAGACCAAGACTGGACACAAAGCAGGAACCTAAATACACAGAAACAAACAAGACACAGGTGAACACAATGAAACTAACGACAACTGAACGAGACAGGTGACGACAATGACAGGGAAACACTAGGGCAGGGCAAAACCAAAAACAATAGGGGGGCACGGCTGTGGCCGTGACAGTACCCCCCTCTCAAGGGACGTCACCCGACGACCCACAAGGCAGGGCAGGGGGTCAGGGCAGGTCCGGGGGACGACCTGGAGGCAGGGCAGAGGGTCGGGGCAGGTCCGGGGGGCGGCCCGGAGGCAGGGCAGAGGGTCGGGGCAGGTCCGGGGGGCGGCCCGGAGGCAGGGCAGAGGGTCGGGGAAGGTCCGGGGGGCGACCCGGAGGCAGGGCAGAGGGTAGAGGCAGGTCCGGGGGGCGGCCCGGACGCCGGAGCACGGGCACGGGGGCGCCTGGGAGCGCGGACGAGGAGGCGCCTGGGAGCGCGGACGAGGAGGCGCCTGGGAGCGCGGACGAGGAGGCGCCTGGGAGCGCGGACGAGGGGGCGCCTGGGAGCGCGGACGAGGGCGGACGAGGAGGCGCCTGGGAGCGCGGACGAGGGCGGACGAGGAGGCGCCTGGGAGCGCGGACGAGGGCGGACGAGGGGGCGCCTGGGAGCGCGGACGAGGGGGCGCCTGGGAGCGCGGACGAGGGCGGACGAGGAGGCGCCTGGGAGCGCGGACGAGGAGGCGCCTGGGAGCGCGGACGAGGAGGCGCCTGGGAGCGCGGACGAGAAGGCGCATGGGAGCGCGGGCACCGGGGCGCATGGGAGCGCGGGCACCGGGGCGCATGGGAGCGCGGGCACCGGGGCGCATGGGAGCGCGGGCACCGCGGCAGGCAGAGGCCAGAAGTCATCGGGCGGAGGAGGCGGCGACCAGGAGTCCTCGGGCGGAGGAGGAGGCGGCCAGGAGTCCTCGGGCGGAGGAGGAGGCGGCCAGGAGTCCTCGGGCGGAGGAGGAGAAGGCCAGGAGTCCTCGGGCGGGGAGGAGAAGGCCAGGAGTCCTCGGGCGGAGGAGGAGGCGACCAGGAGTCCTCGGGCGGAGGAGGAGGCGGCCAGGAGTCCTCGGATGGCCTGGCACTGGGCGGCACAACCTCGGGGCGAGGCAGGGGCTCAGGGCAGGAACGAGGCTGGGGCACAGGGCAGGAACGAGGCTGGGGCACAGGGCAGGAACGAGGCTGGGGCACGGGCAGGAACGAGGCTGGGGTACAGGGTAGGAACGAGGCTGGGGCACCGGGCAGGAACGAGGCTGGGGTACAGGGCAGGAACGAGGCTGGGGTACTGGGCAGGAACGAGGCTGGGGTACTGGGCAGGAACGAGGCTGGGCTACAGGACAGGAATGAGGCTGGGCTACAGGACAGGAACGAGGCTGGGGCACAGGGCAGGAACGGGGCAGGGGTACAGGGCAGGAACGGGGCTGGGTTCTGGCGGCAGGCGGCCGACTCTCCCTGGCAGGAACAGCCTTGGTGGTCTGGGTGCTGGGCGGCGCAACCTTCTTCGTCCGGGCGCAGGGCGGCACAACTTCAGGATGAGGCAGGGGCACAGGGCAGGATCGAGGCAGGGGCCCAGGGCAGGACCGAGGCTGGAGTCGGGGTTCCGGCTGGGGCTGGAACCAGGACTTGGGGTGGGCCTTGAGCTGCAGGCTTCGGGGTCCACCAAAGGCCAGGCGGGTCCCTAGGAAAGGGTTGGGTGAACTCCCTGCTGGGTCCCATCTTGGTCTTAGCATTCTGTCACGACGTGTGGAGGGGTAGGACCCAAACGCAGGAGAGTCAGCAGGCATGGTCCAAAAACAAAAGGGTTTAATGCTCAAAACGGGAAACAGACAGGGTACACGCAGGGACAAAGGGTAATGCTAAGACAAAGACTGGACACAAAGCAGGAACCTAAATACACAGAAACAAACAAGACACAGGTGAACACAATGAAACTAACGACAACTGAACGAGACAGGTGACGACAATGACAGGGAAACACTAGGGCAGGGCAAAACCAAAAACAATAGGGGGGCACGGCTGTGGCCGTGACAGTACCCCCCTCTCAAGGGACGTCACCCGACGACCCACAAGGCAGGGCAGGGGGTCGGGGCAGGTCCGGGGGACGACCCGGAGGCAGGGCAGAGGGTCGAGGCAGGTCCGGGGGGCGGCCCGGAGGCAGGGCAGAGGTACGGGGCAGGTCCGGGGGGCGGCCCGGAGGCAGGGCAGAGGGTCGGGGCAGGTCCGGGGGGCGACCCGGACGCCGGAGCACGGGCACGGGGGCGCCTGGGAGCACGGGCACGGGGGCGCCTGGGAGCGCGGACGAGGAGGCGCCTGGGAGCGCGGACGAGGGGGCGCATGGGAGCGCGGACGAGGGGGCGCATGGGAGCGCGGACGAGGTGGCGCATGGAAGTGCGGACGAGGGGGCGCGGGCACATGGGAGCGCGGGCACCGCGGCAGGCAGCAGCCAGAAGTCCTCGGGCGGAGGAGGAGGCCAGAAGTCCTCGGGCGGAGGAGGCGGCGACCAGGAGTCCTCGGGCGGAGGAGGCGGCGACCAGGAGTCCTCGGGCGGAGGAGGAGGCGGCCAGGAGTCCTCGGGCGGAGGAGGAGGCGGCCAGGAGTCCTCGGATGGCCTGGCACTGGGCGGCACAACCTCGGGGCGAGGCAGGGGCTCAGGGCAGGAACGAGGCTGGGGCACAGGGCAGGAACGAGGCTGGGGCACAGGGCAGGATCGAGGCAGGGGCCCAGGGCAGGACCAAGGCTGGGGTCGGGGTTCGGGCTGGGGCTGGAGCCAAGGCAGGAACCAGGGCCTAGGGTGGGCCCTCCGCTGTAGGCTTCGTGGACCACCCAAGGCAAGCCTGGTCCCAAGGAAAGGGTTTGGGTGACTCTCCGCTGGGTCCTTATGTGGTCTTAGCATTCTGTCACGACGTGAGGTGGGGTTGGACCCAAATGCAGGGGAGTACCGACGCATAGCGAGGAACACAGGTTTAATTCTCAAAACGGGAAACAGACAGGGTACACGCAATGACAAAGGGTAATGCTAAGACCAAGACTGGACACAAAGCAGGAACCTAAATACACAGAAACAAACAAGACACAGGTGAACACAATGAAACTAACGACAACTGAACGAGACAGGTGACGACAATGACAGGGAAACACTAGGGCAGGGCAAAACCAAAAACAATAGGGGGGCACGGCTGTGGCCGTGACATTTCAAAGGGGGTTCTTTATTCATGAATGAATGCAATATGAGTAGGCTAAATGCCTGAAAATATCACGAGAATGGAAAAACTTACAATGACGTTTAAGTCATAGAGATTAGGTCCATTTTTACACCGGTCTGTCAAATGTATTTTTTTTTATTCAACTATGAGGTTGCTGATCACCATTCCCTCTTGCAGGGGAAATGAGAAGACAACTATTTCATTCTACTCTTCACTCTTAGTATTTTGAGTTGTAAATGAGCAGAAAAAAATACGCTTTTAAATCTGTGTAATCTTTATAAATAATAAGTAGGCTATGCATTTTAATATAAAATATACAGAAATGTCATTTAAATACGGACCCCTGCAACCAACACAAGTAAGCAAGCACACCCTACAATATCCCCAGAAATTGTACCATCTCTAGTTCAAAATACTATAAAATTGATATATAGCTGTTGTAATGTGGAATAGTAACTAGAAATACATTAACGTAACGCTTTTACCAGTACAATAACACAACAACAATTGAACATTGAAGATGTTTATTAGAATTATAGGGCTGGTAGCACGCCAAGCCCGGTGGATGAAGAGGCTGGTGGCAGAGCCGAGCCTGATGTCGGGAGATGGTGGCGCCCAGGAAATGGAAAGACTCCACAGGGTTGACTGGGAAGTCACACAGGGTGAAGGGGCCAGGAGGGAGTGAAAACTACAACTAATACAAAAATCATAAAAGCCATTGAAGGTAGCATAAGTCCTCTCTGGTTGTGGGGTATTGGATGTGGTCTGGGATGTGGCAAAGTAATGCAGTTGTGACAGCCTGCACAGATCTTGAAACTGAGGCCTTGAGAGCCCATGTCCATCTCCAATAACCTCCAGAAAACTGCCAGTGGCATAGAACCTTAACACTTCCAGTAGTTGGGTTGCAGGAGTCACTGCAAAGGACCTCCTTGTTAGCCTCTGCAGGTCTGCTTTTATGTGGTTCAGGAGCATCATGATATCATGATGTCATCTGACATGTCTTACACTCATAATGAGTATAATTGATCAACCATCAATTGAAGTAGAGTTGATTATTCATGTCAGAAACAATGATTCCATGTTGAAGACATGGGGTATTCATTACTTATGTGTTTGTCATTTGTCACAATGTCATTTGTGGCCAATATGTGAGAATTATGAGATTGCAAACATGGTCTTGGAAAGCTGTTGGCCGATGCACGATTGTAGATATAGTCAGCACTAGAAAATAAGACAGTAAATATGTTGGATTGAGAGGCTTGTATTTGTACATTGAATTATTTAGGCCACTAGCTGGGACATGCCATGTGTAATACCATTTATATGCATGGTTTTTAACCTTGTGGTTCAATCAAGTAGTAAATATAGGACTCTTATATATGTATTTGCCTATGGAAAGTGTAGTACCAAGAAGAGTTAAAAACCAAGGCACAAGTAATTTGAGAAATAGTTGTTTTATGGGAGTTTGTTCTCCCTGCTCCTGCCCCTCACATGGATCAAAAGGTAAACATGTAAGGATTGGACAGGCAACACTTAATATATGATACAATACACAATTCAGCCTTTACTTCATTTAAATAAACATTGTATGCTTAGGCTATAAGGTAACCTAAATTTAACACTATCTTTTTGATTGGGCAGAAGAATAGGCACAGAAATGGAGGGCCTTATGAACTTCTTTTTTTCAAACAAGAGCTTCCTCACCTCAATTTGGAGACAAGCCCACTTAATTTCCAAGACCTCCTATTGGTATTTAGCATCCTGTGTCGCTGATTGCAGGGTCTTAACACCGGTGTAAAACTCAGATGCATAGTTTGCATGTTCACCTTATTGTCTTTGCCTTCATGTAGCATCATACAATGTACATTGAAAAGTACTCAAACAAGTAGCCTATAATAAATGTTAAGTTTTCTGTAGCAACAGAAAATATTTTTTGTGTACCGTAATTCGTCAAATATTTTGGTTTAACATTTTAATTTTAAAGTCCTAAAGTTGCGTCAGAAGAATAACATTTCAGTACAATGGACAGCGTCTTGTTAAGTGCAACTTAAGAGACACGTACGATGGTTTTCCTTACGAGCATGTTCGGGAAACGCACGTAAGAAACGATGCATCGTTATTTTGATTGTAGAGAACCCTCGTAACAGCTACGATCCATCGTTATCGGGAAACGCAGCCCTGGGGTAGCTGTTACGAGGGTTCTCTACGATGAAAATAACGATCCATCGTTATTTCTTACGTGCGTTTCCCGAACATGCTCGTAAGGAGAACCATCGTACGAATCTCTTAAGTTGCACTTAACAAGACGCTGTCCATTGTACTGAAATGTGATTCTTCTGACGCAACTTGAAGACTTCAAAATTAAAACGTTAACCAAAATGAATGACGAATACGGAATATTGACGGCACACAAAACAAATTTTCTGTCGCTACAGAAAACTTTACATTTATTATAGGCTACTTATTTTAGCACTTTTCGATGTAGCTACATTGTATGATGCTACATGAAGGCAAAGACATGAAGGTGATCGTGCAAACTGTGCTGCATCTGAGTTTTACACCGGTGTCAGTTCCCTGCAATCACCGCGACGAGTATAAAAATGCTCAGGCAACGCCCAAACCATTTGATGAAAGACCAATGGCGTCCGAAAAGAAAAGGAAGGCTGGCTTCAAGGCTGATGAAATGGCGATTTTAATAGAGGAAGTCGACAAGCAAAAGGTTGTACTGTTTTCAAGGTTTAAAGGTGCCCACACCAATAAACAGAAGACCAAGGTGTGGGAGGACATCGGCCAAAAACTGACGGCAGTCAGTGGGGTCAGGAGAGGGGGAAGCGACACACGCAAGAAGTGGCAAGACTTCTCCAGCCTCTCCAAACGAAAGGCAGCTGCAGTGAGGGCTTCCCTGAGCCAAACTGGCGGTGGGCCAAGCTCTGCTTCATCCCTGACACCCGAGGAGGAGAGGGCAATTCATATCATGGGTGTCACGTCCACGGACGGAATCACTGGGGGGGTGGATATCCGCGGGGGTGTTTTGCCCACAGCCAGCACCTCACAAACACATGACCCTGGTCCCCCGGTCTCCCCTGGTCCCCCGGTCTCCCCGGTCTCCCCTGGTCTCCCCTGGTCCCCCGGTCTCCCCTGGTCCCCCGGTCTCCCCTGGTCCCCCGGTCTCCCCTGGTCCCCTGGTCTCCGGTGTGCTGCAGGCGGCTTCGATCACACCTAGGTTTGAGAACACCTGTGCCGGCAGCCAGGATCTGGTCGAGCTGGAAAGGGAAAAGGTCACCATCCTCGAATCCATTCATAAAACTCTTCAGGACTCAGCGGCCAGGGATGCACGTCACCAGGAGGAGGTCTTGGCCATCAAAAGGGCTCGCCTCCAAATTGAGGAAAAGAAGCTTTTGCTGAAGCAAATGATATTTGAGAGGCCCTCCATTTCTGTGCCAATTATTATGCCCAACCAACAAGGTATTGTATAAGTTAACTTACAGCCTAAGCATACAATGTTCATTTTAATGACGTAAAAGCTAAATTGTGTATTGTAGTCTATCATATATTCAGTGTTGCCTGTCCCATCCTTACATGCTTTTGTTTTTTCATCTTATAGATCCAGGTGAGGAGCAGGAGCAGGGAGAACCAACTCTCCAATAAAACAAATATTTCTTTGATATCTTGTGCCTTGGTTTCTAACTCTTCTTGATACTCCACTTTCCATGGGCAAATCTATAGGATTCCTATATTTACTACTTGATTGAGCAATAAAGTAAACAACCATGCATATAAATGGTATCACACATGCCATGCAGTTAGAAGCCTAAATAATACAATGTACAAATACAAGCATCTCAATCTACAACTTATTTACTGTCTTATTTTCTAGTGTTGACTATATCTACAATGTTGCTATAATAGGCCAACAGCTTTCCAAGACCATGTTTGCAATCTCATGATTCCCACATTGGCCACAAATGACAATGTGACAAACACATACGTATTGAATACCCCATGTCTCCAACATGGAACCATTGTTTCCAACATGAATAATCAACTCTACTTTAATTGATGGTTGATCAATTATACTCATTATGAGTGTTAGATGTGTCAGATGACTAATCAGTTTAATTGACATACAGACCCATCCATTACATTCTCATGGTATATAAAGGAGAGGTATAGCCTACTTCTCAAGCGGAACATGGCTGCAATACAGCGAATAATCCAATTGAGAGAGAGAGAGCGGCGGCGGCGGCGGCCCAGAAGTAGGCTAGTGACACTCAACGCCTTTGTGAGGACAACGATGAGTCCACTGGACATCCTTGAGGATTCAGCCATCCAACACAAATACCGTCTCAGAAGGGCTGACATCATGATGCTCCTGAACCTGGTTGAGGCAGACCTGCAGAGGCCAACACAGAGGTCCTATGCACTGACCCCTGCAACCCAGCTACTGGCAGCGCTACGGTTCTATGCCACTGGCAGTTTCTTAGAGGTGCTTGGCGATGGATATGGGCTCTCCAAGGCCTCAGTATCGAGATCCGTGCAGGCAGTAACATCAGCCTTGCTTCGCCACATCCCGGACCACATCCAATTCCCCACAACTAGAGGGGACAAGTCTGCGGTGCAGGATTTTCTTTGGGGGAAACATAACATCCCCCAAGTCATTGGGGTAATTGATGGCACCCTCATTCCCATCCTCACCCCTTCCAATGATGGCCATGTTTTCTTTTGTAGGAAAGGCTTTGCTGCCATCAACTGCCAGGTTATCTGTGACCATCGGGGTCTCATCACCGATCTTGTGGCAAGATGGCCTGGCAGCAGCCACGACTCCTATGTCTTTTCAAACTCCTCTGTTGGCCAGGAGGCACAAGCTTCCAGGGATGGATGGCTGCTTCTCGGGGACAGTGGGTATCCCCTGAGGCCATACCTTTTGACTCCTGTCGCCAACCCCCACAACGAGGCTGAGGAGAGGTACAACGAAGCTCACCGTGTGGCCAGGAGTATCGTTGAGAGGACTCTTGGCACATGGAAGATGAGATTCCGATGTCTCCGCAAGTCGGCTGGAGGTCTTCTTTTCCATCCAACGAAATGCTGTGCAGTTATTGCAGTAACTGCAATGCTGCACAACTTAGCTGTGAGAGCTGGAACACCCTTGGGTCCTCAAGAAGACCAGCTGGAGGAAGATGGTGAGGAAGAAGATGGCCCTCCCCTGCAGGCCCACGATCCCCGGCATGTCCAGTACCTGGCTGACTTTGAAGCACGGCAACGTGTCATCAATGAGTTTTTCGTGTAGGCCCTGAATGGCTTATGATTTTTGTATGAGTTTTCACACCCTCCCAGCCCCTTCACCCTGTGACTTCCCAGTCAACACTGTGGAATCCTTCCATTTCCTGGGCACTACCATCTCCCAGCACTTTTTGTAAATCTCTCTCTTAGAGGCGCTTTGGATAAAAGCGTCTGCTAAATGAATACATGTAAACGTAGCATCAGCTCCCTCACCAAGAAGGCACAACAGGATGTACTTCCTGTGTCAACTGAAGAAGTTGATCTGTCAAAGACAATGATGGTGCAGTATTGGGTGCTGACAATGATGGGTACCATATTTGAGTGCATCCTCACCTCCTTCATCACCATCTGGTACCCTGCCTTGGACACACTGTTCCAGCCACTCACCTCTGGCAGGAGGCTACGGTCAACCCGGACAAGAACCTCTCGCCCAAGGAACAGTTTCTTCCAACTGCTGACTGACTCATGTCTAAATGGAATTAGGCACTTGAAATTAACTTAAATCCAGGAGAAGAATACCACATCAGAACAAATGAAGTATGGGAGAATTAGACTGCACCTCCCTCTTCCCAGGTAGGCCATTGTTTCCGCATATACACTCTATTCCTCCTGTCTGCATGCTCGCATGTTTTGTTGCCCTCCCACCATCTGCTTCTCTCAGGCACACCAGGGGGATCTGCTTGTGCTTCTGCTCAGTCGTGACCCTTAAGGACTCTTCCACCACACCCGAGATCCAGCCCGGTGACTACTATCCCATCCTTACCCACTTTATTCAGTCTTGATCATATTCTAGAGAATGACACTCTTGTCTTTACAGGATGCTAGGCTCGGCCTCGCTACCAGCCTCCCCAACATCAGGCTCGGCTCTGCCACCAGCCTCTCCATCCACCGGGCTTGGCGTGCTACCAGCCCTATAATTCTAATAAACATATTCAATGTTCAATTGTTGTTGTGTTATTGCACTCCTAAAAGCGTTACGTTTATGCATTTCTAGTTACTATTGCACATTACAACAGCCATATTTCAATATTATAGTATTTTGAATAAGACTGACATTTGTTTTTTAAATACCTTCATTGCATGCGCCAAACCCACTAAATCAAATTATTTTGTGTAACCTAAATTTACTTGAGAATAAACCGGATTCTGATATTTTTTCGGCAGTTAAACTTGTATGGTTCACTAAGAAATATCCCAGTTCCAGCGTAACTGGTGTAAAAAGAGGACCAAAATAATCTTATTTTCCATCGGAAGTAACTTTCAGCATGAGTTTAATGTAGTTTTCATGGTCGGCCTACGCGTGTCTCCACTGAGTCTCTGTGCTACGATGCACTTAGCGATCTACGACTGGTCTGGAGCTCTCGTTAATCTACGACGATTTTCAAGTGCCTCTTTAGCTACGATGGTTTCGGGAAACAGCCCGTACAACTAAGATCCATCGTACGATGGACTCTACGATCAACTTAGGTTTACGATGCTTTCGGGAAACGCACCCCTGGTCTGTTCACACGGACAAAGTGGTCAAAGCGGCCCGTAAACGCCTCTTCTTCCTGAGGAGACTGAAGAAGTTCAGCATGGACTCAGTCATCCTCACTAACTTTTATAGATGCACTATAGAGAGCATACTGACGGGTTGATCACAGTGTGGTATGGGAGCTGCACAGACAGGGACTGCAAGGCCTTAAGTAGTGTTGTCCGTTCTCCTGAGTTCATCATCGGCAACACAATTCATGATGAATTTTCTTAGCCTTCATATATAGCATCATCAAGAAATAGCTATTAAATCGAAACGTACTCAAAACAGAAAATGTCATTGATAATCATCCAGCTTGTTGTAGTGCTGATTCTTCTGACTAGTACATTTTGCCATTGAACCACAACTTCCACCAGTTATTCTTGGACAAAATACATATGAGATATATTAATTATACAGGGATGATACCACACTGGTCCCATGGGAAAATACAAATGACCGTTAAGATTTATTGTCTTCTTTCTCTGGTGTCTCCTCCGCACCGACAGATCACACGTCAGACGTCATGCAGCCCGTTTATGAGATGATTTAATGTCTTAGTGTAAAATACAGAAGGCATCTAACAAATGATCGTCAGATATAAAACTACTCATGAACTATAATAACTGGTGAGCAAAGGGTATCGATAGTGTTCCCCCCAATGTAAGGGTGGATGAACTACTGTACAGCCCTTAAACCATCAATGCTTAATACAAGGTATTATCATGTCGAAGCTAACTCGAGCTCAGGCCTTTTTCATTTATCAAAAACGTAAAAAGAATATAGCACGCAGCGTGTGAAGAACGCGTTCAGCATCCCGCGAACATTGTTTAATTTTGAGGCTTGTCGCCTGCAGGCTATATAATTCTGACCGCGATGAGAAAAAAACAGCTTCCATTGCGAGTGGGCCGGACAAGGAAAGCATGTGGTTTTCTGCCTCATGTTTATTCATTAGTGCATTTGAATGAAGCTATCTCCAAATTTAGGATATCTCCAAACAGATTCTTACTAGTAACTACTGGATTAGTTACTGGTATATATTCCAGTTTTACAAGTAACGGCTGGTGAAAATTATTCTAGGTGGGGCTGTGAAATATTCAGTCAGTTCGGTAACCATCCTAATACAATTGAACACAAACTGCATGAGATGAGTTCTCTGTGAAATAGTAATTATGTAATTAATGCACATAGCGATAGGCAAATGTCCACATTTGTGGACTAAAAATATCATTACACTCAGTTCAGAAATATTGAAAACCACGGACATCGGGGCACTTGAGCCACTCTCCCTGGTATTATTAGGAAACACAACACAACTATTACTGTAAAACTAAATGAAAAATAGTAAACTATCTGGTGAATGGGTTAGTTTAAAACACTGTGGGGAGTCCGGTCAGAACTCCGTAATATCATGCAGGGTACCAGTGATCAGACGTTGTATCCAGAAAAGTATTCTTTATTTCTCAACTGACAGGATTGGAGCTGGGATAGTAGTTTCTCTCATATCATTTAGTATGTAGGTGTGTGTGTGTGTGGTTTCTGAAGATACAAACATAGACATATATATTTAAGTAACGCAGAATAAAATATAGCTGCAAGCAGCGATGCAGGTTCCTCCGCAAAATGGCAAAATATTATAAAAATGTACATTGTAGAAGGTCAAGAGTTGGACAACAAGAGAGCAAAACGACTTTATGTTGGGCCAACTACAATAGGCTGAATGGGGATTTGAACTCATGAGCATGAGGTTACAAGGCAGCTTCTCTATCCTCTCTGCTAAACACCAACTGTTGAGAATAGATTAGTAAAAAGGGGATAGTATTAGCTTTGGTCAGCTTTGGGACAAAGGTTAAGAAACGGTTGACATTTCAAAGTGGAATTGCATGAAATTAAGCATGGTATTTCATAATTATGTCATCCTGTTTAACTAAACAGATATTCAAATTTAAGACAGGCTTAAAGACTGCGGCTGGATTCAAACCTACAACCTTATACTTTGCAGGTCACTGTCCCAGTCCATTGAGCTATTCTCAGTGTGGAATATTGTCATGTTCAGTTACTGTATAAAAAAGTAAGCTGTTTCTTATGTGGTAAGAGTTGTTAGATTCAGTCAAACTACTCAAATTCAATCATATTTTGACATACCAAGGTGAAATTGTTGATGGTACTTCAGAGTGATGTAATCTCGAACCCAATAAGATTTGAAAACCATCAGTCAAAATTATATTGTATTTATTGACACAAAGATATTGAGGCAATGAGGACATTTACATAAATACAACCCTTTCAGCCATTTTGTATTGCATTTCATATTCCATTTCATCCTATACAAAGATACATCCGCCCACACACAACTTCCATCCATGCTGTTTCACTCTTTCCCAGCATAGGTCATGCCAAAGGAGAAATGCTGCGGAGGCCACATGAGGTTTAGGGGTAGTCCAAAAACATACCTCCCACAATTGACACATTTTTCCCATGATGGCTGAAAACCAGCAGATTTTGTAACTCTTTTTGAGTGTTTCTCTTTCCAGAATCTCAGTCAATGCACAATTAACAACAGTCATGTGAGCAATCGGGCTATGTCAAAGCGCATGCTCAACTCCTTGTGAGAATAGCCTACAATAGTATAGTGGCCGACTCTCTGGTCCGATTAAAATACACAACATGCACAATCAGGGTGATAAACAAGATTATATTAACTGATAAACAATAATATTACAAACATCTAACTGAACAAACACAACAACTGAAATCCCTCGTACGGCTGTTGTAACCGCACTATTTTCCACAAGTCTTTGCCTATTTGACATACCGCACTGCATGCTGGGTACCCAAGGGGCGCTGACGCTGTTTATCTAGCTGTGCTCCAACTGTGATTTGAGTATTAGCTTTGGTCAGCTTTGGGACAAAGGTTAAGAAACAGTTGACATTTCAAGGTGAAATTGAACATAGTATATCAGAATGATGTCATCCTGTTTAACTAAACAGATAATCAAAATTATGACTGGCCAAAAGACTGCGGCTGGGTTTGAACCCGTGACCTTGCAGGTCACTGTCTTAGCTTACTGAGCTATTCTCAATGTTGAGAATCATTGTGGTCAGTTACTGTATAGAAAAGTAAGCTATTTGTTCTGTGGCAAGCTTAATAAGAATATGTGGCTGAAGTTTAAACAGCTGTAATTCTGTGATCTTCTGAGACATAAAGGCAGGGGCAGGCAGGCAGGGCAGGCCAGCTGGATGAAGCTGTCTTGGGGGCTTGCTGAAGAGAAGCTGTCCAGGTAGAGAGGGGTAAGTCCAGCAAGAGGTCTGTGTTGCCCTCAGCATTCTCTATTGCATCCTCTGTTACACTCAGCATCCTCTCTTGTTGCTCATTATGTTCTGTTGCACTCTGTTGAGCAGGCCTCTGCATGACCTGTAAAGTGAAAAAAGGGTCCATGTCAGTGGTGAAAAATAAAGCTTTTCCCATCTACACTTGACACAGACTTCAGTTTTGACTGTGAAATGCAGTGGCAATACTTGAACTTGAATCCAAATGTGTTGGAAACCCATGCAAAGTCACTCAAAACACAGGCTCTAGCAAGAGTATTTAGCTCTAAACTGGTCAATATATACACATCTGACAAAAGACCAGCTCGACCTTTGCCTGTAAACAGTGATTCTGACTGTCAGAGACCTTTAAATAGGCTGACCGAGTGAAACTAGCCTGGCTAACGTAGGTCGCTTTCTCAGGCAAATGACGAATGAAAAAGGCTTGTTTTGAAATATCCTATATACTGGCTATCTTCAGCAGGCTCTTGTCTACAAAAAGCAGCCCTTCCTGACATTTTAGGAGTTGAACTGAGTGAAAGACAATATTGTTTACACACTGCCAGTGAGCGAGCCGAGTCTGTCTCTGAGTAAGTCAAAACAATGTACCGCCGGGACGCAGTCTCACTCCACTTGCAAGTTTTCCACAAATCACAAAAATAATCGGAGCATCTGGCTAGAAGCACAATTCCTACATCTCCTAAAGGCTTCCCTCCTCGAGGTTTGGTAACAAACACATTTTTGGTGTCGACCGAACTGTGAAATGGTGAACTTATGAACATGACGCGACCAAAACATGGCTGCCACCTAAGCCTATGCCGTCTCCCTGGCGAATAGGCTTATTACAAAGACTTTCTCGACCAAAATCAAAATTCTGAGCCGACAGGTCTGTGGGGATATGCTTGTTCTCCTAAAAGCTGCCCTCCTCTACCTTTTTGATGAATTCGCCGAGATGCTACATGAGTCAGTAATTACACAGAGGGAAAAAGCTAGCTACTTTTCGAGTTCGGTTTTCCGAACTCGAAAAGTACGATCTAAAGGTCTCAGAGTGCTTAAACCTTCACCATAATTCAAGAGTAGTGTACTTTCACGAACCTATTCATTGATTCTAGCTTAAAATGTGTAAAAATAGGACTTACCGAACGTGGCTGCCTCCAACACGGCTTTCAGGTGATTCCAGTTGAAAACAACAATGGCCGCCAAAAAAGAATTTATATTCATAATGGCGATCTGCGATTGGAAGCGAAATGAGGGTGAGGGTGGGGCTTGGTCAGCACACCATTTCCAGAAAGGATATGTGTGCGTCTCGCCAAGCTTGCGCGTGTGTCAGTAGGTTGACCACCTGTTCCTCTTTGCGCTGTATAGCACAGCATTTTCAATATGCGACGTGCGGAACAAGGGGTGAAAATGCTGTGCGACACAACAATTCGAACACCTAAAAGAGAGAAAAGGCATTGATCACACCTCTTCAGGAAAAGCAGGGAGACTGATAAGTCTCGCAACTGGCCGGGTGTATGTCCGATCCTTGACCAGTACTTCAGCTGACCGGACTCGACCATCAGTCCCGGGGAAGACTTGAACCACTTTCCCAACAGGCCAGATGGCCCGAGACAACTGCTGGTCTACAATCATGACAACATCATCCACCTGCAGGTCCGCTGCTTCAGTCTGCCATTTTTGCCGGGCCTGGAGTCCTGGAAGGTAGTACCTAAGGAAATGTTTCCAGAAGTGATCAGCTAGTATCTGACTATGTCGCCATCTTTTCTGACCCAACATCTCAGAGCTGTCGTAAACGACCTGTGTATGGAGGCGTCCCGCCGCCCCATGAGGAGACAATTGGGGGTGATCGGGTCAAGGTCCGCCACATCTGACGAGGTGTACCCAAGAGGCTTGGAATTGAGGATCCCCTCAATCTTGATAAGGACAGTGTGTAGCACCTCGGTGACTGTTCGGGCCCCTATGGTAACTTTCAGTTTTGAGAGAGCGGATCTCTCTTTCCCAACATCCTCCGAAGTGTGGCGATCCTGGCGGGTTGAAGCTGAACCTAATCTGTTGACCGGCCAGTTGATTTTGAAGCTTGGGATGTAGGGCCTCAAAGGATTGCTGGAGCTCTCTCTCTCCTCCTCTGAAGTTTGTGCTTTGGTCGCACAGGATCTCGTGAGGCCTTCCGCGTCGGGCTATAAAGCGTCTCAGAGCCAATAAGAACGCATCTGTGTCTATACGGGTTAAAAGGTCAAAATGCACTGCTCGGGTGGTCATAAAATTGAACAGTATTCCCCATCTTTTCTCATTCCAACGGCCGATCTTGATGACATATGGCCCAAAACAATCAACACCCGTAGAGTAGAATGCAGGCTTGAAGATACGAGGTCTCGCTGGGGGAAGGTCAGCCATCTTGGGTGGATCTGGGCGGCCTCTCCACTTCTTGCAACCTACACATTTCCTCTGATGGCGTTGTACCTCTTCACGCCCGCGTAGAACCCAATATCGTCTCCTGATGTCCGCAAACACCCTCTCTAGCCCAGGATGATGTAGCTTGATATCGTAATCCTGTATGGTCAACCGGGTAAGTGGATGCTGAGGGTCAAGGACAATAGGGTGCATCGTGGCCGATGTGAGGTCACTGCTGCGACGGAGACGCCCACCAACTCTGATAAGTCCCGTTGCCTTGTCGATCTCTGGAGCAAGTGACATAAGACGGATAGATTTTGTCACCGGTTTACTAGCCATCAACTGGGCTACTTCATTAGGAAAGGAGTCTCTTTGTGCCTGTAGCAGGGCTTCCCTTTCAGCAACAATATAGTCATCAGCTGTCAGGGGGGCTGCAGGATCCGTTGCCCCCTTAAGTTGGCGTGCAGTGGCTTCTAAGTAGTCTTGCAGAGTCAGGTGTTGCTGTATGTCGGACAGGGACGGACTTGAGATTGTCAGAACAGTAACAGCAGGTTGCTTCGCCTCACTTTCAGACTCGTTACATGATAAGCTTGATTGTTTAGGCCACCCCGTTAACGGCAACTTCATGAACGCTGGGCCCTGGGTCCAACGGCTATCACCACCCAGTTCCTGTACAGCAAGCCCTCGAGTTAGGTCATCGGCCGGGTTGTCTCTGGATGGGACATAGCGCCATGTCGCAGAACCTGTCAGCTCCTGGATTTCCGCTATTCGAGTGCCAACAAAAACTTGTAGCGGCATGAGTCCGACAGCAACCATGTAAGAACAGTCGTGGAGTCCGACCACAAGATGCAGCTACGGATGGGGAGGGTCAACTCAGTAGCGATAACCTTAAACCGTTAATTTGTTGCGTCACATGTATGTGATCGTTCGAAAGCGGGCCCCACAGTGTACCGTCACTCGTGTGATTCGTGATTTGAGATGTTTCCCTCAGGGAGAAGGTATCGTTCTGCCAAATGTTCTACTGATCGCCATTTACACATTTTCTTTCTACAAGCTGTGATTTGAACAAAGCATCTTAAACTAGGCACTTTAAATATATTTATGTATGGATTCATTGTACAGAATTTTTTATATTGAGCATTTTTAATATTGAGGCTTCATGTGGCTTTGTTTGTCTGTTTTTATGTTGTGTCCTCTGATGTGTTGACTTTGAACGTTGAGCTACTTGCACATTTTTCCAATGCAGGTTACACTGCAAATGGCTAATAAAGTGAATCTGAATCTGATTCTGAACATTCCAACCGACTATTTTTGCGATAGACAAAAACTATATGACAAACGCTATAGTAATGCTTCAAAATGTACAATTAGGAGGCTAAGGCCGAATCCCAATACTCCCCCTTACCCCTTCCCCTTACCCCTTCCCCTTAGTTTTCCGCGTTCCCGTGAGAACTAGTGGTGTCCCGATACTCTTTTGGAGCTAGGGGAAGGGCTAAGACTAAGGGGTATACACCCCTTAAAACCAAGTAAGATCGGGAGCTTACTTGAAACCTAGGGCTATGTGAAAAGTGCGCGACCGGCAACAATGGCGACCAAATCCTCCAGAGAGTCCGATAAATGTTATATTATCGGCTTAATTAATTGATAAAAAAATTATGACAGTCTTGTTTTGTGTTATATACAGTCATGAACGTATATATTTGCAACCATTTTCCTAATTGAAACGTTTCTAAAAATCGCTAGTTTGGTACGTTAATGTTACAGTTCTGAATTGCACAACAGTCCCGCATTTCTTTGAGTAGCATGTCTACAGTTCTAAAGTAAACTCCATTAGCAGCAAATTTCATTTAATATCAGTGCATTACACTGCTTGTTTTGGAGATATCGATACGTGCTAGATGACGTCCCTGTAACCAAGTGGTGTCCCATTTCCTAGGGCTATGTAGCCCTTACCCCTTACTTTCGAGGGCCAAGGGGAAGGGGTAAGTTAAGGGGAAAGGGGAAGGGGTAAGGGGGGGTATTGGGATTCGGCCTAACAAGTAACACTAGCAGGTAGTAGCATTGCTACGAGTATTATGCTAGGTTGCTAGGTAACGGAAGCTAACTAACGCTAGCAAGCTTTCGTTTTGAAAAAATAACTCACTCTGGTGGAAGCGTCGGTAATATTTAGAAGTCACTCATCTAAAGGTTAAAGAGCTGAGCACCGGTGAAGGCTCCACACAGCTCAAGACGAAGGATGGATTGTTGTTTCTTGGGAGCTACTCGGGCAGCAAGGAAAGAGACCTCCACCTTACCCCTTATATTCTCAGTCCTGAGATAGGCCACAGATCCATATGCTTGCTCTGAAGCATCACAAAACACATGGATATCTCGTACACTGCTGAAGTGGTCCATCTCTGGGCTGGTGTAACACCTGGGTAGCTTTATCTTTGGCAGGTGTTCCAGCTCTGATTCCCATGAGCGCCAAGAACTTAGTAACTCTTGTGGTAGCTGTGGGTCATCCCACTCTTGTTGCTTGTCCCATAAGCGTTGCACAAGGACCTTTGCTCAGGTTGTGTATGGCACAATGTAACCGAGAGGATCATATTGGCTGGCTAGGACTTTATATATGTTCCTCATTGTGGCTACAGAATACTCGACTGTACGATGCTTGTAGGCAAGGGTGTCGGACTGAAAGTGCCAGTGCAAGCCAAGGGCAGGCTCCTGGACATCTGGTTGACCGTGACTGAGCCATAGCTCAGAGCTGTCCGATCTAACTTCGGAGGGAAGGTGAGCAATGATGGATGGGTCATTACTCACCCACTGTTTCAACTTGTAGATTCACCCTCTACAACATCTGGAAGATCAGGAGATACCTGTCTAAGCACTCCACCCAGCTGCTAGTCCAAGCACTGGTCCTCTCCAAGTTGGACTACTGCAACTCGCTGCTCGCTGGTCTCCCAGCATGTGCAACCCGCCCTCTTCAGAGGATTCAGAACGCAGCGGCCCGCCTGGTCTACAATCTACCCAGACGCTCCCATGTTACCCCGCTCCTCATCTCTCTCCACTGGCTACCCTTCAACCCCCGTATCAGATTCAAGACCCTGGTACTGACCTTCCGAGCAGTGAACGGGACTGCACCCGTCTACATCAAGTCTCTCCTGCAGCCTTACACCCCCACCCGTCTCCTACGGTCTTCTTCAGACAACCGCCTGGTGGTCCCACCGCTCAAGACTGCCCGGTCCCAACACAAGCTCTTCTCCTGCCTGGCCCCCAAATGGTGGAACCAGCTCCCCACCTCCATCAGGGACACTGACTGTCTCCCCACCTTCAAGAAAAGGCTCAAGACGCACTTGTTCCGGGAGTACAACGGCACTTAAGAATGCTTGGCTGGACTTGTTAGTTAGTTTCCTCCAGGATCACAATGACTCTTATTGAGTGACTTGTTGCTCTTTTAGGTTAGATATAACGAAGTTAAGTCTTGTACTCGCTGTGAAATATTTTACTGTTGATTGTTCTTCTACAGGTACAGTCCTGCACTTTTGTGGTTCATGTTGTTTAATTTGTAACTTGTATAACTGCATGCTCTTATGAGGTCTTCCCTTTGGCACTTGTTTAGCTTTTCACAATGTATGCTTCATGTTTTGGCTACTTGCAATGTTTGGGACTATCACGTTGTTATGATCAGTGACCCATGCTCTTTTGTAAGCTCTCTCTTGGAAGTCGCTTTGGATAAAAGCGTCTGCTAAATGAATAAATGTAAATGTAACTCAAATCCCCCTTCGGCCAGGAGATAGCGCATTTTGTCTACCAAACCCCTGGCAGCTTCTTGTGAGCTGAGGCTGTGCAGACAATTATCCACGTAGAATGACTTCTCGATGGCAGCTCAAACATCCGTCATCTGGCTGGGTATGGTCAAACACGTGCTTCTGTAATGCGAACGTTGCACAACAGGGACTGCAGATTGTTCCGAAGGGAAGGACTTGCCACTCATACACCCTTGGCGGACTGTCTCGCTGTAGGTCTCTCCACAGGAACCGCAGCAAGGGTCTATCCTTCTGGAGCAGGCGCACCTGGTGAAACATCCCACGTATGCCACTGCTGAAGGCGATGGAGTGCTCTCGGAAGCGTAGCAGCACAGACAGTAACGAGGAACCTAAGGCAGGCCCTGGAAGTAGGAGCTCATTCAGATTGTGTCCTTGGTACTGAAATGAGCAGTTATACACAACCCGGTTCTTTCCGTTGTGCTGGACTATATGATGCGGTATATACCCTGCCTCCTCAGTTTCGTTCACTTGATGTGCCTCCAACTTCACCATGTAACCTGCATCTTCTAACTTGTGAATCTCTGCTTCGTAGGCGGCAGCTTGTTCTGGGGCCTTCGCCTTGATGCCTCTTAGTTGCGGCAGCACAGACTACGTGAGGCGTGTAGCTGAGGCATGTGTTTGACTCGAAGGAGAGGTGTGGCATAGCGCTGTATGCCGTCAACTTTCACTCTCACTGTCTGCTCTTGAAGCAGGTGTATGGCTTCCTGGTCTTGACGTGACCTTACGACCACCTTCTCACTATGATACGGAAGCACATCCATCTGCCATAGCTTCTCCACATGGGAACACAACTCTGTCGGGGATGATATAGATGTGAAGAGACACTGAGGTGCCTCGAGGTTGAGCTTGATGTCTTGAGCTGGACCCTGCAGAGTCCATCCCAGACGTGTCCTCACCGTGGCTGGCCCACCGGGTGGACCCAATCGAACAGGCTCTATGGGAGTGATGAGGTGTATGCAGTCAGAGCCAATCATTAGCACCGGGTGCACTCTATTCAGCTGCTGGAGGGGCTACCCGGTTAAGTGTCTGTACTTCCGCTGCAGTGCGCTGACAGGATGAGTGTGCTCTGCCAGCCTTAGCTGCTCCGCGGAAAATGCACTCTGAAACTTATACCTCTTCTTTGGCTCAGCAACAGGGGATATAGAGAACGACACGGCCGCCCCGTGCAGCGTCAGCAGCTCTTGTCTGACGGTGCGAAGAGCCAGCTCCTCTGGCTTGCCCTTTAGACCTAGCTTCTTTGATGCTGCATGGAGAAGGATGGTTCGCTCTGAACCATCATCTAGAATCGCATATGCATCCAGGGACTTGTCACCATTTCTTAGGAAGACTTTACTTATTTTCAAGAGCACTTTACAGTTGTATGCTGGACGATTGACGTACAGAATTTTACCGGCCGTGTTTACGAGACAGTTCTCCGTTGCTGGCTCTTTCCCTTCTACTCTCTCGTTCACCTCGTGCAGCACAAGCAGATGTCTTCTGTTACATGTCTTGCAAGGGGCCTTTAGTGTGCACTTAGATGTTTGATGACGGCGACCACAACACCAGCATCTGTTGTTACCCTTGATCCATGCTACCTTTTGTTCCTTGTTCAGCTGCTTGAAGCTAGCACAGCTGTTCAGATAGTGGTCATTGTCTCAGTAAGGACAGTAGGCTCTCCCCTTCTCTGGTTTACTGGGAAGGCTGGCTGCATGTTCCGACATGGGTAAGGCTGCCGGAGTACTTGTTTCTGTAGCTTTATTTGTTCCCAAGAAAATAGTGGTGACCTTGCTGGGTTGCTTTGGATCTCTCCTGTTCTCTTTCTTCCTGGTGGAGGAGTCTTCTTTCTTGTTGCTGAAGCACAACATGCTATCTTCTTGCACGTCCAGCTCATATTCCAGCCACTCAGCGAAGTCGATGAGCGTGGGGATAGCTATTCTCATTGGGTGGATGAACCTCTTGAAGCTGGCAGTGAGGTCATAGGGTAGCTTAACCAGCAATCTAGCTACATGAGAACCACATTGTAGCTCCACACGGCCCCTCACCCCTAGCTGTTCTAGCATACCCACTAGTGAACATACGTTGAGGGCAAACATGCGAAAGGTCTTCACATCTCCACCGCGGACATCTGGGCCGTCCATCAAATCTGCCATACGTTGGACAGCCAGCTTGTGAGGTTGCCCATACATTTTTGTGAGAGACGTAATCTTGTCGGTGTAAGGCTGCTTGGAGTTGCTATATGAATCTGCCATGAGCGAGGCTTCCTCACATTTCAGGTGATCTGTGAGGATCTGAAACTTGTATCGCTCCGTGGCATCAACTAGGAGGAGATTCTCCAGTGCAATCTTCATCCTTGAGAACTGTCTTGTATCTGGTGAGATCAGATGTGGGATTGATGGCTTAGGCCCTCTGTAGATACGCTCTTGGGTGATTGGCGGGTCTGCGTAGTTGAGATGATGCGGCGTGTATCCTCTATCTGGTCCGTCTGTTCTATACCAACGCGTGCACTAAAGGTTTGATGCGGCTGGGTTTTCTGACCATACTGTACTGCACAAGGGTAACTTACTTGGGGAGGGGCAGAATAATATGGTGTTCCAGAGGGGTCTTCTTTCTTCTGGTGTGTGACTCTAAGGCGGAGGAGATCCTTAGCTAGCTCATCACCGGAGCCAGGAGGGGGGGGGGATAGGCCTCTCTACGATCAGCTGGATGCACTATGTCTTACATCCAAGCCGGTGCTGGTTGATGTCTCTCTTGCCCTCCATCATTCAGGCCTGGTGACAAGCAGGAACGTGGAGGTGGTTGTGGTGTAGCAGCTACAGGTGGGGCTCTCATCTCTGTTACCAGTCTCTGGAATTGTTGCCGAAGCTCAATGTTCTGTTGCTTCATTTCCTGCAGGGCAGCCACAAGTTCTGGTACCTGGCTAGACTGCTGCCTCAGGACCGCATTCTCTTGCCGCCACCTGGTAGTCAAATCTGGTACCGGACTCATTTGCTGGCGCAGATCTTCCTGATCATCTCTCATGTTCTCCAGCATCTGTCTCCATTCTTCTGTCAGCATGCATTGGTACACCGCTTTGACTGTTAGGTGATATATCCCTGGAGGGAGCCCCTGACTCCTGTAGCAGCTGGTCATCTTGTGTGATCTGGAGATCCTGGGTACGGAACCGTCTCTGGGACCCTGGTCCACTTAGGTCGTAGTCTGACAGGTAGGAGGGTACTGGTCCCTGTCTTTTGTTTCTAACGTCCGTCTCGTTTGGCTCCGGATGTTGCATCTTTCCACAGCAATTTGCTTATCCGGCTCGAAGGACCATTGACAAATAGTAAACTATCTGGTGGATGGGTTAGTTCAAAACACTGTGCGGAGTCTGGTCAGAACTCCGTTATGTCATGCAGGATTCCAGTGATCAGACGTTGTATCCAGAAAAAACATTCTTTATTTCTCAACTGACAGGATTGGAGCTGGGATAGTAGTTTCTCTCATATTATTTAGTATGTAGGTGTGTGTGTGTGGTTTCTGAAAATACAAACATATATATATATATATTAGAGCTGTCAAACGATTAAAATATTTAATCGCGATTGATCGCATTAATGTCATAGTTAACTCGCGATTAATCGCAATTAATCGCACATTTTTATCTATTGTAAATGTCCCTTGATTTCTTTTTCATCCATTCTTTTTTCAAATGTTAATGCTCTTCTCGACATGGAAAAGTGGTTAGGATTTCGTGCAAATGTTTTTTTTAATTTGAAAACAACATTGCAATCGCCTGGCTTTGACGACCGGGCGGAGAATTCGCATCGGCTGTGTGCTGCGATGATAGCTCACCACGACGTGCTGCGATGATAGCTCAGTTCACAACGACAGAACACACTGATCACTTTGGTCTTGTCAATGGAACCATTTGGAAACCTTTTAAAAGTAAACTTTCCATTCAGAATCTTATTGGCATCCATTTTGGTGTCTGGCGCTGGCAATCAACTCAAAACGTAACGTTAGCCTACTACCAGAGAATGTCTAATCCGTATAGGGGCTTTGCTACTACTCTTTAGCCGGCTCGCAAGCCCAAACAAGTGTGTGGCGTGCCTGTTGTTTTGATTCCGGTCTAGCTAGATCCGGTGTGGTATTGTCGTTTTTCTAACGTCAGTAGTTGTTGCAACAGAATGTGAAAAAAACGACAAAGTTTGCTCGGTCAAAAAGAGCGTTAATCGCGCGATAAAAAAATTTACGCCGTTAATTTGGGTTTGCGTTAACGCTGTTAATAACGCGTTTAACTGACAGCACTAATATATATATATATATATAAGTAATGCAGAATAAACTAGAGATGGTACAATTTCTGGGGAAATTGTAGGGTGTGCTTGCTTACTTGTGTTGGTTGCAGGGGTCTGTATTTAAATTACATTTCTGTATATTTTATATTAAAATGCATAGCCTACTTATTATTTATAAAGATTACATAGATTTAAAAGCATATTTTTTTCTGCTCATTTACAACTCAAAATACTAAGAGTGAAGAGTAGAATGAAATAGTTGTCTTCTCATTTCCCCTGCAAGAGGGAATGGTGATCAGCAACCTCATAGTTGAATCCAAACGAGTACATTTGGCAGACCGGTGTAAAAATTGACCTAATCTCTATGACTTAAACGTCATTGTAAGTTTTTCCATTCTCGTGATATTTTCAGGCATTTAGCCTACTCATATTGCATTCATTCATTAATAAAGAACCCCCTTTGAAATGTATTTTAACAACAACGTTACCAGCAGTAGCTAGCTATCTCAGATGGAATCGCGATTCAAATAGTATCATCTGCTAACTGAAAGTATGCCCCAAAAACGTAAATAAGCTTGACATTTATTTAGGGGAAAATCACTCATTCATAAGAATGTCAGTGGTAGCGATCTTTGTCAGTAACAAGGCAAAATGCGATATAGCCCTGCTGTGTGGAGAAGCTGCCCCGGTAGATTGTAGGCTACAACTACTACTAGACTGTCTTGGTAGCGATTGCGTTGGTTGAATTCGATTTAACGTTACTTCCATTGTACGGTCTAGGCTGAAATGAATTATTTTCATGAACAGATTGACAAAGTTTAGGCTGTGGCAATGGAGTTCAGGTTAGTAGTCACTAGTCAGATAGTTTTACCAAAAACATGTGCCGCCGTTTGACTTCCTACAGTACTGTAAACAGCTGTGGAGATGTTTTTGTTGGCTACAGTAGCCTACTAGGCTACCTAGCCGCTAGCACTGTTCTGTTAGTAGTCTTTACCTAGCCGCTAGCGCTGTTCTGTTAGTACTAGTCTTTATCTAGCCGCTAACGCTGTTTTGTAAGTAGCCTATGTATTGGAGAAGAATGTTTATTTTAACGATTGAAAACAGATGCATCATAGACCGCTGTAGTATGTGTTTTCCCGGGCAACAGAGGCTAATGTCATGATGCTAATGCTTCAGTGAAATAGTAGACTACTGTTTCCGAAAGTAGACGTAACTGCTTCCTTATATCATCTTATATTGTACATTACACTCCACAATGTGTTTCATATCACAAAGTAAAAGTATCTCAAAGTAAAATGAGTAAATAGTTATCACCCTGGCCTCTTTGCTTGTGGCGTTTCTGCTCCTCCCTTGCAGTAAAGCAGTTAGCCTAGCTATCTCCCAGAAGTTAACGAGCTGCTAAACTAATGTTCTGCTAGAGGTAGTCACGCGATATTTCTTGACGTTAGTGACGTCAGTAGCGTCAGTGACTGTGGCTAGCAAGTTAGCCACCGTTAGCTTCACTTTTGCCACAAAAACTTAGTTAAAACCTAAACCGTGCAACGGAACATAAATCCCAATAGAACCAACGCAATCGCGACCAAGACGAACCTTTTGACATCGACGTTGTCTATGTAGTACAAATATTGACTGAGCCTTAGGGGCGCGAAAATAAACAATAATAATAATAATAATAATATATATGTGAGATAACAATGGTTTGTGCTTGCCAAAAGGCAAGCACACCCCAAATTTGCACGTTCTCCTAAACCAAAACTAAACGGCGCTAAGCTCCGTTAGAAGGCTAGCATTGAACTGTAAACCATACATTACATACAATTTACTTTACTTAGGCTAACACGTTTTGATAAATGGACAACACAAAGTCAACTTACATTTAGGTGGACGCACACAATTCAACGTATCCTACTAAATCACTTAAACTCGAACTCTTTCTGACTTACTGCGGGCTCTAGTATAATAACCGTCACTAATCTAGTTGAATGCTCGCGCAGTCCTTCTTCTTAAAGGGGCAGGCACCCTTTTCAACACTAAATATTAAGGATTTATAAATGAATTCAACACAATCAATTATCTTTGATAGAACGTGCCTGTTCTTATCCACTTTGTTGTTTCTCCTCACCTCAATCCGGTGACCTTCGTCCAGTTGCATAGCGATTGTCTCTGCCTAGCATGGCTAGCTTGATTGTATTCTCCATGTGTGCCTTTGTGCACTTGTTTTGTTTTCTCAGATAAATGTTTAATGTCCTTAACTCCTGTAACAGTCCATGCTGTATCTGTTCCGAATGTTATAAAAAGCAAGCACGGGAAGCAAAATAAGGCATTGACATGACTGTATCCAGCTAGCCAGGCCTTTCTGTTGTAGTTTACATTTACATTACATTTACATTTATGCATTTAGCAGACGCTTTTATCCAAAGCGACTTCCAAGAGAGAGCTCTACAAAAGAGCATAGGTCACTGATCATAACAACGAGGTAGTCCCAAACATTGCAAGCAGCCAAAACATGAAGCATACATTGTGGAAAACTAAACAAGTGCCAAAAGGGAAGACCCATAAGAGCATGCAGTTATACAAGTTTACAAATAAAAAAAACATGAACCACAAAAAGTGCAGGACTGTACCTGTGGAAGAACAATCAATAGTAAAATATCTCACAGTGAGTACAAGACTTAACTTCGTTATAACTAACCTACAAGAGCAACAAGTCACTCAATAAGAGTCATTGTGATCCTGGAGGAAACTAGCAACAGGTCTAGCCAAGCATTTCTAAGTGCCGTTGTACTCCCGGAACAAGTGTGTCTTGAGCCTTTTCTTGAAGGTGGGGAGACAGTCGGTGTCCCTGATGGAGGTGGGGAGCTGGTTCCACCATTGGGGGGCCAGGCAGGAGAAGAGCTTGTGTTGGGACCTGGCAGTCTTGAGCGGTGGGACCACCAGGTGGTTGTCTGAGGAAGACCGTAGGTGACGGGTGGGGGTGTAAGGTTGCAGGTGAGACTTGATGTAGTCGGGTGCAGTCCCGTTCACTGCTCGGAAGGTCAGTACCACTACTATAGTCACTCCAACAAATTTGTTAGTGTTAAAATCAAAATGTTAATGTTAACATCTGAAAAATTGCAAGCTGAGCTATCAACGAACGCCAGCAAGTTGCCAGGAGCTTAAAATACTGTATCAATGTTAAACAAAACGTCCCAACAAGCCATTATAAATGTATTTTAATCTTTGTAGAATTTTGTGAGTGGGCGACCTATTCCTGAGTATCCCAACCCTGTGTGCTTGCTGTTCAAGTGCCTGGCCAGACAAGGCTACTTCCCAGCTAGCAGAGCTGAGTTGTCTCAAGGCCATATTAACCACGATATCACAGACTCTTAGGCTAATGACACCACATATTGCGAAGTAATACTTAAATCGTCGCTGCATGATATAGAAACGTGGGCACAGACATGATCATACTTCTGATAATCATGGCAAAGTAACCCTAACAGGTAACCAGCTGTTTTGGGTGAACTCCAGTAGCCTAACCCCAAAAGATAGGTGGTTAATATGGCTACTGCCTTGAGACAACTCCAAGTACGTGATGAGTAGCCTACATTCGGGTGGTGTCTACGGTAACTAGTTGATTCAGAAAAACCAAAACAACATGTTGCCTGAAGGCCAACGTTCTTAATAATTTCGTGACCACTGCATGCATGTGCTTCAGTGGCTCACAGTATAATGCAGTGGTTTGTAATAATGCAGGTGTTTTTGCTCGTGGTATCGAATCCAACTCGAATCTTTTTTATTTTCTTAGCTTCCATTTATTATGGTGTGCCTGGCTGTAATGTAGCGCTCAGTACATTTGTTCAGAATATTCAATTATGAAATGAATTGATTTCAAATGATATGCAAAGAAACACTGAGCCATAGGCTACACAAATCGCATAGGAAACGAATGTTTCCATGTTGTGTTACGCGTATTTTGATCGTATTGTCTGGGTTAGCAGCGACGTTCTTCATATGAATTTTTAATATGTGGTGTCAGAAGGAGCTTTTATGTCGTGGTAAATACGGCTATTGCCTCTGAACAACCCCAAATACGTGATTAGTAGCCTACATTCGGGTAGTGTGTATGGGAACCAGTTGATTCAGAAGAAGCCAATTCAAAATGTTACCTGAAGGCCAACGTAGTTAACAAGTACGTAATCATATTAACTACTTTTCAGAGCTGGTATGGCACCGCTTTTTTAAGTCAACGGACTTGCGTGTGAACGTATTTTTGCTAGTGGGATCGAATCCCACTTCATGCGAGCCTGCAAATGTTTTATTTTGTGTCCATTTATTTTGGCGCAAATGGTAGCCTAATGTAGTGCGCACGTAGGCTATTGGCCTACTTTCATATTTGCCGCAGCAAATATGAGATCCGACTTGAAAATCGCCAGTAATATGTTTGCGAATTTGTGACAAATCTGGTGATTGAGGCGGACTGATAGGTGCACGCACAGCAGGGGAACCAGTTGAATTGGGAACCAATTGGGACGTAACACCGGTACCTAATGAATCGGCCCAGAATCGGCTGTCGGACTCGGGCCGGAATCAAAATGAATGACTGCCCAGAATCGGCCCGTGTAATTAACTACATTTAAATTACCCAAATGTGGATTTTTTAAATAAAATATTACGCTATTATTCATTTTACACACAGGCCTACAAATTCATCCCAATCCACAATGTATTTAACGCTGATCAATTGCCTTTCACAAAGTATCGATAATACTAGGCTACTTAAAAAGGAAAAACTCTTAGGCGTAGCCTAAGTGAATAATATTTTTATTTTTGGATTTACAATCTATTTTGTAAAGCTGTGCCAGGTATTCTGGGATATGCATCACTCTTCGGTCTGGTCACTTCTCCCTTGCTCTCTCCTTTTTCTTCCTCCATCTCTGTCTGGGGCTAGCTGCATCCATCGCTTGATGTACTTTTCTATTTCCGCATCAGGAACTCCAGAATGGTTACGACGCACAGAACCTTATTAAAAAGAGAGAAAATTTAACATGTATTCAAATAGTTTATATGAATAAATGTAGTCCTTTAAATATTACTCATGGTTAATGGATTTTAATTTTAATCAAGGGCTTTTTGTAAAATATATCCCATTCATTATATTCTTTCTTTCACAAAACGGTGTTGTCATATAAACTGTGTTGTTATGAATTTCCTTTTCTGAAAATCAAAACAACAGCCTGTTCGATTCAAATAATGATTTCTGTGACGTTGTGCCTCTGCTCTGTACCAGCCAGTGGTCATGAAACTTCAAAAGCCTGTTCCCCATTGGCCCCTCTCCAATTAATTTTAATGGCCAGGGCATTTGTAAGGAGCTTTGAGAATATTCTCCACACATTCTCCTTGGTGGTCATCCCTCCAGATGGTCCCAAATATGCGGTCAGAAAAACAAAAAATGTATATGACGATTATATAACCAATTTGAATACAGCTTATGAATTGTAGCCTACGCGGTCAGATTGTGGCTTGGTTGATTACTTTTCATCAATAGTGACAGTTTAGAATGTTTTGCTCCATACCAAGTTCTTTTTTATGCCTTGGTCTGAAAGTTGTCCCTCAACTCTCTTCAAATCTTCCAGCGAAGACATTGGAAGTCGAAGGTCGGTCATATCTGGAACTTAATCCAATGATGAATTTGATGTATTTGCCTGCAACTTTTGCAGCTGCAGCAAAATCTGCCTTTGCTGCTGTTGAAGGATCTTCATTGAGGTTAATATCTCACGAAGAATAGCTGCAAAAATAGTAAAACAGAATGTAACAATGTTGATGTAAAAGTTGAGCTGTATGTAGCCGGGTGGTGAATTTGTTGTAACACCCCCATCACTTTTATTTCTGGGTAAATACAGTGTATGTGGATATATATTTTGTTATAAACCTGAAAGCTACATTTTGAGTTCTTTTTTTCGGCCACTAGGTGGCGGTGTCACAAGACAAGTGTTAACGCGGTGCATCTTGGTCATTCACTCTTTTCTTTTCTGGCCGAGCATGGAATCAATCAGAAAACATCACCAGCGGTAATCTAAAGACCACCCAGTGGTAATCTAAAGCCAAACTTTTTATAAAATGTAAGACCCCTGAATTATGTTCCAGTGGGTCAGTGGAATACAATTTTCGCACTACCAGTTTCAGACCTTTTCAAATGGAAAAGCAGAGATAGTGTCCAAACAACCATGCACATCTGCATCTGCAGACAGGTGGACCAACGAATGGACATTATACACTAAGGCATCTCTGCCGTACAGCTCCCCAAAATGACTAACAAATGTGGTGAGCAGCGTGTTTGCATATGTACTATACATAGAACAGAGCTGTGGACTGACAAGGATGGAAATACCTGTAGATAACAACATAAAGTTGTTATATAAATGACTGTCTAAATATGGTTCCAGAACAACAGGGCCTGTATACAAGAGAAATTGTCTGAACTCTGTAGCTTTCCAACGATCTAATTCTCGAAGGGATTGTAGTTTCCTTGCAAACTCTGCTGGTATATACCTACGCATCTGAGTTAGACTTTCTGAAATCCTGTAAACAAGACTAGAGGACAAACGAAACATCAGAGGGCCCCTCAGCCAAATGTTTAGCAATCGTCGCATTACACCTAAACATGCAAGGTGCATGTAATCAAGGGGAAACCGAGTTACCATACCAACTAGAAAATCCATGAGGTCCTTCATGGTGATGATCCTCATCAGCTCTCTCTGAAAATGATGAGTCAGTCCGTAACATGTAATTATTTAAAGGGTAAGTAGTTCGTCTGTTAATGTAAACACCTGGCTGGGAACATTTATCACATCCGTGATATCCATTGTGAGCCTTTGTGTTTTATACAAATGCCCTAGCAGGTGTATCACACACAACAGAAACCAGTTCAAGGAACACTTTTTTCCCACTGAAATCAAAACCTCTCTGTAGCTGTTGTAACTCACATGTGAAGTCTCGCAAAAATTCTTCAGCTGGATAAGGTTTTTTACTGCCACAAAAAATGCCTATGACAACAGGTTCCTTCATTGGAACACTTAACAGAAGTCCTAAAATATATGGAGCTAGAAAGCTGACAAAAGTATCTGAATTTGAATGTGAAAGATCAGAATTATTTGTATGTTGAATTTCATAAAACTGAAATATTTTACTGTTGAATATATAATATCAGAATTATTTGTATGCCGAATTAAACAAAACTGATTTATTTTGATCCAGAAATACACATTTCTAAAATTCAGATTGCAGGAATTCAGATTGCTGAAATTCAGATTGCTGAAATTCAGATTGCGGAAATTCAGATTCAGATTTTGTCTGAACTAGTCCAAAACTGAAACAGCTTGCCTTCACAGGGAAAAGTAGACGATTTCAGAACGACCAAACTTTACCTCAGAACAAACTGAGTTGCTAGTTGGAGGAAGACCCAGATCAGACATAGCACTACGTATCTGGGATAGCACACATACGTCCCGATGTGTAGAAGATACGTCGGCAAGATCTAGTATGGCATTTGATCGAAACTGACTTCTAGACGATGTGTGGACGATAAATCAAATCATACCCAGCCGCACTACAGATATATCCTGTTAACCATAGATAACTCCTTATATCTATGCTGTTAAATACTATGTCCGATCTCTCAGACAGCAAATATTTCACTATCCATAACCGATCTGAAATGTCACTCAGGAAATGAACAGTTTCATAAGCACTTGTTCCATACTCTTCCTCCAACGAGCAACTCAAATTCGGTCAGAGAACGTCTAGATTCGGTCGTTCTGAAATTGTCTTCTTTTCCCTGTGAAGGCAAACTGTTTCACCTTTGGCCTAGTTCAGACAAAATCTGAATCTGAATTTCCGCAATCTGAATTTCCGCAATCTGAATTTCAGCAATCTGAATTTCAAGATTCTGAATTTCAGCAATCTGAATTTCAAGAATCTGAATTCACGCAATCTGAATTTCAAGAATCTGAATTCCTGCAATCTGAATTTTAGAAATGTGTATTTCTGGATCAAAATAATTCAGTTTTGTTAAATTCGGCATACAAATAATTCAGATATTATATATTCAACAGTAAAATATTTCAGTTTTATGAAATTCGACATACAAATAATTCAGATCTTTCACATTCAAATGCAGATACTTTTGTCAGCTTTCTAGCTCCATACAAATAGGCCAAAACTGAATATTTGTGCTTTTAAACAGTGGTAACTACGGTGGTCCTGAAGTGCAAACCACACCCCCTAATATGAGTACATCCCCCAAATGAAAATACTCCCCCCCAATACGAGTCAACTCCCCCCAAAACGGATGACTTGTTCACCTCCCCCCAATACAAAAACCTGCTCTCCCCCCCAATACGAGTCAACTCCCCCCAAAACGGATGACTTGTTCACCTCCCCCCAATACAAAAACCTGCTCCCCCCCAATACGAGTCAACTCCCCCCAAATCAAATGACTTGTTCACCTCCCCCCAATACAAAAATGCGCTCCCCCAAATGGAAAACGACATTACATTAACTCAAAAACACATTACATTAACTCTGAACGAAAAGGGTAGGTACTACACTTTAGCGCTGATTGGATGCAGTAGGCTAACGAACAAGAAATAAGAAATTGATCGACAGAAGTACAAAATGCAATAGCCTGGCAGAGTTACGTGCACCAGAACATTTGTTTGGCTATCGAAGAATGTAGCAAATAGTAGGCTACTTAGGCAAAAGTATTTCGAGTTAAATGTAAAAATCGATAGCCAAACAACTATCCTGGTCCACGTTACTCTGTCATTGTGGCATTTCATTCTTCTGTAGTGGACTATTAGTTTTTTCTTCTGAAAAGTCCTGCTTCCTTCAACTGCGTTTTTAGCGTGCGCATAAGCTACATATTGTGAAACGTTGACAGCAGATATGAAGCATAGCGCAAGTTCAGTCAGGCAAGACCGATCCCTGCACTCGGGCGCATTCATAGTATGCACTACTCACTCCCCCCGCTAAGAACGCCCTACCTTCCCCCGTTCCCGGGTCGGGCGGTCACTGGGGTTCAGGTTGATTAGCGCTCCCGCCTACAATACATGGCGTCATATGATCTGTGCCTTCAAATACGATTCTCTCCCTGTGTAGTTCGTTCATGCCATCAAGTGCGCGACGGCTATTCGGTGTCGTGTTGGCTCGACCTGTTCCTTGTTTTGTTTTTGGAGGCAATGTCGGTATACGAGTTGGATTTGTTCGAGGAGGTCGTCCCGGTTCCGGGTTCCGCCTCCCCTGCAGCTAGACGGAGCTCCCGGATCGCTGCTCGTCAGGGCTCTGATGGGTTTGCGGTGGAGGCAAGGCTGCGCGCTGCGGGCGTCCTTCCTGCGTGTGGGTTGGAGCTGTCCCAACTCCACGCCCTGGCCGACGGGGTTGACCGTTCGTCTCCTGTCCGAGACCCGTCTCCCGTGGCTCTCCCCTCCGCTGCCGCCCAAGGTCGGAAGCGCACTAAGAAGTCACGCCATCAGGAGGTCCTGGATTCTGAAGCCGGCCCTTCTGCCGGCCCCTCCTTCGCTCCTCCGCATGTCCCCGTTTCAGATGTTCGTGGGGATGCCCTCACTTCGACCCTCAGCGTCCTGGCATCATCCCTCCAATCCATCGACGCTCGCCTGCGGTCTCTTGAGAACGCCGGGGCTTCCGCTCCCGTGGCTGCTCCTCTCCCCGCTTCTGCGCCCCTCTGTCTGCCTATGGAGGAGCCGCTGCACACCCTGGCTTCCGCAGTGGCTGTGCCTGCAGCAGGTAGGCCGTACATCCCTTCGGGGGCTGACATTTCCCCTCGCTTGAGGTCCCACATCCTTCAGGGCAGGAACATCAATTTGATTAGGTTGATCCTTCCTTCGCCCGAGTGTGACGCTAGCGTCTCCACCGGCGACCAATACAGTACGGTGCTCCGTTCTGCGGACCCCAGGTTGGCCAGGGATTTGTCAATCGGGGAGTTCCTTGTAGCGTTTGGGATTTTCCGCGACGTGGTGTGCTCAGTGTTTCCCCATAGACGGCAGGAACTGGACGGGTACATGGCCATTATCGGAGACTTAAATTTACGATATGGAAAGAACCTGTTCTATCACTATCATAAGGAGTTTTCTAGCAAGGCTGCTCGTTACATCTCCCGCTCTAATGCGTTACTGGATTGGTCAGTTCTCGACACCGAGCTGCTGATCTTGTTGGTTGGGGGCTCCCAGGCGGTGTCGTGCGGCACGTGCGGCGGGTTAGGGCATCCTGCACCCCTCTGTCCATTGGTACCGTTTCTCCCGGGAGTTCCCGGGCTCCAGCCTCGCGCTCACGGAAATAGCGCTCCCAGCGGCAAAGCTAACATGGACGTTCGTGGCCGGAAGGTGCTTGTCGCTTCCAGGAGGGCTATTTGCAATAATTTTAATGAGAGTGTGTGCACCTTCGGCAATTGCAATTTCCTCCATGTCTGCAGCGGCTGTCAGGAAGCCCATCCATGGTCTGTGTGCCCACGTCGGGCCCGCCCTCAGCGAGGGCGTCGTGGTGGCCCGAACTAACGGCTGAGCACCCTTCTACTCCAATAAATGTTTCTGCACTGGCTTTCGAACTCTCCTCTCATCCTGATTCAGTGTTCGTTGATCACCTGCTCACTGGGCTGACTCAAGGGTTCAGGGTGGGGGTTTCTTGTCCTTTGTCCTCTTCTCTCGTTTTAGGCAACCTCCAGTCAGCACTGCGGGAGCCAGACATCGTTACTCAGCTGCTGGCCAGGGAGTGCAGTAAGCGCTATGTGATAGGCCCGTTCGACTCGTCCCCTTTCCACCTGTTTCGTAGCAGTCCCCTCGGTGTCGCTACGCGGAAGTATTCTGGAAAAAAACGTCTGATCCTGGACCTTTCTGCTCTGCGCTCCGGTCCGGTTCCCGGCGTAAACGGGCTCATTCCCCTCGAGCCTTTCTCGCTTCACTATGCCACCGTCGATCATGCCATCAAGCTCGTAAAGCTGGCGGGGCCCGGTGCCTGGCTTTCCAAAGCCGATATCACGGACGCGTTCAAGATCGTCCCCGTTCATCCGTCTCAGTGGCACTTGCTCGGGATGAAATGGGAGAATCTGTTTTATTTCGCCGTACGCCTCCCGTTCGGAAGCAGGAGCAGCCCTTCCATCTTTAATCGGGTGTCCGAGGCCCTTTGTTGGATCCTGTTAAACCGGGTCCGGGTCCCTGCGTTGCTCCACCTCTTGGACGACTTTCTGTTGGTAGATCCTCCGTCTGATGCGTCCGGCTCTTCCCTGCGGTCGTTAAAAATCCTGTTCCGCGGACTGGACGTCCCCCTTTCCGACGAGAAAACTCTCGGGCCGGCCACTCGCCTTGAGTTCCTGGGCGTCATGCTGGACACGGTTAAGATGAAGGCTTCCCTGCCGGTCGAGAAGCTCGAGCGCGCTTGCAGCATGGCCCGGTCGCTCGTGGCGTCTTCCGTCATGACAAAGCGGCAGGTGCTGTCTCTCCTCGGGCATTTGAATTTCGCTATGCGCGTAATTCCACAGGGCCGCTCGTTCATCTCCCGGTTGCTCGTCTTGGCTTCTTCGGTGTCTGGTTTGCTTGATCATGTTCGCTTGGACGATGGTTGCCGGTCCGACCTATCATTCTGGTTGCAGTTGCTCGAGGGTTGGAACGGCGTTTCGTTCTTTTATGACGACGTAGTTCGGTCTTCGGACTCTCTGCGTTTTTTTACCGACGCCGCTCCGTCCGTTGGTTTTGGGGGGTTCTATCAGGAGCAGTGTTTCGCCAGCTCCTGGCCCCACGACTTCGCTGCGCCCGGTGCTTCCTCAGCCCTGTACGAGATCTATCCTGTCGCTGTTGCTTGTTACCTATGGGGCCAGTCGTGGCGTCGTAAGCGGATAGCTGTCTTATGCGACAATCAGGCCGTGGTGAGCATTATAAACAAGGGCCGCTCTCACTGCCCGCTCATCATGTCATTCATGAGACGCATCACTTGGCTCTCCGTCACTCACAATTTCATCCTCACCGCACGTCACGTACCGGGCCACGATAACGTGATAGCTGATTCCCTGTCCCGTTTCAAGTTTCAGGTGTTCCGGGATCTGTGCCCTTACGCCAGCAAAAGGCCCTTGGCCGTCCCCCCCCTCGCGTCTCTGGTCCTAGATTAGACGATCACTCCCTGCAGGCATACTTAGAGGCAGCTAAGGGTTACATGAGGAGGGGATTGGCTGCTTCCACCCTTAGATCTTATGATTTTGCCTGGAGAACGTACGCCATGTTCTGTCTGTCCTTGTCTGTCCCCCTGGTACCTGTTTGTGTTAATGTGGTATGTGCTTTCGTGTGTCACTGCACTGATGTTCGCCACTTCCAGCCACGTTATATTAAAGGTTTGGTCTCGGGTATTCAATTCAATGCCAGATGCCTTGATCCTTCGTTCCCCAGCCTTTTCTCCAACCCATCAGTCAAACTACTGTTCAAGGGCATAGTGAAAGTTTTCCCCGCTAAAGCGGACGATAGACTTCCTTTTACTCTGTCGATTTTGCACGCTATGGTCTCCGTGCTCAGACGCGGCTGTTTTTCCCCCTATATCGATTCCCTCTTGGAATGTACGTTTTTAACGGCTTTCTATGGGTTTTTACGGTGCGGTGAATTCACGACTCGGTCTAACGTGTTCAATCCTGCCACTGATGTGTGTTTTTCTGACTTAACATTTCACCCTGACTTCTTCAATCTTCTTCTCAAACATTCCAAAACCGGAGGCACCTGCACTATTATCATTGCTAAAACGGGTGGTTCTTTCTGTCCTTTCCTATCCATGCTGAGATACGTAAAGAAGAGGTCCCATTTCTGTCCACTCTCCCCCCTCTTCATTACCCCTACCAATAATTCCATGTCACAATCCTGGTTCGGATACCATCTAGCTCAGGTCGTAGCCAAATGCAACCTTCCCCCTGGACGGTATTCTGGCCATTCATTCCGAATAGGCGCGGCGACGTCCGCTGCCGTGCAAGGTGTGTCCACTGCGTCTTTGCAGCAGCTGGGGCGCTGGTCTTCATCAGTGTACTCTTCCTATGTCCGTCCTGACTCAGCTGCCATCCTCGAGGCCCAAAGATCTCTACAGCCCTAAACGGCTCTCGGTGAGTAACTTGCAAATAACTGGTGGTCGGTGTTGTTACCGTATCTCGTGTTATACTGTCTCTTAGTTACGGGCTCGATGCAATCGTTGCCTGCGAATACAGCGACTTGGTTCTGTATGTAAACAGATGGTCCCTGGTCCCTGCTCTCTGGTTATCACAAGTCACGAGGACGTCGGTCCTCCAGCCAACAACGGCTCATATGCACCTCAGCCGGCAAAGGCTACTCACACACTCATGGGCGTCTCCCGTTAGCCTACATAGGTCATTTGTACACGGGGACGTCGGTCCTCCAGCCGGCTCAGCTGTGCACATAGACTCAAGGGCGTCAGCCCTATAGCACACCTAGACATACGTACGCGCCCGGTCCCCCAGTGTACAGGCTGTCACATAGACACAGGGGCATCGGCCCCCTAGCCTACCTAGGTCACGTACGCGGGGACGTCGGTCCTCCAACCGGCACAGGCTGTTCACATAGACTCAAGGGCGTCGGCCCTCTAGCCTACATAGGTCATGTACACGGGGACGCCGGTCCTCCAGCCGGCACAGGCTGTTCACATAGTCACAAGGGCGTGCGCCCTCTAGCCGACCAAAGCCGGCAAAGGCTTTCACCTACAAATCTGAGGGCGTCGGGCCTCAGCCAGCCAAGGCAAACTCCGATAGCATGAGGGGGTCGGCCCTTTAGCACATTCTCATAATGCACTAGGGTCCTGGCTTTGGCCGGAGGATACAGCGATATCATCGCTTCTCTTTCCTTCGGCGTCTCTGTATAGGTACAGGTCTACGGATCTGTCAGTTCTTTGCCATCTCCTGAAGGATCCGCCCGGGTATGTATGCTCTAGCCTAGGTCATTCTGTATAGATACCTTCTTATTGATCGCGGACGCTCCGATCGGTGCTACGCACCCAGGTCGGCAGCTCTCCGTGTCGTGTTTGTGTGCTTATTCCCCAGCGGTTTCACGATTCCTCCTGTTGGTGAGTATGTTTTCGTTTGGTCTCTACCTTCCTACCCTTTTACTTTTGGGGGATTCTCTTCGGGCGTTGGGCAGGCGCCCGTTGATTTATATAATTCCCCGCGGGGTCCAAGCTCCAAACATTGTAGTACATTTATTATGCTGTAATAAATATCTTTCACTATCCAGGTCTCTCCTGATTGAAATGAAGCATAGCGCAAGTTCAGTCAGGCAAGACCGATCCCTGCACTCGGGCGCATTCATAGTATGCACTACTCACTCCCCCCGCTAAGAACGCCCTACCTTCCCCCGTTCCCGGGTCGGGCGGTCACTGGGGTTCAGGTTGATTAGCGCTCCCGCCTACAATACATGGCGTCATATGATCCGTGCCTTTAAATACGATTCTCTCCCTGTGTAGTTCGTTCATGCCATCAAGTGCGCGACCCTCCACCACCCCGTCGCCACCCGGTTCCTGTCTCCTTCTTCGACTCGATTGGTCGTCGGATGTGCCACCGCCACCAGTGTCTGGTCTCCGCGGGGGATTGTCTTCGGGCGTTGGGCAGGCGCCCGTTGATTTATATAATTCCCCGCGAGGTCCAAGCTCCAAACATTGTAGTACATTTATTATGCTGTAATAAATATCTTTCACTATCCAGGTCTCTCCTGATTGAACTAAGATTATTTCATAGGAATGACCCTGATTAAAATAAAGAGTAGTGTAATGACTCTGAATTGTAAACATTAATGTTTCCTCTTTCCTTCCAATCAAAACGATTAATTTCATGATAATGACAGAGTTACGTGGACTAGTTGTTTGGCTATCGATGTTTACGTTTAACACTGCAGTTTATGCTTTTGCATACATAGCCTATGCTACATGCTTCGATACCCAAATAAATGTTCTGGTGCACGTAACTCTGTCAGGCTATTGCATTTTGTACTTCTGTCAATCAATTTCTTATTTCTTGTCAGTTGGCCTACTGCATCCAATCAGCGCTAAAGTGTAGTACCTACCCTTTCCGTTCAGAGTTAATGTAATGTGTTTTTGAGTTAATGTAATGTTGTTTTCCATTTGGGGGAGCGCGTTTTTGTATTGGGGGGAGGTGAACAAGTCATCCGATTTGGGGGGAGTTGACTCGTATTGGGGGGGGAGCGCGTTTTTGTATTGGGGGAGGTGAACAAGTCATCCGATTTGGGGGGAGTTGACTTTTATTGGGGGGGAGTATTTTCATTTGGGGGATGTACTCATATTAGGGGGTGTCATTTGCACTTCAGGGCCACCGTAGGTAACCCATCAATATTAATCTGCAGCTTGAATTTAAAGCCATCAGCAACATTGCGTATATGTTGAGATAAGGTGTTCCGAAGCGCTGCCAAGATACCTGTATATTGATACAACCCACCACATTTTTCTTGTATTTTGTAATTAATTTCAGTTGAGGACAGTCCTAGCATCTTTTGGCAGTTCTGGGTGGTACACCCTCAACAGGGTAAGGAGTGCTGTGAGCGCGACCAAAGAAATACTGAACTGTACAGCCCAATTGGCTAAGCTGTCCAAAAGGCTCACATGCTCTTCATCAGTGTTAGCATCTGACTCTGAAACCATTTCTTCTCCCCCCCATTCTATGTCTGTGTGATGGTCATCTGAATTGTCATCCTCCACTTGAGGAGTAACCCTAGAGTTACAATCATGGTTGCCATCGCTGTCATTGGTGTTGTCACATGGGTCTGCCCTGTTTTCTACCGCCTGTTCTGTTAACTGAGAGTCGTCTGCTATGTCATGGAGTCGTTTTTCTAATGCAAAGCGTGCCCTCCGCCTGACTCCGGAGTCTGTTAATGGAGGTTGCCTCCTTTTCATTTTCTCTCTAAAATAGATTCTGACAGAAATACATGTTTTAGGGTCCATCTGGGGTTTAACCCCAGCCCTCTACTGATCTTTATTTATTTGTTTCCACTGTATGTGTGTGTATCAGACATTTATCTGAATAACAACAAAGTTAATACAAAAAAACTAAACAAGTCAACACTTTTTACTCATTGTTTCCAAGGGGTGCCGTAAATATTGTAACACATTGTATGTTTGTGTGTTTGACTCACCTTCCTGTTGTGCTGAAGACGTGATGTGTGACTCCTTTCTGTAACAGTATTCCAGGTAAACCTCAAACTGAAAGAATTATTTTTACAAGATCATGTTTTAACAAATGAATACAATCACATATTTTTTCTCAGAACAGAATCAACTAATTAAGTGCCGTTTCAAATTATATGATGAAATAATAAAATACAATGGAAAGTGCATGATTTTTGATTGGCCGATTGACTCTCGAACTAGCTATTCACAAACGACAACTTGCTTCTGAATGGTCATTTCAAGTAATTGACATTTGCCGTTGCCAATGCTCATCCATATTCTGTCTGGTTAAAGATACTAGCTAGTACCAGAGAATGCTCTGCCATTACTGTACTGTAGAACTACACATGAGCAACCGACAGCGACGTTGAAGAGAACTGTTCAACATCGAGGTAAGCGTGATAATATAATAATATAAATAACATTACTATGTGCAACAAGTCATATTTAATTACAATTATGGAACACAGTGTGTTTGTTACGTTAGTGTCGTAGCTCGAAAACGATGGCAAATCTGGCTAATGTTCCGTTAGTAGTACTGAGCTACAGTAGACAAAGCTAGAGCTAACTTGTACAGTACGTACAGTAGTAGCTCGAGCTAGTACTATAGCTACTCGTTTATTTTATAGCAGTTCTCCCAGTCGTGGTTTTACAATAGCTTTTAAAATTGTAGAATGGACCGACCAATCGGTTACTATAAATATAACAAGTTAGTAGCTACAGGTCTATCCATAAAGAGGCATGCCCGGCCAGTAGAAGTTAGCCTGGTCCTAACCAGACCCTCGTACATTTCATTTGTACAGAGGGTCTGGGATCTCTCGATCAAAATAACGGCTTTTGTCCAAATGTTTAGCCACAAATTCACGAGACAGCCATCTTGTGCGATCAGCTTGCCGCTTGTTGATTATAACTGGACAAAAAGATTTACAGTACTTGTTTGTACCGAGTTAGTTCAAAGGTTATTCCAACTGTCACATTAGCATAGGGAACCTGACCTTACCAAATGGTTATAATAAGAAAAATGTAATTCCTAACTTAAGTTAATTCCTACATTAACCGTAAATACTTCACGTAATAACATTGCATACACCCGTGTAGGCTAGCTGTACTCACCTGGCAATTGTTGTTGATTGGTGTGTCAGTTGGTCACTGTACTGGTAGCTACTGTACAGAAATTGCTAGGTAGGCCGTAGCAACTAACTTGGACTAGCTAAAACATTGAGTATACGCAACTAACGCTAAACCTAAATACAAAACCTACAATGAAACTACACAACACTGATACTATAAAACAATTGATTAGTCTACGCTAAATATACAAAACCCTACTGTAAACTTCACTATTATAAGCTACGCTAAAGATTACACAACAAACCTACAGTAGAGCTACACTGAAAAAAAAAACTTGTAAGATATACTTGATAAAATCCTCGTAACAATTTGCACTAGTACTTTTCAAGTAAATTGTACTGCTCTTATATCAAGTAGAACTCATTAGCCTGAACCTAGTAAAACGTACTTACCACTAAACTTCACATTCGTAGGGATACAGTAAAGCTTACTTAATTATATGTATTGTATGAGTTATATTTATTTAAAACAATTAAGTAAAGTCAATAAAAAAATTCTGACAGGAAATCTGCTGTGCTCAACGTAATAAGTAAATCTTATGACAGTAATATTTACTGTTATGAAATAATTAAGAGGATATTATTATATTTTTGTTTGTAAATAAGTCAGTAATAAAGTTATATTATTGACAATATGGACATTTTCATCAAATTATCTTTTGATAAATATTACCAAATTAATGTTATCATTACCTATGCATTCAATATACTTGCATCACAAATCACACACAAAATACAATTATTCAGTTTTTCTTTTGTCCAAATTTATTTTTTTATAAATGTTATCAAATCACTGCTCTATCAATTCACAAGGTACAAGCCAAAAACTCTTAAATCAGAAGTCTGTGAAACACTCAGGTGTCTAGCATGACCATTTTAACAACTGCAAGGCTTACATGACTAAAGAAAATGCATGTATTTGGGTTAGGAATGCAAGTAATAAATTCTGCCAACAGGCTTTGTGAATGCATTCAAACAGTAAGGAGTGGTTCAACAGATTGTTACTTCATCAAAAAGCCAACACATGTCCTGATGAACTCTAAAGCTGCATGTGTTTATAAAAAATAAAGTGTTTCATGACAGTGCGTGGTAAAATAAAAAAAGAAACGTAGATTTCCTTTTTAAATCATGTCTGTGTGTAACTGACATATTGGATTTCAAACTAATAAATTCTTAACTTTGTGGTAGAGTATAATATGTTAACTAAACTGTCATAAGCTCTAACAAGATTGACTGCACCTGCCATGGTGGTAGCATTTAAGACAGCAACTTACATTTGAAAGCTTGTATTTTTGGGGACAGCTTAATCCCATCCAGTTCTAGGAAAAGTTTTTGAAAAACTTCAAAAGTGTAGCGCAGTGTTGGGGGGTATGCCAGGTTGAGGGCATAAATCAGCCCCATGACCAGCGCGCAAGCTTTAGCAGAACTCCCGCATCCTGGCAACATCTCCTTGCCTTCAAGAAGGATGGACACATCCACTGGATCCTCTCCATCAGCACCATGAACAACAAGGATCTTCAGGATGTGTTGAGTGGCATCACTGCGGCTGTCCTCCTGCATACGTTCACACAAAAAATTCAGACAATTCTGTTAAGAGTATTTTACATTGAGCAGAGCGGAATATCTTGATCCCTAAATTGGCTTACATCTTTTACTTTAGGGTTACCTTGGACTTGAAATGACAACACATTCAATTTCAAACCATGTCATAAAATATGTATTTAGAAAATCAGGCTTTACTTGGCAATCTTCAAAAAGGTCCTCTTCTTTCTCTGCAAGGTACAGTATAAGGCTGCGGATAACAGCTTCACGTTTCGTTTCAATGCTTTGGTGCTGTGAATAGATTAATGTTGTGTTAGTCTGAATCACAGGATGTAGGTTTTTGGAGTTAGAACACAAGCAGAGATTTAAGCTCAAGCTATGTGTGGATAGAGCATATAGGGGCATCTAAAAATCTATAGTGTGAGGATTTGTGCTATGTGTACGCATTCGGCAAAGTGCTTGTGTATGTGTGAGTCTCCCCTGCCAAAAAGTGAACAAGCACACCTGACTCAGTTTGTCCAGGAGCGGCCTCAGCTTGGTCCCCACGACACCTCCCTTGGCCTTCATCAGGGAAATAAGTCTTGGTGTGTAGTGATCCAGTTTGTGCATGAATCTCTGCTCCAGGGAAATTGTAGTAATTCTCCTGAATTCCTCTTTGATCTGAATGGACAAAAGATTCACAAGTACAACATCAGGAATCAGGCCAACCAGTCTCATGCAAGAGGACGAGGAAATTCTGCACTTTAAGAGGAACACTAATTTGGCTTCCAATCTTAACATTGAGAAGTATTTAAAGTTACATTTTAAAAGGGGTAAATAAAGGGGTTTGTATGTTCACCTACCTCTGCTTCACAAAACAAAGCTGGCCATCTCTCTTGGAAGTCATCGGCAGCTGGACTACCACTCACAACCTCAAGCCTTCGATAGGAGAATGTTTTGGCCATTTTTTCTGCTATCACCTTAGTGTTGTTCTTCTTCTTTACCTCATTAAGAAGCTGCAGTCTCTCCATCTCCAGAGTGTTGCTAGTTTCTCCACTTGGATGTGGAGGAAGGTAGTTTACCTCTGCTCTCTTTGGTCTCTTACAGTTTTTGGCTGGATTTTTCTCCCCAGGAGATTTCCTTTTCAATGAGTTGATGTCAAGTTCAGGACAATGTACTTCACGCCTTCGCAGTTTAGAACGGAAATTTGCCATCTTGTATTTAAGACGCTGCTGCCACCCGTACATGCCTGAATATGAAGTTCCAGGCTCCCTTAGGCAAGGATGCTTTGCCAACAGGGCTTCTACAACTGCCTGTATTTGACGTCCAGTGGGATAGGCAGTGTACTGAAATATAGCTTCAGCAAGTTTCTCAAGTACGTCAGAGTTCATGCTTGGATTTTGAAGGAGTGAGCCATCACTTTCATAAGCCTTATTTCCTGCTTGAAGGGGGATTTCGACATTATATGAAAAAGTGGGTATCACAAAAGTAGTTGGCCACGGTTCTGATCTGTAGTCTGGGGACAGTGGTAACATCAAGGTATCGGATGAACTAACTGAGGAACTGTCATCCTGGAAAGAAAGTGGCACTGGAGAAGAAGAAGCAGCAGGCTCATTGATGGGACTCAATGTGAGAATAATAGAAGGATCTGTTTTCACTAGTTTTATAGTGTCTTTGTCGTTGACCACATCTGTAGATGTTAACGTAAAGAATTGGTTATCAAAATCTTTGTCCATATGCATTACTGCATAACTCCCTTCAAGATCAAAATTATGCTTCGCAGCTGCCAAAAGTTCGTCTAAGGTACTAGGAATTCCATCTGGTAGGATTAATTTGTGAATTTCAGTCTCTTCAATAATGACACGTAGTTGACTGGGGTTAGACATCACAGCCTTGGGAAAGCAGAACTGCAAGAGGAAAAAAAGACATGGCTAGAGCATATGATTGCAGTATTCATGAAAACTTTTGTTTATAGTGAAACTTTACCTAGTTTGACAAGCAGATGTAGTGTTTCAAAGAAACCATTCGACAGCCTTTGATTGTATATGTAGCAAGTGGGTACATGTCAGTGAGTTGTGATTGATGAATTACTTTCACAATGCTCGTGGACTCCACCTTGAAACATCTAAAATGCTCAGTGTACCATGTACTTTGCATTTTCACTACAAACACGACACTGTTACAAACTATCATGATTTGTAGTATTTCAGCAAAGTCTGGTAACCCACCAGTGTTGCCATAGACCAACATCATGCCAATACTGTAACTGATGCCCTGAGATTCTACCTTGTTTGTCAAATGAACAACTGTCTCTTCAGGAAATTTCTGTGATAGAAATTCTTGTATGTTCTCATTTACAATCTCTAATGGAACCCTTGACATCTTTGATACAGAGACAGCAGGTTTATTGACATTTGAACCATGGAGATGGTATGCAATCATGGACTGGTGTTTTTTTGCCATAGACTTTAAAATGTTACGGAAACAGCTTGTCTGTCTCACTATCTTCTTAAAGAAGCGGTGTTTGGCTTCGAACCTCATCGTCCATAAGGACACTATTGGGCCGAATGCTTTAATGAGCTGCGGGTAATGCTCTACAAAATGGTGTTTTGGAATCAATTTTCTTTGTGGAAAAACACTGCTAAATCTACGCCGATGCTCAGCAATAAGGCTATCTAGGTGACCAATGCTTTCATCTGTGTGGGTAGGTGACATAACCAACTCAACAACATCTTTGAGTGTCATCAACAACTGCCATGTCTGTTCCTCTTCCTGTACTTTAGAGCCAATCATAAGTGGAAGCAACCTCAGTAAGCACCAATTTTCATGTGCGTTACCACCAATGGTGTTACGAGAGGAAAAGGTTGGTGGTATACGTATCGGACAATTTGTTCTGTCTTTCCACTTATATGGGAACTTCTTGATGATACTATTGAGCTCTTCAAGAGAGAAATATTTTTTTTTGATCAAGATATCTAAACACAATGCCAATTCTACAGGTACAATACCCTCAAGTAAATCATGTAATACATCCGGTGGGTAACCTGTTGTCACATGAAAATGCTTTAACCTTTGAGTAATTGCACAATGCCTTTTAACTCCATGGCTATGGGTGTTACTAGCCAATGCTGCTTCAACATCCAACTGGTGTTGCTGTTTTGTTCTACCAAGGAATGCTCCTGTCCTGACTTCAAGTTCCTGAAACTGGGACCGCTGTCCGACACAAAATCTGCAATTGTATGACCCACTGAAACTTTCAACAAACCCCCCGACTGAGTGGGCACCAAGGTTATCGGCAATCACAGAAAATACAGTGCCCTTTATGATTTTTCCCAAACAGGGTACAAAAAGACCATCCTCTTCTAAGCTTTTCAAATCACTTAATAATGGCTCTAGCACTTGAGGATAGCCAAATTTCTTTACGTCGTCTGCCTTGCACAAAACAGCTAAGTAAATGGAAGATAATGTTGACCTTAATACAGATGGAATATCAGCCAACACCCAGTAGACACCTGTTACCTTGTGCTTCTTACGAGAGGTTCCTAATGGATTACATATTTCAAAATCATCACAGTAGAGTAAAATTGAAAGTCTTAACTCCTCTCCAGATAGAAAGCTGTTTTCTTTGAAGTGGGAACCATCATGAAAACTTGTATACTGACATGAAGAACCACAACGTCTTGCAGTCTTTAACAGCTTCTCCTGAATGTCAACATTTTTCAGAACTTGTGACAAGGATTGCAAAATTGGTACATATTGAAAAGTCCTTCCCTCTTTTGCATCTAATATATACTCTTAACGGTTCAACAATAGAGAAACGTTCCTTCAAGTACTTGTTTCTCTGGTATGCTGTGCCAAGAGGACCTTCTTCACTAAAGGCTGCACTTACAGGATTCAATTGGCAAATGCTATTCACCAATTCTGTGATCACCAATTCTTCAACAGCGCAGTTATGGTTTTCAAATGTAGTATGGACAATGTTTTTGATAATGGGTGAGGATGCTGAACAAGTAATAAATTGAAGCTCCTCTGCAATGTCATCTATACATCTACTAGGCACATTGAAGATGCATTCTAATTTAAGCAACAAGGAACCAAGCTTATCAACAATGACTTTAACTAAATCGTCATGCTCTCTGACAAGCGTTTCATTTGAAGTAACTTCACGCTCTTCTACCAACACACTACTATCCTCTGTAGCCTGACTTGAATATGTCGAAAGTACAGTATGTTTAAAATCATCAAGGCAGTGAGGATTGTGCTTTCTACTTTTATGTGAAGCAAAAGTTGAATATATATTAGTACTGTAGTCACAATCTTTAAAGACACAATGAAGAGTTTCGTGCTTTTTCAGGTGAGCTCCGAGATGTTCAAAATATTGCCTCTCTGTGTGAAAACTAGATAAATGGCATACAAGACATGAAAATGAAACTATCTGCTCAAACTGTTCAGTTGGTGTATGATCTCTAGACAAATGTGTGCGAAGTGCACCCCATCCTTTAAATGAACAAGGACAATCAGAGTACAAGCAGGGTAGTGACCGGCCCTGACCGGTGTGTAGATGTTTCAATCTATAATGCTTTAAAAGCTCTAAACGTTTTGATGCCCTAAATTCGCAATTTTTGCATGACCATCTCATAGTATGCCTACGGTTTCTCACTGATGACATCCATCTAATGGACTTCCTCCCTGGACCCGTCCTAACCGTAAGGTCACCCTGTAAAAGAACACACAATTTGTGATATTAAAAAAATTATCATTTCATTGAAGATAAACAGTAATATTGTTTCATAAATACAGATTTCTACTTGCCTACTAATGTTACAGCCAATCACTCCTCTGACCTATCCCTTCCAACTCACTGATTACTGTTGATAGAAACATGTTAAATTACTGTCAGTCTCCTTATCAAGTGCTCTTAAAGAATAGCCAATGTACGAAAAAAGAGAGAATAGCAGAAAATAAGGAAAATATTAATCCACCAGTTATTTTTACATTATAATTTTTGGGGATAAATGTTTAACTTGTACACTTGTACACCCAAAAATTAATGGGCTAGTTTTCAGGCATTTTGGGCTGGTTTTGAGCACTCTTTGGGCTGGAAATGTTTGCTGGAACTGGCAATCCTGCTGCTGACTGGTAGCACAAGGAACTGGCAATCATGCTGCTGACACGTGCTACCGAGTGCAGAAAGGTTAGATGAACTAGTTAGCTATATTCCAGTATATACCCTGGTTTGGTCAGCATGTTGTAAATTCATTCAAGTGACATTTACATAACTCATCCACTAAAGTAGGCATCTTGAAATACTAAATTAGAGATACATTGATGGCTAAATTTAAGTTAACCTGACATGATTATTTTTTCCAGAACGTTGATAGCGATGGTTTGCCATGTGCAGCTAGCTAGTTAAAGCTAGCAACAATTGCTTTTTTCTGCTTGTGAATAATCTCCCTCTACACTTTTGTGCCTTACGTTTTTATAGAAGTTAAATATATAGCGGAGCTTTCCTGCATTGTTAGCTACGTATGTTAGCTAGCTAACTACTGTAGCTACTGTAGCTATCTAGAACTAACAATTACAGCTAGCACAGATAAATCACTTATGTCTAGCCTAATTTCGCTGTGAATAGTATACAAGCAAACAAGAAGCTAACAAAATGACCCATATATTATTACACATTTTAAAAAGAAAGGTAAAACTCACCAGAGATAACATATGGATGCTGTTCAACCCAACCAGAGCACTTCTACATTCTCTGAACCAACCGTCTCTGACCGAAGTAAAATCGCGCGTATCTTCTCAAGTCCAAGGGCGCAAGCGCAGATGAAAGGGCTAGTTTTTGATTAAAATTTACTTAGTATTTTTTGGTGTATTTATAGTGACTCTAAATCATTTAAATTGTATTAATAAATATGTGCTAAAACGTAATCTTCCCACACATTTAGTTTATTACATGAATTAAATGCGTATATATTGAAATACTTACTCAAAACATTGTAGTACACACTGAAACTTAATATAATAATGTACAATTTATGACAATTGAGTTAATATATTTTACTCTACCATAAAGTTCATTTTATCAGTGTATGTCGGAACACTAGCTAAACAAGAACTATCAAAAACTTAAGAGCTATTTAAATTATTAAACGACTATACTACAGTAAAACTACAATTCTAACAATGCATTAATCTTTCTGTCTTATATCGATGAAAACCACCAACAACTGCAAAGAAAGACGTTAGCATTTGAATTTGTTGGTAAACCATATACCATAACCAACATTATCAGATAAGATAAAACAGCACTGAGTAGGATGAATCAGTCAATTAAGATTGTAAGAGTAGCCTACAACTGTTCAGGATTTACAAAATATGTTCAGGATTTACAAGATGTATAACACTTGTTTTGTAACTAAGAGGGATTATGATGTGCCCATTGCTGTTATGATGATTTTATTTACATGATGGCACTGCAGTGTATTTTACTTTGGGAAAATCTATATTTTAGGCCTGTATTTTAATGCCATACGTGTTATATAATCCAGTACTGTGTCACAAGTAGCACAGGGGATATTTTACAAATACATTTACAAATGCACAAGTATTGGTTTTCCACTCATGGACTCTGTCACTAATAGCCTATAACGTTTACATGTATTCTCAAGTACTTTGGACCACAATAATTCTTAATGTAGAGATATTGATCTACTGTAAAACTAGCATTAGCCTAATAAAATGTACATTTATGTTACCAGTTTCAAGTTTCTGGGTGTCCACATCTCTGAGGAGCTCTCCTGGTCTTCCTGAGGAGAGCCTGCAGAGGACCTTAACCACTGACTGGTTGCCACCGAATCTTGGGAGGCAGTACAGGACTCTTTGCTCCTTCACGAACAGTCACAGACCACAGACCACACAAAATTACACCCAAACCACATCCTTAGTCACTTTTTATTTACATGTAAATTATATTCATATTCTGCACTGCACATGGTTGTGTACTTACAGTATATGTATATTGGTATGCAAACTAGGGGTGGAACGGTACACTGAAGTCACGGTTCGGTTCATACCGAAGGCCGACGGGTCCTCTATCTCTCGTGGGTCGCCACCACTCGCCATACTCGTCCTTAGTGCTGCTAGCTAGAGTATCTCTGACTCGCAGCGGCGCCAATTGGAGCTTCAGAGCTACAGATTAGATGTCCCTAAAGAACACGAGTATCTTACAGTAGTTTTGCATTACATTAATTACTTTGCACGCAAGTTTTATTTATTTTTATACCATGTACCGTACTCTCTGTGTAATTTCATGCACCAAACCGTGACGCCCGTACCGTACGGTTCGGTACGTATACATGTACCGTTCCACCCCTAATGCAAACCATATGTATAATACTGCACATACCGTAGCATCTATGCAATTCTGGTCTGATTTACTTAATTAGTTATTTAATGTTTTGGTACTTTATTAATGGAGCAAGCTATCATAATTACTCACTTGTTCATATACTCTCTCCTTCAGTCAAGTTGTAGAAACCTGATGCCATGGTTGTAGAAAGCAAGCCTATGACAAATGATCTTGTATTAGAATTCACAAAATTCACATATGTAAAATTGGCTGCAAATGATCATTTGTGTGGTTCATGCTTTTACCTGGTCTCTGAGCAGTAAGGGGAGAGCACCAAGCTCCTTGAAAGAGATGGTATGGACAGGAAAGAACCCACTGGTCCAGAATGTAAAACTGGATGATGTAAGCTAGCAGGGAATGTTCATGGCCAGGAGTCTGAAGTCCTAGATGTGTCCACTGCCAGCTGTGACGCTTCAGTGGGGGGCTATCATAGATCATGTTGAAACCATATCTGCACATACTTTCTTACGTGTTTGTTTATGGACAGAACTTTGAGCTGCAAACTCTGCATGAAAATGTACTCAGCAATTTCTATAGTTGCTTTATATGAGGATTCTGATGTATTCTTTGTCAAAATGACAATTGGCTTCATTAAGAAAGAACTGAGATTATTTGATGAATTGTCTTAGTAAATGCAACACATTTGGATCATATTAACACTTAACAAAATAATTAAAACACACATTTGCATTGTGTGTGATTACACAGCGTTGGTCTGCTATACAAAGAATGCCTGCTAAAAATTACACATCACCTATGATTGTTTCTGTTCTTGTTGATAGTAAATAAAGAAATATATTTCCAGTTCAGTGTCTCATTTATTAAATCTACACATTTTTCTGCAGATGAGAACATTGATGGCTATGACATGCTGGGGCAGAGTTGGAAATAGCAATGGCATTCAACCACAATTCCAAAAAAGTTGGAACGTTGTGTAAAATAAAGTAAACAGAATACAATGATTAGCAAATGTAATAAACCTATATGTTATTTACAGAACATAGAATGTTTAAACTGATTACATGTATCATTTTAAGTAAATAAGGTAGTTTTGAATGTGATGGCAGCAACACGTACGCCTCAAAAAGTTTTGACAAATTTACCACTGCAGCACATGTGCATCATGACGCATCCCCTCTTATTTGAACAGTCGGGCCAGTTAACTCTCACCGAAATTGGCCCGAGCTCAATACCCGCATCTTCGCCAGAACTCATACCACCGAAATCGGGCCAGACTCGGGCCAATGCCGTCGGCCAAGTCCGATTCTCAGCCGTTTGTCCCGACATTCTGCCGGAATCGGCCCGATTCCACCCTGCTAGCTGGGTTGAGACCTGTATGCCTTGGCTTCGTTGTTGTTGTTTCCTCTTCGTTGCTAATTTTAATATTTTTAATATATCCTTCCACTGCATATTGCCGTCCCTTCTGCCTGGATCTGGAAGATACCGCAGTGGTATTACTCCAAAAATACTCACTCCCACTGACAGCTATCGCTTATCCCCGTACTTGCCATGGCTTTTTGGGTTGACAATTTCGGGAATTGTGTCAGACGTAGCAACAGTAACTAAGGGGGCGTGGCCCTGGGGAACGGTCAATTATTAGGTGAGTTCGACATGACCCGACTTCATGCGGCGCCGCAGCCGGCTGCAGGCGGCTGACTTGAAAAAGTGCATTCTGGTTAGACTATTTGTCCGACTTGAGACGGCGCCGAGGACACGTCACTGTGACGTCGCCATCAAAGTACCGTGAGATCGATTCGAGAACTGCCGGCTGTGTAGCCGAGCGCATTTTCTCAAGAGCAACTGCACGGTTCAAGCATAGAGTTAATATAACTAGAGTAAGCTACTTTTGTCTTCCAAAATGGCGTCCCCATTCATTTCTATGAAAAGTGCTCAGTGGCGCAGTGAGGCAAGCGAGAGCGCGAGACTGGGCGCGGCCATATTTCCACTTCCGTGTCTTTCGGTCTAGCTTTAAACAGTGGCTCTTTTTTCCCCTAGCTCCGAGACCTCGGGCACGCTTGCAACTAGCTGTACACGTCATACTTTGCGACAACCAGTCGCGAGCACAGATTTATATGGTTCCGAGCGTGTGAGCTAAGGCAGAATCTATGGGCAGAAAGTCCGATAAGAATCAAAGACATGATGCAAACTTAACGGAAATGTATTCTGTCACTGTATAGTATTCCTTCTACTTGTTTTTTAGAAATAGGCTATAGGGCTAAATATAGGGCTATTCTAGATGGAACACATCTCATACATATTTTGCTTTTTTTCTTCGTGATATGAGTATGATTTCCAATGCATTGTATCGGATGAAATAAACTGTTAACATGAACAGCTCCGTCGTTGTTCTCTCCAGGCAAAGAAAGCTTAATAGTTATTTAAGTAACCGAAATCTTCCATAATGCAGACTTACCATAGCTTACTGTCAACTTTATATTCAAACGAAATGCCACGAAATTCACACTGCCTTCAATTTATCATCGGTGTGGAAATGTGGCCTGTGTTTTATATGTTCAACCTAGAAAACCAAACGTCTATTAATGGATATAACGTGTTCTAACAAGACATGTTAATAATGTAATAAATAAAAGCTCGAGAAGTGTGTCTAAAATATACTTTATTGAACATTTGCCTTTGAAAGGGGCATATTCATAGAACCATATAGGCTACAAGACGTTACCATCAGATGTAAGTGGGGGTGGAACATAGTCACTGAGGACCTTCATTGTCCCACAAAAGCAGTCTGGCACGATCAAAAAAAGAATAATGGGTGTGTTTAACAAAAGCTTCTGAAGGCAAGACTAATATTATTTAAATATATATCATTTCCTATTGTGGTTAACAGTTACAGTATTAATCTTCGTCTTTGCTCCAGATAGACATGTCAACAATCTATGCTCGCGCTTAACATAATATCTTTGCCATCATGTCATGAACGTTTTTATGAAAAATCCAATCCGTTTTAAAATAACGGGAATAAACTATATTAACAACATTTCATGTATGTGTGACAACGATGTGCTAAACTTGCCACAACAAGGCAGGCAATTCAAGCCATTTCTCCCTATGCTCATTCAATATAAGTCTATGGCTCATTCAGCTCAATGTAAATCGGCTATCGGCCAATGTGAACTTTTGTGCTCGTGCCCTGTTAGTATCCGCCAGCACATTTGCAGGCAACTTTTAATGACGTAAGCAAATAAATGGGCTGCTTGTTTACCCATTTCGGATTGGTCTCAAATTTAGCAAAAATCGGGAAAAATTATTCTATGAAAAAGCTAGTAGTATGAGCCAGGTTCGAGAATCGAACAAAAATTATTGGGGGAGATAGTTTGTAAATGTTGACTGGAGTTAATAGAATAAAAACGACCGGAAGAGTCGGAAACCTAACCGTAATGCAATACCACCTACATCCACCGGGGCCGTTGCTTCAAGCCGAGCAGGCGCGCCCCCAGACATTTTTCATAGGGGTGGCCAGATGGGGCAAGGGAAAATCTTGGGGTGGCACACCAAAACCAAAACACATTTCAGGAATTACAGTGCCCTCCAAAAGTATTGGAACAGTGAGGCCAATTCCTTTATTTTTGCTGTAGACTGAAAACATTTGGGCTTGACATCAAACGATGAATGTGAAACCAGAGATCAACGTTTCAGCTTTTATTTCCAGGTATTTACATCAGGATCTGATGCACAAATTAGAAAATATCACCTTTTTGTTCGAACCCACCCATTTGTCACGTGAGCAAAAGTATTGGAACATGTGACTGACAGGTGTGTTTTGTTGCCCAGGTGTGTCCTATTACATACATTATTCAATCAATAAATACCACTGAATGTCTACACTCAGGTTCAGATTGGGTAAGATAGGTTTTGTCTATGCAGACTGTATTCAGAGGTGAAAACAACATGAAAACCAGAGCGCTGTCTTTGGGTGAAAAACAAGCAATTGTGAGTCTTAGAGAAGATGGAAAATCAATCAGAGCCATTGCAGAAACATTGGCCATAGCCAGTACAACCAATTGGAATGTCCTGAAGAAGAAGAAAACTACTGGTGTACTAAGTAACAGACGTCGAACAGGTAGACCAAGGAAAACATCAGCAGTTGATGACAGAAACATTGTGAGAGCTGTAAAGAAAGACCCTAAAACAACTGTTAGTGAGATCAGCAACAACCTCCAGATGGCAGGAGTGAAGGTATCACTATCTACTGTTCGCAGAAGACTTCATGAACAAAAGTACAAGGGCTACACCAGAAGATGCAAACCACTCATTAGCAAGAAGAATAGGAAGGCCAGGCTGGAATTTGCCAAAAAGTACAGAGATGAACCTCAAAAATTCTGGGACAAAGTTTTATGGACTGATGAGACAAAGATTAACTTTTACCAAAGTGATGGAAAGGCTAAAGTTTGGAGAAAGAAAGGAACTGCTCATGATCCCAAACACACAAGCTCATCTGTGAAACACGGTGGAGGTAATGTCATGGCTTGGGCTTGCATGGCTTCTTCTGGGACGGGCTCATTAATCTTCATTGAGGATGTAACACATGATGGCAGCAGCAAAATGAACTCGGAAGTCTACAGAAACATTTTGTCTGCCAATTTAAGGAAAGATGCAACCAAACTGATTGGCAGAGCCTTCATCATGCAGCAAGATAACGACCCAAAACACACTGCCAAAACAACAAAGGAGTTCATCAGGGGCAAGAAATGGAAGGTATTAGACTGGCCAAGTCAATCTCCAGACTTAAACCCTATAGAGCATGCATTTTACCTGCTTAAGAGGAGACTGAAGGGAGGAACCCCACAAAACAAACAACAACTGAAAGAGGCTGCAGTGAAAGCCTGGGAAAGCATCAAAAAGGAAGAATGCAAAAGTTTGGTGAAGTCAATGGGTCACAGACTTGCTGCAGTTATTGAAAGCAAAGGATTTGCAACTAAATATTAAGTCTTATTCACTTAAATATGTTTTAAGTATATCTGTTCCAATACGTTTGATCACATGACAAATGGGTGGATTCAAACAAAATGTGATATTTTCTTAGTTGTGCATCAGATCCTGATGTAAATACCTGGAAATAAAAGCTGAAACGTTGACCTCTGGTCTCACGTTCATTATTTGATGTCAAGCCCAAATGTTTTCAGTCTACAGCAAAAATAAAGGAATTCGCCTCACTGTTCCAATACTTTTGGAGGGCACTGTATATTTTGCTCTTGTACTTAATAGGTTAGATGTCAATGTGAGCATTAATAATAACATACTGATATACTATGGTCTTTTACTGGTAGGCTACCGTATTTTTCAGAAAACATGCCACATGTTCTTTAACCCCATCCCACCAGCTTTGTGTTTGTAAATCGGATAGCCTACCGAACTTGAATTATCCATTAGCGATGTTAGCTAACGTTGGTTTGGTAGCTGTATTTAACTGTGACTGGGTCTTGCATTTGTTTGATTTACTGAAATATTTATGAAATGTTATGTTTCTATTAACCATTTGCCTACTTTAGCAAGTCACTGTAACTGAGACAATGTCTCAAACTATCTAGTTTAGTTTTCACAACAATCCTCTTTGTTGTATGTATCTGTATCCAGGCAATTCAGTTCTTCAAATAGGCTAGTTGTCATTTTCTTTAAAAAGTATATAAACAGCTTTAACTTGAAGGAGTACATTGATTGTAATAAACAGCAAATGTTTACTCCTCAACAGGTCTGCAAACGCCTTTGTAAACCGAGATTTGTTAAAACGTTTGTTAACCGAGACCGTAGGTCAAACCAATCGTTTTAACAAATCGAGGCGACAAAGCGTTTGCTGACCGGTCGAAGAGTAAACATTTGGTTTCTTATATACTACAACAATACGTAGAAAGATCCCAATCAAACATGTCGAATCTGGAGCAGCTGCACTTGCACTCACTGGTGACGTCACTACATCTCCAAGGCAACATATCAACAACTGTGGAGTTTCAATAACAAATACTTTCTTTCGTGAACAGAACAACTATGGCTGAGATATCACAGAAATTAACTTTTGTTGTTAGTCGCTGTGTTCGTATTTGAGCTATTTCTTTCAACCAGAATTGTTGAAAGACGTCCAAAAGAGACGTTCTCAAAAGTCAATAAACTGATTTATTTATTGACTTTTGAGAACGTCTCTGGACCAATAGGAATTAGTATTAGTCAAATTATTACACTAGTATATAAGAAACACATTAACTGGAAACAAACAAGCCTTCTACAGTTAAAATATTACCCGATGGCCTTTAATTTCAATACAGTTCAAAAACAAACAATTTTTCAATGCAGCTTTATTTGGCCCTTGCTGTGCCTTTTTATAAACATAAACAATATATAAGTAAAAAGATATGTTCAAAAGACCCCAAATGAAAAAAATAAAACCTTTATTATCATGGACTACTGACGCGTTTACATTCTTTTCAAAACAGCTTTATTCGCCTGTTTTTGTGTCTTTGGGCAAACACATTTACAAAATCCTCTAGATTTATGGCCTTAGCCCTTCTTGACTCTACACTTAACACCCCCAAATTACTCAACCGCTCGTCACTCATTGTATTCCTTAAGGCTGTCTTAATTAACTTAAGCACTGAAAAACTGCGCTCACAGGCTGCAGTACTCACAGGTAACACAAGTGCTATTTTGCATAGTTTAAACATTTCATTGAACATCTCCCTATATGGCTCAAGAAATACAGTAAGCTCTAATAAACTGGTTGGTGTTTTCAAACCACTAGATTTCTTCCCATTTAGAGTCCGTTTTAGCTGAGGAATCTCATACTCTAGATCCTCAGTGCTGCATTTATATTGTAAGGCAAATGGTAACACTACATTCTTCTCACAAAATGTGGAACTGCAGGGATTCAAAGCTTGTATCCCTTCCAGTATTACAATATTTTCTTTTGAAAATCTTCTCTTCACCTCAGAGAGAAGCACATCAATAATGGGAATAAAAGAATCTGCCCGAAATGATTCCTTATCAGTGTTGACCTGTCTTTGAGCTATTGGAGTGGAAATGTAGTAACCTTCAAGCCTAGAGCTTGGTGTGACCTGACGCCCTGGAGGTCCAATACCGATGTTGCATTGCTCGGTAAGGGTCACAGTACTGTCCCAAATATCATTAAAGTGAGAGCCCTCTATAACTATTCAAAGTTTCAGCAAGAGAGTCGATAAGGGTAACAGCTGTGCCCAAATTGAGTTGTGGGGACTGTAAAACATCTGATAGATGATTTATTTCACCAAAGACATTGGTTAATGTAACAAGGAGTCCAACAAACTTCAGATCTATTTGGGCCAATAAACCTCTTGCCTCTACAGCTCTGTCACCATTTCTTTCTTCAGAAATTTTTTTTAGTAGACGCATGATAGCTGGCAGTCTGTCCTTCACTGTCTAGCAAGCTTTATACCTATATGCCCACCGTATCTCTATCAGCCTTTGCAACCTTTCGGGGGCCCCTGAAACATCTCCCTCTGTACCTCTAACCACCTTTGGTGCACATATGACCCAGACACAAAAACATACAGTTTCTGCAAAAGAGAAAAGAAACAATAGGCTTCAGGGATGCATTTCACACTGTCAACTAATACTACATTCAAGCAGTGTGCATTGCAGTGAACATAAAAAGCTAAGGGGGCATCTGACTTGATGCGTGCTTGCACACCTCTGTTCTTCCCACTCATAACAGAGGCACCGTCATATGCTTGCCCAACTAGATGGTTTCTGTAGTCAAGGCCATACTTCTGTAGTATTTCTATAATTTGCTGTGAAAGTGCTGCAGCATTGAGGCGTTCTGCTGCCTCAAAGGTGAGAAAACTTTCACATATTGACCCATTGTAATAATAACGCACTAAAAAAGACATCTGTTCCTTTTTGCTAATGTCTTTGGTCTCATCAACCATAATACTGAAAACCTGACTTTGTTTAACTTCAGTAATTATTGCGGAACGGACCATTTCAGCTAGGCAATCAATAATTTTGCTTTGTGTATTATGACCAAGGCATGTAGCATTTCTTTGACATGTCATTTTTCTTTTGACTGTTTGATCATGCTTTGCTAGCAGTTCCATGATAGAAAGAAAGTTTCCTTTGTTCTGACCTTCTGTTTCATTATGTGCTCTCTGTCCAATGTTTTGCGTGGCTGTGAGGAGCAAGGTTTCTCCAACAGTTTTTATGTATTCTCTATTTTCCCTCACTCATTTATTATACTCTGCATTTAATGAGGCTGAGAGAGAGCATTCGCCTGCAGTCACCTTGTTATATTCTGCCCATGCTAACATAGCATTACAGTGTGATTCAGATTTTGCATGGCCAACAAAACCCCCATCTTTGTAAGTTGCTTTTTTCCGATTTCTGAACCCCTCTTCAGATGTGAACACTGAATTACCTGAAGAAGGGAGACTAAAGTGCCGACAAGCATAGCAGTACGCAGAGTCTTTACTTTGCGAGTATTCTATCCATTTCTGCTTACTGTACCACTCTTTCATGAAGCTCCGTCTTCTATTTCCCTGGAGGGTCAGAGGGAAAAGCTTCAGTTGTGGCTGTTTAGGCCCTTCATCTCTTGACTGGGATATATCTACGATGAAACAAGACGGAAAGTCAGTCACTTTAATTTTAAAATAACAACATTAATAAGAGTTGCTACTCCCTCTTTAAAGTAATTACCGATTACATTTGTAATATCAACAAGTAAACAATTATACTAAGACTATTCAAACTCAACTACCAATAAACATGAATCAGAAGGCTTTATGTAATAATGTTATGCTCCCAAGCAATTCATATGTTGAGGGGCTCTGTCACGTTCATAGCTTTACCTGTTGGTCCAGGAACGGATAGAACAGCGTTAGCTAAGTCCTGCCTCGCTTGGTTGTCAACCTCTTTTTCTGTTACCTGTTCCACACTATCCTGCAAAACTGCTGACTCTGATGCTGCCAGTGTCTGGGCGTCGCTGTCATGTTCTGCCTCTGTTTTGTCGTGCTCCCTCTCTGACTCTACCTGTGATGCTTGCTCACTGACGCCAATGGTATCCTCACTTTCGACAACAACATTGGGTTCGGAGCTAACGCTCTGCTGCGTCTCCCCAGAACCACTTTTCTTTATAAAAAAATAAGCAATATCCGACGTGGACTTTCTTTTCATTGTCTGCAAATTGACATACAGTTACTGATTGTAGCTACCTTAGCTAACGTTATACAGTACCATCCCACAACGCCAGCTATCCAGATACTCTAACAGTCCCAAGTTCAACTTCAGTTACAGGCCGAAACCACTAGCATAAGGGGTCCCATTATCGTCCACTTAGCTCTCGACGCTCGTTAGAAATGTTACCAAAATGTCGTTATATTACTAATTTAAAAAGTTATGTCACAGCTTTGTACTTTAATATGTAGACACACACCTAACATTCCGGTTTTGAAATCCAATCAGGATATACCTAGAAATGTTACTTTCCTGATTTTAGCAGTTAGCCAGGGGGTCCCATTATTGTCCACCCAACCACTTTCAATGGAGAAATGTCAGTTTGACGCTGCGGAAGACAGATGCTACACATACGGTTTGAGAACGTATTTACATACTCAAATCTCAAAGTAAGAAGCTGTAATTGGTGTGCAGCAATATAAGATGTGTACATATCGATGAGTTACTTTCTTTCGTTGCTGCTGCATATCTTATTTAAGAAATTAACGGAAGAAACGGTTGTGGACGATAATGGGGCCCCGAACGTTGGAGATTTAGAGTGGACGATAGGGCCCTTTACACTAACACTCAAGAGTGTATTTAGAAAAGCGTCTGCCTCAAAAACGACAAAAAGCGCATATGTAATTTAACAGAGCTGTACTGACGTACCATAGCAAACAATGGGGTTTTAAGTGCAATGTCTTAAAATACACTCTCGGTGTGATCGGCCCAAAATTGCTCAAGTTGGTACAGGCTACTCTCTAGACTGAAGTAACCTTGTCTGAACTAACTAGCACTAGCTAGCAAGGTAAGACAGCCCTCCTAAAATACCGATTTATATAACTACTGTAGCTTACCAACGTGAGGTTGCCTACTGTAAATAGGTCATTTAAAATTAAAAAACAGTTTATTCAATATTTGTACTCACTTGTTCCTTGAACTTGGTCGACGATCAACGATAAACTCCCGCTTCTAGGCTGCACTCTAACCTGGCCCAGTGCAACCTCTTGTGGGGGGAGGGATGACAGGCTCTGAGTGTGAAGATACGTGAAAGGATCTGAGTGGGGAGACACTTGGATTTCTATGACGAAGTGTTTCAATCGTAGATTGTGGTTAAAATATGTTTAAAATGTGTTACGTTGATTTGTCCTACAGTGAAGTTGAAATCCCATTTTCCATTAAAAAAAAAATCTTGATGACAGACAATATGCGACTCGCGATGGGGGGGCCAGTGGGGGGCCAGCAAATTTGTCGTGGCCCCCCCGGCCCCCCCGCTGATGGCGCCACTGAAGCCGAGGGGCGAGGGGTGGGGGCTTGGGTTCAAGTGACGACACAGCTATTTCATGATTGGCCAGATTCACACACGACAACTTTGACGCGTGTTTTGGAATATTTGGACACCTTCAGTTTCGCCAACGCTCAAAAAAGTTAAATTGAATAAAAAATGTGTTGAAGAAAGGGTTTTAGTCAGCCTCTTCACTAATGGAAAGACTAAGTTAAATTATAAATAAAGTAAAGTAAGCAAACAGCGCTTGATCGGCCATGACTGACATCAACGCAGCAAACCACGAGAAGCTGGAATGTCCGACTTCACACAGCCGTTTTCAACTCCTCCCCGACTGCAATCGGCTACTCTCGCCGGTCGTTTCATGCAGCCGCAGTCCATGTCGAACGCACCTATTCTTACTAACAATTGCGTTTTTACTCGTCATTGCTTATGACGAATAAAAATGGTTACTTGATTGTAGAATTTAAAATGTTACTAGTAAAACGGGAATAGATACTAGTAAGATTTGGATTAGTTAATAGTAGCCTACCCAAAAAATAGGTAGCCTACTATCTAATGAAAAGTTACTAGTAAAACGGGAATAGATACTAGTAACTATTGGATTAGTTACTAGTAACTAAAGAATAAGAACTAGTAACTTTAAAAGTGACTAGTAGGCCTTGTTTATAAAAAGAAATGTTAAAACGGCTTGCCCTATTGTTTCACTGCGGAGCATATTTCTGTTGCAACATCCTGCTTACACAGACAACAAACATACGGCTCTATGCGGGACCAAGCCGTTGATCCTACTGTATAAACTTTCCTTTTTGTCTTATGGTTTTTGAAAAGTTATATGATGGAAAAGGAAACTACGCTTGTAGCTTCTTTTTTTTTGTTGACAAAGCCTACATCCGTTTGTAGGAAGTTCCCTTCTATGGAAGCTTGAGAATTCTATGGCACGCACATCGACTTCCGTTTGGGTGTGTAGTGGTAGCTCTATCTACAAAATAATTAGCTAAAGTCGTACCTTTTTAGAGCAATTTTTACCCATTATCCATTGCAGACTAAAAGGTAGGATTTTCTGTTAAAAGATACAATACGATTGCTTCTCTGAAAAGACTTTGAAGTGTGTTGCTTTCCTTAACTTTCACATCTCACTGCACTTAAACTCGTCCTAGCCGATCCGTGGAGTCGATTTTCACTACTCACATTCTTTGTATATGTTACATTTACATGTAATTTAGCAGACGCTTTTATCCAGACCGACTTACAGTAAGTACAGGGACATTCCCCCGTGGCAAATAGGGTGAAGTGCCTTGCCCAAGGACACGACGTAATTTGTCTGGCCTGGAATCGAATCGGCAACCTTATGATTACTAGCCCGATTCTCTAACCTCTCAGCCATCTGACTCCCTATGTGTGATGTTTAATTGTAGAAGATGTCAAAGTCTTTGAAGAAAATTGTGGAGGAGAGTCGGGATAAGAATATACCTGAGGTGGACATGTGTGACAGAGGGATATCCAACATGCTGGACATCCCAGGACTATGTAAGGACATTAAGGCTAGTCTGTTCCAGCCCGCTGGAATACTGTTAAAAAATAAATCTATATTTTAATTATTTTCTTTACTATGGCAAATATTGCGCATTAATGATATAAATCAGCAATAGAACACACCTGGATAGCTACAAGTGTCAGTCTTTTACAAACAGTTCACAAATAGGCCTAACATTTAGAATTTGAGATGAATGGTAGAATATAAATGCAGAAAATATTGAAGTATGACTTGTTGATAGTGGGCTGATTGTATATGTCTTTTATGTTTCAGTCACCTTGTCCAACATCACGCAGCTGGTTCTTAGTCACAACAAGCTCACAAGTAAGTCCTGATTATTCTCTGTCTTTCTCTCTTTTCATCCTCTGTGGTTACTCTCAAGTATTTTACTATGTATTTGTATGATGATTTGACACAACCCGACAGTATGTGGCCTTCGGTACTACTAACCAAGACCACTAGAGAGCACACTTATTCTATCTTGTCCGTTTCAATCAGAATCATAATTGTGTTTAATCGCCAAGTAAGTGGTCACAAACAAGGAATTTACTTTGGTGGGCAGGTGCATACAGTGAACATTTAAACATAATGAACAAAAGGCAAATGTAGAAAATGTACAACAAAATAAACTACTGGCAGAGCTATACAATATAATATAAAATACAAATACAGTATAATATAAAATAATATAGAATACAAATAATACTGAATATGTTAAATTGACAGAGTTTATGAGTTAAAGTGACAGTGTCATTGTCAGTTTGGGGCCATTTTAAGAAGGCTAGAAGCGGAAGGAAATAAACTGTTCTTGTGGCGTGAGGTTTTGGTCCTGATGGACTGCAGCCTTCTGCTGGGGGGGAGTGGTTGAAACAGAGTGTGTCCAGGGTGGGAGGAATCGTCCACAATCTTCCTCACTCGCCTCAGGGTCCTCGAGGTGTGCAGGTCCTCGAGGGTAGGCAGATTGCAGCCAATCACCTTCTCAGCAGTGCAGATGATACGCTGCAGTCTGCTCTTGTCCTTGGCAGTGGCAGCAGCGTACCAGATGGTGATGGAGGAGGTGAGGATGGACTCAATGATGGCTGTGTAGAAGTGCACCATCATTGTCCTTGGCAGGTTGAATTTCTTCAGACACATTTGTGTCTGGTGTAAAAGATTTAGGTTTCGTTTTGCAACACTGAGATTTGCAACACATAGATTTTGTTCAAATACCTAGATTAGAAGATTTCCAGGGATGGAAATGTGTCTTTGGGGCGGTTGCCTTGCTCCATACCAAAGTCTAGCCTACCTTTTTCACTGTGTATTCACTCAATGCGTTTACATGGATTTGAATTACTGGCTTATTTCGACTGAAATAGAATAATCCGTTTCTTGTAAACACCTTTGTTCGAATAATTGCGTCCCGACTACGATCAGATCGACACCCCGAGATTACTCGATCCGCGTCGGTTGATAATTTGGACATTGCATGCTTGTGAACGGTGAATTGGACTATAAACTGGACTCTGCGTCTTTGCGCATGCTTGAGATCCAGCCGCCCTCCCTCCCAGACGATAAGTTGTCGCTGCCGGGAGCCGGCCCGCCAGAAACAAACAAACAACGCGAGCCAATAGCGCCAATAGCGCCGTTTGGATTCGCAGTACTCCTATTTTCATCATGCACAAAATGTAGAGGGACGTAGCTTCACCTTGCTCTCCGTTCGCCGTCTTTCTCGAAATGTTGATGTTGTTGTTGGTAGTGGTGAAAAGGTCAAACGGAAAGGGCTGTATCACCACTAGTTGTAATGAAAACAGCGCCACGTATCGTACTGGGATATGACATGCTTTCGGCAAATTATTCGGTTTATTCACTGCCATATATATTCGGATAATAGCAGTTGCCCCAAAAATTCGCATTATCCGAATGAAGCTAGATTCGAATTGATACTATCATGTAAACGCAGCGACTGTCTCCAAAATGCAAATTAAGTTGCTGTGTCTAAATTCAACGATAGTCAACTTCAACTACAGCCAAGAGCCAACTGAGGTGCTTTACTAAGTATTTCTAGTCAAGTGAGGCAAATGTTTTTTCCTGAAAGGACCATTTCCAATCACACAAATCTGACCCAGATCGTCATGATGCACATGGCCCAAATACACATATATCTACTTACTAAACTACTGAAGTAGACTTTCACTACGGGATCTGACTATACCTTATGTTTCTTGAGGGTTCTTAAAGAAGCTGTCCTCTTATTTTCAGTGAAGGACTAGGCTTCTAATCTGTGTCCAGAAAACTAATTATTTGGCTCCTTGTTTACCTGTGTGCATCTCCCTGTCCCTGTCTCTACTAATTGTCTGTGACCATCACAGCCAAGGAGATTACACATTTATCCCCTCTATTTATAGAAAAGATCAAAGACATTTTAGGTGAGCTAATTAGGATCATTATCATCCATTCCCGCATACCTACGGGTGGAAAAGGTGTGTTGCGATATGTATGTGGGTAAAACAGAATTTTAGTCATTGATGGTATTAATTTGTCCTATGAAGGTGGATGCATTGTGTTGTGAGTCTTATTCTTTAGTCCATGACTATTCTTTTTCATAACACTGCATTTGTTTTTGTGCTCTGAAATTCTCTGATCTTGCCCTACTTGCTATAAAAAGCCCCATTTATAAAAGATAGTGTCGTCTTTTTGAACTTTTAAAGGCAGTCAGGAATTATGGTGACATTTGGACAGTCTTTCATTAGTGAGGTAAAAGTACAGGGGGATTGTACTTGCAAAAAGAGAGAGTAGGTGGATGGAAAGTGAGGAATGAAGAGAGATGGGATACAAGTCAGAGGGAGAAAGTGATATGCTAATCAGAGCTTGGGTGTGGACCCTTTCCCTGCTAATTGATAACATGGCTCTTCGTTATTACTATCAATCTCTCTCACCATTATCTACAGTGGAGTGTCAGATCAGTTCCACCAACCTACGCACACACAGCAAAATGTAACTGATCCCAATTAATTTTAAGATACACACACTTAGGAAAAATGCACTTTAAACTCATGCTATTCTGCAAACATGCAACCTTAATAAACCCCACTCCTACCATCGGTTGCGCATGAACTACTGTGATCTTTGGAAATCAATAGAATGAACCTTATTGTGGACTGATTTGGTCTGTTAGTTCTTCATCTTTGGAAGAAGTGATGTGTACTATGGTCATCTGACTCTGGACTATATTTGCATCGATTCACCACAGTCACATGACCCATGGAGACCGTCACAGAAGAAATGCAATAGATTTTTTAATTCCAAGGTCAACCTTTGTGAAAGACATACAAGTGTGGTCTTAAAGCGATAGACTACAAAGACATCCTTTTAATAACATTCCGGTTGGTTGCACCGTTAAAATTAAGAACACTTTTTAAAACTTACTTTCGAGTGCCGTGTTCTCAGACTATAATTACAAAATGTTCTTGGCCCCAATGTTTTACTTTACTTTTGTCATATCCTATAGCCTACCAACCATTTTGGTAAACCCAATTGCACACTGAAACATGAGTAAACCCCTGTGGCCTATATATATAGGTTGCATACGCACAAAAAAATGTGTAAACCAGTTCCTACGCCAACTTTGGGATGATGAAAAAACAAACTTTAAGCGAGAATGTGTGGTCCTCCGTACACACTTCGACTCATGCATGCGCACAAAAAATGGGAAACTGCTACTCCGATGGCAGAAAGATGAAAATCCTTCAAATTTATAACATTGTGGAAAATATTTTTTTATATAACCTCTCACGTATTACATATGAAGAGTTCCCTGGAGTGTACACTCAAAAAACAGGATTTCCAATAAAAACAGAGAAATCTGTTCATGCAAAAGAACCCCCCTAATATTTGTCCAGTATAATGGGGAATATTTGATTGGATCGTAAATGTACTACAAGTGTTTGGAGCTTAGACCCCATGGGGAATACAATTATCAAAGGGCGTCTGCCCTGTATCCCAAGAGGAATCCCCCACGGAGTCCAGACACTGGTGGTGGCGGCAGCCGACAACGGGGAGGGTCACGCACTTTGGTAGCATGGACACACTAAACGGGGAGAAACGGGAAAGAAATTGATTGCCCATTGAAACCCAGATGACAGCCCGACATGAGAAAGAGGGAAAGGAGAGAGCATTCTAAGCGGAGGGAGTGAATAGTGGAACATTATCGAGTGCGGGGTTCGGTCTTGCCTGACTGAACTTGCGCTAAGCTTCATATGTTATCACATGTTCGTTGCACATGACTGTCAATGTAATCATGCCCACACTGTGTCCACCAAACCCAGTGGGATGGGCGTGCACGCTGTTTTATAAATCGAAATATTTTTGTGCGTCTTTCTGTGTTTCAATTGTACACAACATTTTCACATGAATTCTACACACAGTTTTATAACTGAGCCTCCTGGTCAGATGTGGTCCAACTATGTTAAAATAATCCTAAAATAAATGAATAAAGGTAATTGGAGAGTTTACAAAGTTAAAGGCTCTGTCATAAATTCCCTCTGAAGTCAGGTCAGAAATGTAAACCTTTGTTTGAAGGGCAAATGGGTTCAAAAGAGGTTGTTGAAAGCACACCTAATAGTCTGAAAATAAAACACAACAGTTAATTTCCATTAACCAGTTTGAAAATGACAATTTTCTGTACTTCCTTGGGTTGTGCGGGAATTGAAAAGTGTTTTTGAAGTTTCACTTCACACACCCACACCCTTTCTGATACATTATCAGTATGCCAGAACAACGCTCGGCCATCCTGATCTCCCCAGGTCCATTCGTGTCATGTTCACCTGGTCTGTTTGTGTACGCCTCCCACTCCATCCCTCCTTCCATCCCCCCCTCCTGTCTCTTACGCATAAATCTTTGTCCTCTCTAGATTGACCTGATCAGGGAGGAGGAGTAAGGGTGGTGGGGGAGGTGTGGGTTGCAGGGTAGGTGATGTGTGACTTATCAGTTATGCTAAATGACTCATCATTAAGATGGCAAACCCTTGGCCTCGGTCATATAGGCAACTAAGTCAACCATTAAAGACATCCAGTCAGTGAACCTAACGATTATTAGATTGTTTAGTCAAGCCATGTCGCACTGATGTTTTTAACAGGGTGGTGTATCACTGTTTAGCCGCTGTGTTCATTTGTGTTTGATGTTTGAAGTGATGGAGTTTGCAACATTGATGTGCTCAGATGAATGGGAGGCTTGAAATTGAGACTTGTAGTTTGATCTATTTCACTCTCATTTTCACTCTTTTGTTTCTTGAATTCTCATTCTTTCACAAATGTCACATTTTCCATTTCACATTTTCCTCAGTCGTTCCTCCCAACATTGCAGACCTGAAGAACCTGGAGGTTTTGAATGTTTTCAACAACCAGATTGAAGAGCTGCCCACCCAGATCAGCAGCCTACAGAAGCTGAAGCACCTCAACCTGGGGTGAGTGTGTGTTTATATTGTCGCATCTGTGAAAATAGCCAGTGAGTTTCTTATGCTTTGTCAAACTCTTAAAGCTTGACGGAGAATATCTTCTTTTTATTTTTCTGTCTGGTTTATTTGCACGTCTTCACCATCCCTCGGGTGAACTATGTCTTTTATTAACTGGAGAGAAGTCAATCCTCCTGATTTTTCTCAATTTGTACCTCAATTCTAACCTGTTTTACTATATTTAAGTCCCAGAGCCCTCAAACCATTTAAGAGGACAGGGGAGGACTATAAACCAGAACATACATTTTGTAGATTAAAGATTAGGTCAGTTTCTTGGATTTTAACAACGTTCTCTCCTAAATGGTAAACACAACGGCCTGAGCCGGAGTATATCACACTTTAGGTATGTGGAGTCTGTGCTATTGGCCAAGTGCAACCACATTGTCCCAAACCCTTATGCTTTTGCTCAGAACGAGGTTCTGAAAGGAGGAGCAATCATTAGTCTACAGTGTCTTTGATCCCAGGTTGAAGAAGTAGTATATTAGCTTGTGTTGCTCCAAGACCCTCATTTTTTCAGACCCATTGTTCTGACCACTTTGTGTTGTGGTCTGACTATGCTGTGTTGACAATATCTATGAAAGTGAAATTTAGGGAGAAGGGGACACTGGGATTTACAGTGGGATTTCTGGCGGTGTTGTCTGCAGTAGACATTAGACAAATGTAAATGTTAATGAACAGAATAAGGCCTTGCCTTATTTTTATGATAATCTATCAGTCCATATTGGTGTATTTTTATAAATATAATCAGCACAACTTCATTACTGAAAATATTCACATTGACAAGCTGTGACAACTTGCAGCATCGCAGGAGTCACACAGTGAGCTAACTTGGTAAAGTAATTAAAACTATGGGTAGGGTAACATTTCTGGGGAAATTGTGGGGTGTGCTTACGTCTGTTGCAGATGGGTCCGTTTTTTTACTGACATTTACAAATGATATTTCTGTATATTTTCCATAAAAATGCATACTCATTGTTTATGAAGATTTAAAACCCTACATTTGTTGCTGCTCATTCATTCAAAATACTAACAGTGAAGTGTAAAAGGAAACAGTTGTTATCTCATTTCCCCTGCAAGAGGGAATGGTGATAGGCTATAATAATATAGCAGCCTCAGTTGAATATTGCATTCATTCATTAATAAAGAACCCCCTTTGAAACATGCTTATTTCAACAACGTTGTCACCGGTAGTAGCTCTATCTCATATGGAATCGCGAATCAAATAGTACCATCTGTTACCTGAAAATATGCCTCCAAAAACATGAATAAGCTTGAATTTTTTTTAGGGGGAAATGGCTAATTCAAAAGAAGTTAGCTGGAAGCGATCATTGTCCAGTGTTTCCCACAGATTAGAAATCTAGTTGTGGCGGGTGGGTGGTCCGACCGGGGGGGGGGGGGTCGTAATAATTCCTTTGTTAATAATTCGTTACACAGTTAATTTGTTAATAATTTGTTACATTAAATATTAATCCAAAATGATTCACACCTTCACAAAATTAACAACAACTAGCTAACATATCATTTCTGCATTATGCATGTAGCAACGCTAGTGCTAAACAGCTATTTAACTGGTCGGCTCCATGACGCCGGGTAAGTAGCTAGCTCCTGACCTTCTCACCAAAAGAACGAAGGGGAACCTTCGAGTAAGGTACCTAGCGAAAAGTAGCCTCAACTTTCCTCGACTTTTAGCTACGGCACTAATGCTGAAGGCTCGCTGATATAGCTGTCGGTCTTACTAGAACGGCGTATGTATGCATTGTTGCTAACGTGTGTTGACTTTGTGACTGTGTGCATATGTGAGAGTGAGAGAAACGGAGGGAGAGCAGGGGAAAGGAGATGCATCTGAACGAATACGCTGCGTGTTTTAACCTAAATAGCGATAAAAAAAAAAGTTTTACGAAGCGCAATATTTGGCGGCCGGTGTTGATTGTGTGGCGCACCGCCACACATTAGTCTATGTGTGGGAAACACTGTTGTCAGTAACAAAGCCAAATGCGACCATTTGGTCTCAGTCTAGAGCCCTGCGTGGAGAAGCTGACCCCAGTAAATTGTGCTACGAGCAAGCTAGCCTAGCTGCCGTTGCTAGCCAAACTTCACTGAGGGGATTGTTTGAATGCGCCAGAAATGAAAAATGTTTCTTTTGACAAAATTTAGGCTGTGGCATTGAAAGCTTGAGTTTAAATACATTCTTTTATGTGACATTACTTACTCTACATGCAAGTCTTGATTTGCATAAATGTATGATGCTGCTAGTACACCACGGCAGGATACGATACTTGCGGTGCCAAAGTCTTTCTAGCGCATCTATGCACGTCGTATCTATGCATCGTTGCTAACGTGAGCTGACGTTGTGACGTTAGGCTAGCACTGAGGTCCCTTGGTGCACAAAAGGCATTTTTTGCCACAAAAACGTTGTAACCTCCTAAACCGTGAAACGGAACGAAAATAAAAATACAAGCAACACAATTGGGACCAAGACAAACCTTTTGACACCGGCGTTGTCTGACACCGGCGTTGTCTTGTACCTGTTGCTTCAGCTGGCATCTATGCACGTCATATCTATGCATCCTTGCTAACGTGAACTGACGTTGTGACGTTAGGCTAGCACTGAGGTCCCTTGGTGCACAAAATGCATTTTTTGCCACAAAAACGTTGTAACCTCCTAAACCGTGAAACGGAACGAAAATAAAAATACAAGCAACACAATCGGGACCAAGCCAAACCTTTTGACACCGGCGTTGTCTATGTAGTCCAAATATTGATGGATCCTTAGGGGTGGGAAAATAATAATGATAACTACAGAGGGTGTGCTTTGGGTGTCATTTGCAGAAGTCATATTTGGGTAATTTACATAAGTATGCAAACTTATAATTTATGAAGATTACATAGATTCAAAAGTTTACGTTTGTTGCTGCTCATTTACAGTAAAAAAAAATAATGAAAGTGTGTAATATAACAGTGTTCTCTATAGGGATGGGTATCGAGAACCGGTTCTTGTTTAGAACCGGATCCCAGTGAACCGATTCCTTGGAATCGTCAAATTCTTTAACGATTCTGCTAACGGTTCTCTGTGCCGTTGCATCGCCCCGTGTCTGCCCGGGGGGGGGGGGGGGGTTGTTCCATGTCAGACTGGGGGGGGGGGGTGCTTCAAAATAATTCCTTTGTTAATAATTAGTTACACAGAAGTTTATTATGTTAAATAATATGAATCAAAAATGAATCACACGCCCAACCCAAAATACACACATTTAACAGCCTATACAAAATTCACACCCCGTTCAAGTCCTATCTGCCAGAAACGGAAGAATAGAAATGAGTTCCCTTATCCTGAGACCTGCTTTCTTACCTGCCTGTTTCTACATCTGTTTGTCCACCTGTTGCTTCAGCTGGCTCTCTATGCACGTCATATCTATGCATCAGCTGGCATCTATGCACGTTGCTTCAACGTGCATATGCTGAGGGCTTGCTGATATCGCTGACTGTCGAGACTCGTGAGTGACCGAGAGACGGAGGGAGAGCAGGGAAAGGAAATGCAGCTGAACGAATACGCTGCGTGTTTTAAATAGCGTAAACAACATTTTTAAAATAATAACGAAACGCAATATGTAGCACACAAGCTTGAGTTTAAATACGTTATTTAATGTGACATTACTTACTGTACATGCAAGTCTTGAACTGCTTAAATGTATGACGCTGCTAGTACACCACGGCACGATAGTCCTACTAGCACGTCGTTTCTATGCATCGTTGCTCACCTGTGCTGACCTTGTGACGTTTTAAGGCTAGCACTGAGTTCCCTTGTGCGACAAAAACGTAATTCAAGCTTAAACCGTGCAACGGAACGTAAATCCCAATACTAGCAACGCAATCGCTAACAAGATGAACCAAATGACACCAGTGTTGTCTATGTAGTCAAAATATTGAGGGATCCTTAGGGGTGGGAAAATAAATAATAAATAATAACTAGAAAAGGCTGTTCCTGCGAAACAGCAGTGAGAATGCTGAAAACCTGAATGGGGATAGCTGACCATGCTAAAAAATCTGAACATTTTGTAGAAAGTTATAAGCTGAAGCTTCAAAGCGCCCGAAAGGTATTTTAAATAGGGGCTGGAGCTGGACGAAGGCTTAAAACTACATAAAAGAGAAGAAAAATGCAAAACAAAAAGTGAAAAAAATCAGAAAGAAGAGGAACAATGCATAAAAATTTGAAAATTTTGCAGAAGATTATCTGCTTGAGTTTCAAAAGGCCTGAAATGTATGTTATAAAGGACCTGCAGCAAGATGAAGGCAGAAAAGTACAGAAAAGATAAGAAAAATGCAAAAGTACTGGCAGTTGGAAGGTACTGCTGTGAAAGGTATTTTTGAAAAGACCTGGAACAAGATGAAGGCAGAAAATAGAAGAAAAGAAGAAGAACAATGCAAAACAAAAAGGGGAACATTTCTGAAAGATGAGCTGCAGGAAAATGTGAAAATTGAGCATAAAACCAGTTGCTGAAGTCTGGGTTGAACGAATTTCAAGGTAAAAGAAAACACTGGAATGACTTGAACTTGCTGGAAAAAGGTAGCAACCGTTGGTCATTGGCAACAGACTGGCAACATTTCTAACCTAGAAACTAGGTTTCAGGTTCAAGACGGAGGAGAAACTAATCATGCGTAACTGCACACCCAGTCCTGTTCAGACACTTTAAGATGACATCAAAATAATAATTCATAGTGCAGGTTTGCCGATGTTGTCGTTGTCCCTGGTGAGTTTTTTATACGTAAATAACAAGATCATGATACATCTAAGCAGCGGATCATTTCTTGCAAGTGTGTCAAAGTGGTATGTATTAACACCGTAGGCTTGAATAAAAACCGGAGGCGTGAAGCTAAAGAGGATGCAATAGAAGATTTCCTACATAAGCTAGATGTACAACTTCTAATTGAAAACGGAGAAGATATTTAGAGTAAAGACAAGTTACTTTACATATGTGTTCAATATCATCAAATAACAGTAAAAATCTTCCAGTTACTTAGTGTTTGTTCGTAGGATTAACGCCAGCTGCAGCAAACGCTTACCCAAGGCCTGGTTTGGCTGTTCATGACAGTGAGCCTCGATTTTTGCAGATTTCTGTAAAACTTGCTAAAATAAAAACGATCTAGCTAGATTATGTACACTTTAAGCTCAATGTACATATCTTGTTTGGTCGTTTGTGGAAAAAAAGTCGAACCGTTTTTAGTTATGGAGAGCCAACGCGCTAGCTCGATTATGAGAAATGTAGCTAGAATCCACACCTCAAACAAGTTAACGCAAAACTGTACATCCAATCCCAAAAATAAGGATATTTTCCGAGACCAAAGACTCTGCTGAAACCATTGATATCCTTTATGTGTCTGTGCGGTCAGAAATACAACTCTTTTGGCAGTTCATGGTGCGTGTCTGTTTGGTTGCTACGGTGATGGCGCAGCTGTGATCGCTAACGAGCTGGGCAGAGAGAATCACAAATTTAGCTGGAACCCACACCTCAAACAAGTTAACCTAGACGCAAAACTATACGTCCAATCCAAAAAATTAAAATTACACAGTTCTCAAATACACATGTATGGTTTTAATGAATGAACACGAAAATTAGACCATCACGTAGCCTTACAAAAATGAACGACATTGAAAAATTATCGAGGCTAAGTACCGCCAGAAACTACTGGTACATCGCATTCAGTTGGTTTAAACGGCTGCTATAATTTTAGCTGACCACTAGATGTCACTGTTCTCCAATTTCAATGAGTAGAACAAAACAGTAGCCTACCATTAGCATAGTAGTTAGTAAAAGAGATATTAGCAGCATCTGCAGAATTAATAGTTGTAGTAGTGGCATAAGATATAGCAGTATCAATAGTGGTAGTAGTTGTGTTGTGGTGCTCTTATTCTTTGAATGAGACGAGTTGACTGAATAGCTTGTCTAGGAATAGCTAGGAATTTGTTTAACAATTTAGTTGAATATCAGAAAAAGAGCAGCCAGCAGAGTGTGCTGCTCAATCATAAAAATAAAGAAGGAGCTAAATTTTTCATGTATTTCGAACTGTCACAATTCAAAATTGGTTGAATATATTTGAAAGAGCTGAATCATTTGGGAATAGCTGAATGTCTTGTGAACATTTTAAAGGCTGAATGGTGTCTCTAGCTGAAAGTATGCTGAAGTAGTTAAGTTTAAAAGAGGAGGAAGCTTTTTTACGATTTGAAAGGATTTACCATTACTTTCAATGGGAGAATAATTTGCACAAAAGCCTTAATTCTTTAAAAAGTATAAAAGTGAGAAATACCAGAAGTCATAGCCACCATCTCCTGAAGGAGCTGGACGTTTTGATACCAAAATTGTAGGAATCGGTGAAAATATGCAGGACTAGTTAAAGGCCAAAAAACGGCGGAAGAACTAAGAAGTTGGAATAATAATAATAAAGAGAAACAGAAAAACAATAGTGAGAATGCTTAACAGCATTCTCACAATAATATATGTGTGAGATAACAATGGTTTGTGCTCGCTGAAGGCAAGCACACCCCAATAAAGAGAAACAGAAAAACAATAAATATATATGAGAGAGAACAATGGTTTGTGCTCGTCGAAGGCAAGCACACCCCAATAATATATATGAGAGAGAGAACAATGGCTATGCTCTCCGAAGGCTTGAGCTCACCCAATTTTTGCAAATGCGTTTATATTTTGATTCAGTGTGTTAAATCAGTCCAAACACTGTGATGTTAATTATGAATACAATTCATTATTTAAATTCAGAATCTTCCCATAAGAGAGTGTTGCACAGTTGTGTGGTGTATAATGAGTATAAGTAAATTAGTGTCTGCTGGTGCAGTTGATAACGACAGTAACTCATTATATTAGGGTTGTGGGTTAAAGAATCGCATGCATTTTCAATGGAATGTGACAGCTCAACCCCAAATAAGTGTAAGAATGCCTCTACCCTGAGCACAAATCCAAAAACCAAAAAAACCCCACCTTATTGGGATAAATTGTGGAATTGCTGTGGTTCATTGTTGACCAAACATATTTTATAATCAACGTCTCACAGTGATTTGCCTTAAGACTGTTGCTGTAGTGGCCCATGGCCATAAAAACTAGTGTGGTGGACACTGGCTCCAGCTCCTGAATTGCTAGTCATGCCCAGTTTTGAAAATGACGGTGGTGATATTGGGTGGGTCAAAAAGGCATTATTCTGTACTAGGGATGGGCATAATTAATCGATGATCGATTATCGATCATTAAGAATTTAGTCGATGACATTATTTGTTCATCGATAAAACTAATGCGTGTTCTGTTGCGTAGTGTGAGTCTTGAAGGAATGCAATGGATTTCGCTATGTGGCAGCAATTAAACATTTTACCAAATGAAGCCAATGTTTGGAAAAAAACGCCACAGGCCTACTCAGTTACCGGCGAGTTTCCATTTATTTCAAAAGTAAACATGAAGAGGTCACGGCGAAGTGTAGCGTGACACCATATTGACTAAAAAATTACTTTGTTCACTGCCAACACTGCAAAGCTGAGTATAAATACAACTCCTCCACGACTCAAATGATGTACCACTTGAAGAACGTAGGCTACATCCGACACTGGTTAGTGGCGGTGCATCCTGCTCTCGGTGCTAGCACGGAGGAGCTGCGATGCACAACGAGCAGAGAAAATTACCCAACGAATCTGCAAGTCCATCGAGATGGATATGCTACCCTAAAGTATTGTTGAGGGCGAAAGTTTTTATGAAGCTGTTAATTAGCCGGAAAAAAACGAGGGTCAGTTGTGTTTGAGCACAGGCTTCTAGCTGTCGTCTCCGCTTCTAGGAGTTACAGAAATAGTTGTTTTTCTTGTAATAGCTACAGATCTCAATGTGGAAGCACGCTGTGTTTCTTCTATTTTCACTGCATTTTAATATAGCCTATAAATAGCTAATTTTAATATAAAAATGTTAATGATTAATCGAAAATCGATCCGTTAATTCTCCCAACGATCGATTAAGACAATTTAGTCGAATGCCCATCCCTATTCTGTACATTAATCAATAGTTAACAACTTGTTGTCTCTTTATAGTGATGCAACGGCCCTTCTGATGTTGACAGGCAAGGTTACCTTTACCTTAATAGCTTTACGCTATTTCCAATATGACTTGTGTTGCATTTTTCCTTGTTGGGTCCAAGCCATGTCTTCTCCAAAAAGCAACCATGGGAAACACAAAATTGTATTCTTAGCTAAACTTGCTGTCAGGCAGTCTATATCAATATCAATCAATATTATTCGCCAAATATCTATCATAAATATGATTTGGCTTTATATCAACTATGAAACGAACATTATATAGCATGCTGCCATGAAAGAAAGTTTAACTGAAACTTGAGAGAAAAAGGCTAACACAATTACCATACATAGGTTGGAAAACACATTTGGACCCTGACTAACCTCAAGCTGACGTAGTTAGCTAGATAGAAAACATGAGCACCACTTAATAGATGGATGGGTTGCTGTAGCTTATTTGATGATGGCAAATAAATGCATTTCAACATTGTTTTCTAGAATCAACTGAAGTAAAATAGTACATTAAACTAGAGAGGGTACAATTTCTGTGGAAATTGTGCTTGCTTGCGTCGGTTGCACAGGGGTCCGTTTTCTTTACAACTGATATTTCTGTAGGCTATATTTTATATAAAAAATGCATAGCCTACTTATTATTTATAAATATTACATAGATTTAAAAGCATAATTTTTTCTGCTCATTTACAACTCAAAATACTAAGAGTGAAGAGTAGAAAGAATTTAGCCTACTCATATTGCATTCATTCATTAATAAAGAACCCCCTTTGAAGCTTATTCTAACAACGACGTTACCGGGCATATAGCTATCTCAGATGGGATCGCAATTCAAATAGAACCATCTGCTAACTGAAAAATATGCCATAAACGTAAATAAGCTTGACATTTATTTAGGGGAAAATCCCTCATTCATAAAAATGTCAGTGGTAGCAATCATTGTCAGTAACAACGCAAAATAGCCCTGTGTGGAGAAACTGCCCCGGTAAATTGTACTTCTACAGTACACAGGGTTTTTCCTGGGTCAAAATGGGTCTTCGATGCTCCAAAAAATAAATAAATAAATATATATATATATCTATATATATATATATATATATATTATTTTTTCTAATCAATGTATTTATTCCCAAGTGTTTTGCACCCCCCCCCCCCCACCACACACACACACATATTTTCGTCCTATTTCCCCTAAAGCAATAAAGTTATAAAGTAGGTTTTAAATGGCATAAATGCTGCCAATTAATAATTGACGTAACAACTTATTGTAAATGGTCAGTAGCCTAGCCTATCGATTAAGGTAGGCCACTCTGAAGCATGTACACTGCCTGCTTCATTTGATCTTGATAGGCTAAGCATTCTGTAGCAAATATTAACAATATACCCACTTTTTATTAATTAAAACTACTTCAGCATAATAATGCACCTAAAATACAAACCTGAGAAAGGGCAGCAATCGCTATCAAATCAACAGACATGTGCAATTTAGCTAGCAGGGGAAGAATACAAACAACGAAAATCACCAGTTAACTTGATTTAAATTTGCAAGAACTATAGACTTATACAATAACGATCTTAAGAACTGACAACATTATACGTTCTCAAGGACGCACACGCGCAATCTCAACTGCGGTGTGAAGCGCGTGTCCGTGCTATTCTCCGACATGCACTCACTGCTGATATACGGACTAAACTTTTGTACAGCCTGATTTCTAATACCGTGACGGCAGAAATGTAGCCATAGAGGAAACACTGCACTATATGTTATCATTCCAGGTTAAGAATACCAATGGAGGCTGCGTTTGAAATCGTAAATCAAACTTTTGTCATCATTTTGAGTGGAAATGTAATTAGCATTTGTAGGCTATAGGTGTACTATTCGTGCACGTCGGGCTGGTCCTCGCAGCGGAACGACAGTTTAGTGGCCGCTCTGTCCATTCGCGCACCTCACAGTTACGTATTGATCAGACAAGAACACACGCTTATCAACTTGATTATTATTGATCAAAACAGAACGAGGGTTCGGCTGTAGCCTACTTGAAACATACTATTGAGAACATATTCGCTGACATGCATTGCACGCGTGATGAACACAGGTTTTTTTTCCTTTGGCGCTGGGAATTTGTCATTGGCGCTTGGGAAAACGGCGTTGGCGCGCGCCAAAATGTTCTCTATGTAGGAAAAACTCTGGTACAGTACTAGACTGTGTTTGTCTCGGTAGCGATTGCGTTGGTTGAATTTGATTTAACGTTCCGTTGTACGGAAGGCTGAAATGAATTATTTTCATGAACAGATTGACAAATTTAGACTGTGGCAATGGAGTTTAGGTTAGAAGTCATTAGTCAGATAGTTTCACCTATTGAAAGACTTTTGATTTAAGTAAGGGTAGTGCCGATTATGTGCCGCCGTTTGACTTCCTCTAAACAGCTCTGCCTGTACTGTAGAGATGTTTTTGTTAGCTACTAGACTAGGCTACAGCGTTGCAGTGAGCTACACTGGTTTGAAACCACAGGTAATGATAATTTCACCCACAAATCGTTTACTTGTAATCATGTCATGTCATTATAAATCCTACAATGAAAATGTATTTGTGAGTAATGTTTATTTTAACGATTGAAAACAGATGCATCATAGACCGCTGTAGTATGTGTTGCCCGGGCAACAGAGGCTAATGTCATGATGCTAATTCTTCAGTGGAATAGTAGACTACTGTTTCCGAAAGTAGATGTACTTCCTTAACCTCTTTTGAAACCTGTTAAATGTGCCTGAAAACGCCTAAACAGCATACCCAAAGTAAATTGACTGCTGTTCTTTAACCATTTGGAGTAGATGCATGTAAATTGACTCTTTTGAAAGCTGACACTCTGAAGTTATGTTCCTTGTTGTCAGGACCCCTGTCAGTCCTACTGGTGTTGAGAAATAGAAGCTTGAACACAAGGAAAGTGAAAGTTTCTATTTCCGCCTAGATTTTGTTTTGAAAACACAGGCCTTAAGAGGCCAAGAGGTGGTAGGTATTAGTTGGAAGACAGAATTGGACCACAGGTTGAAGCCTTACCCAATTCAGATCAAAAGTCAAACATAATACCACAATATATTCATATTTGACACATGTTTTTATGCTTTTTGGAGACTCCAGAATGACCCTTCTCACCAAGGTCAAATTCTTAGGATAAAAAGGTATAATTGTTATCTCTAATGAAAGGTGGTACTTAGAACTATCATATATAACAGCTAAATCCCTCATTAGTATTACTGAAACACAAAAACTGAAGCATGAACACATTGGAGTGCTTTATCTGATTCCCAGGATTGGCACACAAAGAACACTGACATATTGCGCAATCAACTTTTATTTTGAAGGCTCCACAAAACCTGGCATATGGGGTATCGCCATTTACAGCTAGCGCTAAGCTACAAGGATAACTAGCTCATTTCAGAGCCAGTCGAAGCCAGTTAGAAAAAATCGTGTAGAGGGGCGGGGGGTGGGGGCAGGGGGGCGGCGGGACGCACAGACCTGGTTGGCTTTAGAGGGCTGTCACCGTGGAATGGAAGCTCCTATTGGTCAAAGACTTGGTGTCAATCGAAACCTCTGAGTGTAGCGGCCATTTTAAGACTATCCCCGCCTTTGAACTCGACCCAGATCTCTTCCTATAAGCGATAGTAAGTTTGACAGAGACTGTAGAAAAAAAAAATTGACGAAGGAAGAATGAAGCAACAAGATCGTGGCTATGTGTGGATATAATTCATTGTTTGGACAACTACTCGACATGGTTTGATACTTTGGACCCTTGGGAATGTAAGCAGATGAGGTTTTGATGAGTTGTGTGCATACCTGGAACATTCCTAAGTAATCGTAGGTAAGTAAAACTTTTTTCTCTGGCATTGTTGAAGGAACGGTCACCGGACAAAGACGTTCACGGTACTTTCTGTTGCGAGTTGAGCTTGAACTGGTTTATTTCAATGGAAGCACAAGAATCGTAGCTTTCCAACGAGGTATCATATGTGTAGCAGTCTAAAAAATATATTTTTTCAATTGAGTACATTCTCACTGAGGGAGGGGGGCGCAGCATTTCTGGCTCGCCGGCGAGCCAAGGTTCAGAAGAGGTTTTAATAATATCAGCTTATATTGTACATGACACATCACAAAGTAAAATGAGCAAATAGTTATCACCCAGGCCTCTTTGCTTGTGGCGTTTCTGCAGCTGCCTTGCAGTAAAGCAGTTAGCCTAGCTATCTCCCAAAAGTTAAGAAACTGCTAAACTAATGTTCTGCTAGAGACACACGCAAGTTTTCGTGACGTTAGTGACGTTAGTAGCGTCAGTGACTGTGGCTAGCAAATTAGCCACCGTCAGCTTCACTTTTGCCTCAAAAACTTAATTAAAGGAGACATGACATGAAAACTTCATTTTATGAGGTTATTTAACATTAATATGAGTTCCCTTAGCCTGCCTTTGGTCCCCCAGTGGCTAGAATTTTCGATAAGTGTAAACCAAGCCCTGCGTGTTCTTCTCCGCCTTTGACAAAATGAAGGCTCAATTGCTCTGTTTGAAAATCTCCTCCTAGTGACGTAGATAGGAGCAAGGTTACCTCCCCTCTCTCTGCTTTGCCCGCCCAGATCATCTGGCCCGCCCATGAGAAACTGAGCTACCACCGTGCAAGGGCGAGTGCGATATCGGTTTTTCCTGGAGAGACATCATGGCGAGCAAACAAACGAAGCATAACAGTTGCTCAGTGCTTGGATGTACAAATCAAAACAAGTATTTTTTTAGTTCCTTCATCCAAGCTTCTGCACAACCAGTATCTTAATTTGATTCCAGCTGGAATTGCGCTGACACAACGTCACAAAGTTTTGTATGTCTGCGCCAAACATTTCAGCCTCTACTGTTTCCTAACCGTTATGCTGTTGGTGTTATGGCACGGGCGATATCCGCCTTTCTCCTCATCAAAATTATTTATGAGTGTGCGCCTCTGCAAACCAGGGTGATCAGATGAGAATGGGCAAATTTGAGGCATCTTACAGCAACGGGGCTACGAGCTAGCTGAGTTACTGTAGCTAATGTAAAGGTAGATGGCACCAAGTGTGTGTGTGAATACAAACGCTGCAACGCGAGTGTTGTACACTTCTTTGTTATTTGGATAACCGTTCTGCTGTTGGTGTTATGGCGCGCGATATCCGCCTCTCTCTTCATTGAAATGACTATGTGTGCACCTCTGCAAACCAGGGTGATCAGATAGGAATGGCTAAATTCGAGGCATCTTACAGCAACGGGGGCTACGAGCCATTGCGATACATCCGTTGTAAACAACCTTATTTTGCCGCCCCTCTCCTCCTCATTAGCATTTAAAGCTACAGACACCAAAACAGCACGTTCTGAGGAAAGCCCATTGTGGGACTTCTCGTAGTGGCTATAATTCTGCACCATGGCAGAATTTCGGGAAAGAGACTTCAGATACAGTATTAGGGGACCACTAAGGCCTATATAAAAGCATCCAAAAACAGCATTTCATGTTTCATTTCATAATAATAATATATATGCCGAAGGCAAGCACACCCAATAATATGTATGTGATAGAACAATGGTTGTGCTCCTGCCAAAGGCAAGTACACCCAATTAGTAGCTAAAAGTTGGACTTGAGAAATCTCTGTTACAAGTTACAAATGTTTCTCATGCTAAAATACAAATTCTAAAGCAACAAAAGTTTATAATGCTAAAAATAAAAGTTTTGCACACCACTACAAAATATTTGGTGCAAAATCTTTTCTTTGCTTTGAAGCCTCGATTTTGGTTGCAGAACATGTATTTTTGATTGCAAAGAAAAATGTATTGCTCTCAACATAAAGACAGAAATGTACCTCCATAAGGGCTTAGCCCTGTCATTTAAATCATTAATACATTATTTAAGTTGAATAATACTATATTGAAGAATTGGCAGTACATACTAGCTAGCAGCCTACATAATGCCACTGAAGAGAATCTTTTTTAATTTCTTATAGAAAGTTCACAAAAATAGCCTTTTGCCTTTGCCCTTTCTTAAAGATGCTGTTAAGCAAATTCCATGATTTGCTTCTCAGTACATTATATACTTGTGAAATTAGTTGTTGAAAGCATGTGCAAAGCTTTAAAATGTTGTCGCGCTGAAATGTGGAGTTGGACTGTTGAACAGTTTCTCACTCTTTTTCAGCTCAGGTTTTTTATAGGCGGGGTAAAACCCAACCTATCTACGTCACAGCCACCTATCAATAGGTGTGTTCTACATGGACTGCGGCTGCATGAATCAACCGGCGAGAGTAGCCGCTTGCAGTCGGGTAGGAGTTAAAAACAGCTCTGTGAAGTCGAACATTCCAGCTTCTCGTGGTTTGCTGCGTTGACTTCAGTCATGGCCGATCAAGCGCTGTTTGCTTACTTTATTTATAATTAAATTGAGTCTTTCCGTTTGTGAAGAGGCGGACTAAAACCCTTTCCTCTACACATTTTTTATTCAATTAAACAGTTTGGTCCGTATTTGAGCATTGGCGAAACTGAAGGTGTACAAAACACGCGTCAAAGTTGTCATGACTGGCCAATCATGAAATAGCTTGTGCTGTTGCTCTTGAGAAAATGCGCTCGGCTACACAGCCGACAGTCCTCAAATCGATCTCACGGTACTTTGATGGCTACGTCACAGTGACCTAGCCTCGGCGCCGTCTCGGGTGGAACCAGAATTCACTGTTTCAAGTCAGCCGCTTGCAGCCGGTAGCGGCTCTGCATGAAGTCAGTCCATGTCGAACGCACTTTATGTCAGATCACAGACGGCTGCATTCTGTTACTCAGCTGGTACGATGCAAAGACAAAGTAATTAACACATAAAACCCTCAGAGACTGCGGGTAGGTCTGTTCTCAGTGTTTCCCACAAATCCAACCTCAATGTGTGGGGGCCGACCGGGGGGGGGGGGGGGGTGCGGGCGAAGGAATCATTCGTTCAGTATTAATTAGCACAGAACTTTATTGGCGTTCATTTAAAACAAGGCCTCGTAAAGTCATATAAAAAAACACATCACTAGATGGAACTATATTATTCACACTATATACAACTTCCCTAAACTGTAGTACAGTACACATGTCACACCCTATACTACTTCTTGTTACATGAGCAAAGTCTGCAACTTTTGTTAGACCAACGTATTTTGCGGGGCTTGCTAAAAACAAGTTTCTAATGCCCTATTATACGGGAAGGCTTCAGGAGATGGTCCATTGATGGAGATCCTCAGGCAAGCTGCCAGGTGTTCTCTCTGTAGTTGGTTCCTGAGGTCTGTTTTCACCTGAAGATAAAGCAAAATGCTAATTATTATCAATACAAACTGCAACAATATAAAGAAGTTGGGAATTTCAATGTATTGCTATTACTCTGTTCATTGTGGAGAAATCCCGTTCGCAGTTGACTGAGGAAACAGGGATAACCAGAGCAATGCTCGCAAGAAGGTTCAGGCAAGGGTAGAGGTTGGCCCACTCATCAAATTCACTTGCCAGTAAACTCAAGAGCTCCTCCTGGTTCTTGTTCTTGAAAGATAAGGGTTTGTCATGGCATTAGTGTGTGTGTGTGTTGTGAGTGAAGAGTCAGGTCAATTCATTCACTCACCTTGAATATCCCAGTAAGGACATGGTTCTTGAACGAGAGCTACTCCTGAATTACTTCCTTCTCATGTTGAGGGCAACATTTCCTTGAAAGAGTTTGCAGATGAGCGATATTCACTGTGTCATATTTTAGAGCAGCTGACTGTGGCCCCAAGACATGGAAGGCTCCAAGGATGTCCAGATTATGGAATCCCTTCTCCAGATTTTTTTCCAGGCCAGTTATGTACGGGTGAATGATCTACAATTACACGATTGGCATCTTTTTAGGAAGAGCCTACACTCAGTTTTGATAATAGGCATCAATGGCCAAACCAGACAGTATGTTCAGTTCAGGACTAATAATTATCTTTTAACCTGTTCTGGAGACTGTTAAATGTGCCTAAAAATGCCTAAACAGCATGCCCAAAGTAAATTGAAAGCTGTTCTTGAACCATTTGGAGTACATGCATGTAAATGGTCTCTTTTGAAAGCTGACACTCTGAAGTTATTTCCCCTGTTGTCAGGACCCCTGTCAGTCCTACTGGTGTTGAGTAATAGAGGCTTGAACACAAGGAAATTGAAAGTTTCTAATTCCGCCTAGATTTTGTTTTGTAAACAGAGGCCTGTAGAGGCCTAGAGGTGGTAGGTATTAGCTGGAAGACAACTTTGGACCACAGCTTGAAGCCTTACCCAATTCAACTCAAAAGTTGAATATAATACCATGTAAAAATGAATGTTATACACATGTTTTTCTAAGGGTACATCCAGGCGTTTTCTATAAGTGCCCTTTGGAGACTCCAAGGACCCTGGGTAACCATGGCCACATACCTAGCATAAAAAAGCTACAACTTTTGAACTATTTCACCTACAGTCATAGGTTTGGGCTCTAATGAAAGGTGACACTTAGGGCTATCATATCACATATTCAGATTCACCATTAGTGTTGCTGAAACAGAGTAACTGAAGCATTAGAGTGCTTTTTACCTTCTTGAAACAAAACTTTGTGCATATAAAAGACTCAAAACAAGTGCTATTGTGGAAAAGCAGTTTATATAAGACACACCAAACTATTTACATACAGTGAATTGTGACACTAATTATTTACAAACAATTTTACAGAATGTTTTGGGCAACATGCCAGTCATTGTAGCAGTCACGTTTGGGGACAAAGCACAAGGCCACATCACAGGTTGAGCACTTCACTGGTGTCTTTACACCACAGTGCCTGCACTTCAGCCGACCAGCGGTGCTGTCTCCACTGATATGCACTGGCCTGTGACTAGCTGTGGGTTGAGGCACGATGGAAGATGAGGGACCGGGTGAGAGGTCAGACCCCAACTTTGCCAGCTCAACAACAAGGGTCTCTCTGAAGGCCTTCTGGGTCAGAGGTACCTGTCCTTTTCCTTTTGCAATGTCTTTGTGAAGGAGGGATGTCTTTCAGTACCCAGTGCTGATCTGCATCTTTGACCCTCCTCTGCACTGTGTCCTGTGCATGTGCTGTGTGGAGTGTTGAACACAGGAAGACGTCCCTTGTGTCTCGCCACTGGAGGAGGGAGTCTTTCCTTATCCAGCGAATGCTGCCGCGGGGAGATTTAGAGTCCAGACTGTTTTCTTTTGTTTTCGGGAATCCAATTCTGTTTGTCCGGATGGTTCTGCATGCCCAGATCCTCTTCTGAAGGAGGTCTCGGAAAAGGGTGGGACTAAAAATTGTCAACAAAGAGCTTGTACCCGGTGCCCAGTAACTGTGTGTCCATTAGCTCCATCACTGACTCATAGCTGAGTCCCTTGCCAGTGTTTCCCTGGAGCTTTCCTTCATACACAAAAAAGTCCCATGTGTATCCGTTTTTCGAGTCTGCCAGAACAAACAGTTTGTATCCCCAGCGAACAGGCTTATTTTTCATGTATTGTTTTAGGCCGGTGCGTGCTTTGGAGGCAACCATCCTCTCGTCAATGGCAATATCCTGGCCTGGGTGATAGTTCCTTTTGCAGGCTTCTCTTATCTCCTGGTAAAGTGGATTGATCTTGCAAAGGCGGTTGAAGGCTGCTGTGCCTCTCCTCTGCTCATTAGCAGCATCGTCCGCCATGCTACTGAGATGAAGGGATCGGATGATTCGGAGGAACTTCATCCCGGTCATCACCTTTTTTGGGAAAGGGAAGCTGTGCAGATTGTCCTTTCGCCAGTAATCAGCAAGTGCAGAGCATTTCACTAGACCCATGTAGATGACCATGGACATGAAGGTAAACATGTCCTGCAATGTCAGGTCAATCCAGAGGTGAGTGGGTGTGGAGTGGTGAATCGAGCCAAACTCATTGGTGTTTTGAAGGATTGTCTGTAAAACGGAGTTTGTCCAAAAAAGTTGGAAAAGCTGCAGGGCTGTGTAAGTTGCTGTCCGAATTAGCTGGGGTCCAGGTGGGTTTGTTGGCCTGAAAGTAGGTTGAGCTGGAGTTATGTCAGGAATGTCAACATCATTCCATCTCTCTCCAGATGGGCTCGTTGACGCTCCAGCCTTGGTTCTGCTGCTGCCTCTCCCCCTTCCTCTTCCTCTTCCCCTTCCTCTTCCCCTTCCTCTTGGCCTTCTCCTGCTGGCAGACCCTCTCTGGACAGTTTGAGGCTCATCGCTGGATGAGCTGCTGCTGTCCTCCTGTCCTGCTGCTGTACGAGACCGCTTGCTGACTTAAGCAGGAATGTCCGGCTCGTAGTCCTCATCAGATGTTTTCCTATAATGACAAAATAAACAAACCAAATCAGTTACAAACCATTCCCATATTTGCTGTATTCTACTTCTCACAGGTTACTGCCTCAAACATCAGCAGTTCACACAAAGACACCCCCACCCCCACAGACTCAGTTCACACCTTGAAAACAAAGGGACACACACACCTCCCCAAGATTCAGTTCACACTTTGAAACAGAGAGACACACATACATTTAGTCATTTAGCCACTAAATGTAACACATACTATACTATATATACACACAGTTTTTCTGGTGCTAGAAAAAATAATGTGGGCTTTGGCTATGTAAAACAATGTTATACCATGACACATTGAGCTATCTGATCTGATTCAGTGAAACAACAGCACGCATGCATACAAAGTTACAAAAAAAATGTTGCCGTGTGTTTGTTGTTTCTTAGTTCCATGTTTCACTAAACAAGATATACCAATGGAGTCACCGATTATTATGGTATAAAACGTTGTTTTTACAACTCCAAAGTAGCTCTATTAGTATCTCACTCAGCGACAAAGAAACAACAACAAATGATTACAAACACACGGCAACATTTTATCTTTGGATTTCAAACTAAAGCTTATTTGTGAGGAATATACAGTAAAATATGTTTTATAATATAAAACGAAACTTACTTATCAAGTATAATATCTCCTCCTTCCAGAAAAAAATCTTCGGCCTCTGAATCATAGTCCGATTGATCAGTATTGACCTCGGATAAATTATCTGATAAATCACTTTCAAGTTCTTCCAGAACTTCTGTGAGAGAATACTTGGATTTCTGCTCTTCTTTGCCATTATATCCAACTGCGTCAATTCGCTCTATGACCTACTTGCTTCAGGACGCACAGACCATATGAACTTCTTTACGCAAGAAACTTTAGCTTATACCTGTTTTCACTTCCCTGGAAACCCCCATATCATTGTTTTCAGAATTCGATTGGCTAAAAGACGTGTCAGTCATTTCCACAATTGGTTTTGATTGGGCTGAGCTTCAAAAAAAGAAAGAGAAGGTGGGTTGTGATTGGCCAACAATTCAGATGAGGCACTGGTTGGCTGTTGAAGGCCTTGGCCAGACAATGGAAGCTCTGAATTGGTCAATCGTGGTGTCAATCGAAAGGGGAGGGTTCAGCGGACATTTTGGTGCCTTCATATCGTAAATACTCCGTTGCTAACCGGAGAAAATAACACTTTTATGTGAACAAGTTGTTTCTTCCGTCGGCAGCTTGCATAATGAAACAAAAGATAATGGCTATTCATGAATGTAAAACATTGTATTTGGACGAATTAGTTTACATGGTTAGATACTTTGGACCCTTGGGAATGTAAGCAGATCGAGTTTTGACGATGTGTTTGCATACCTGGACGACACTGAACCTTTGAGGGTAAGTAGAGACGTTTGGCTTTGGTGTTATTTACAAAGTGATGACTGGACTAAGACGTTGACTGAACTTGTTGTTGTGACTCGATCTTGAAATGGTTTACATATCTAAAAGCACAAGAATCGTAACTTTCCAACGATGTATAACATGTGTACTAGTCGAAAAAAAATGTTTATGAATTTTTAATGCGTAGTAACTGGGGAAGGAGGGGTCAGTGTTTCGGGCCCGCGGGCGGGCCCGCACGGAAAACAGGTTAAAAAGTTTTAAAATGTGGCATTTAGGCCTGCACTAATCAATTTTTAATCTTGTCATGTGAAGACAGTGAAGCTCACCTAACAAGAGTGCTGTACTCATGCACTAAGCAAATGATCATTTACCTCTCGCTGGAATCTGGCCCATTTCCCCACCCGTGACTCATCTTGGACCTCTCGCCCTCTCCTATCCCTCTCCTCCTCGTGCTGAATGTTAAAGGCTCCAAGTCCTTGCGGATAATCAAGGTCCTCATGGAGGCGAGACAAGAAGGATCCAGGGAGTGGAGTTTGTCCAGCCTCATTTCCTGCCATTTAGTGCATGCAAACAATAATTTCAATGCATCACATCAAGCAGATTTGAATTAGATTGTGCACATTTATCATACCTGCTCTTTGATATGTAAGAAATGTACATGTGCTTTCTGAAAGATTTTAGAGAGGCAGGCGAGGTGGGGCAAAACATCGGCCTGGAGGTACAAATCTGTACGTAGCACAGAATGTGTAGAGTCCCTTTGCCCCAGGACATTTGCGCACCTCTGCCTCCTCTGCCAAGGCTCCAAGGACGGCACTCAGGTTCCTCTGTAGGGTCTCCAGTGTTTCCCACAGATTAGAAATGTAATTGTGGCGGGGAGGGGTGGGAGTTGTCAGACCGGGGGGGGGGGGGGGGGGGGGGGGGGGGGGGGGCGTAATAATTCCTTCGTTAATAATTCGTTACACAGTTAATTTGTTAATAATTTGTTACATTACATATTAATCCAAAATGATTCACACCTTCACAAAATTAACAACAACTAACATATCATTTCTGCATTATGCATGTAGCAACGCTAGTGCTAAACAACTATCTAACTGGTCGGCTCCATGACGCCGGCTAGCTAGCTCTTGAGACTTCTCACCAAAAGAACGAAGGGCAAACTTCGAGTACTGTAAGTCGCTCTGGATAAGAGCGTCTGCTAAATGACTAAATGTAAATGTGAGTAAGGTACCTAGCGAAAAGTAGCCTCAACTTTCCTCGACTTTTAGCTAAGGCACTAATGCTGAAGGCTCGCTGATATAGCTGTCGGTCTTCCTAGAACAGCATATGTATGCATTGTTGCTAACGTGTGCTGACGTTGTGACTGTGCATATGTGGGAAAGACGCATGAGTGACAGAGAGACGGAGGGAGAGCAGGGGAAAGGAAATGCAGCTGATACGCTGCGTGTTTTAACCTAAATAGCGATAAATAAAATGTTTTACGAAACGCAATGTGTGGCGGCCGGTGTTGATTCTGTGGCGCACCGCCACAAATTAGTCTATGTGTGGGAAACACTGGTCTCAATGGCCTTGTGCTGTGAGAGCCAGTGTGTGTCCTTCACTTCCTGTAGATGTCATATGCAATAATGATTAGTTATGAATAGACAGAAGATAACTATTAGTATCAGAATCAGAATAATATTACCTTTAGCTTCAAGTCACTGACACCCAGGGTTATGGATGCAGCCTTGAGAGTGGCAGTACGATTTGCACTGTTACAAAAAAAATCTAAAATACAGGTGAAGGTCCTGCAAGTGGTTTCTGAAAGTGGCCATGTATTTCACATCATTTGATGCATCTTTGCAGGCAAGGGCCAGTCTGTGGGCAGCACAGGCCATGGTCACAAGTTTGGGGAAGCTGTCAGTTAGCTGCTTTGCAACCCCATTCAAACGCCCTAGATTTAAAAAACAACATTTAGTCACAATATTTAGGGATTCAACCGCCAAGATACTCTCACATGGTTTAAAATAATTACCTGTCATTACGGCTGCCCCATCAGTCCCGAGCCCATACAGCCTCTCTGTTGGGATACCTTTCTCTAGTAGCACTTTTTTAACAGCTGACACAATGGTGTCAGCTTTTCCATCCGGAACAGTGACAAGATCCAGAAATTGGTTCACTACTTCTCCCTGTGTATCCATGTATCTGTGAGAAAAGCATTTAGTATCCACAGTTCTTCAACAGGGACCAACATGTAAATCTGACAAAGAAAATAAATGCATACCTGACATGCAGATCGAGCTGCTTGGACGCAGACACATCTGTGCTTTCATCTATTTCCAGGCTAATTGCCTGTGATGCTCTTATGGCCATCAGAATAGGCTCCTCAATTTCCTGAGATAAAATCTCAAGCATCTCATAAATTATTCGATGAGACCTGTAATTGTTCCTATGGTCAATCTAGACATTGGGAAAGGGAAAACATGTATAGTCATTAAAGTAAAGATTAAATGTATGTTTAAATAATAGGTGACATTTCTCTTACGGTTTAGCTGTGTTACCTTTAACTTCTTAAAGTAATCACACCCCAAAAGCTCTGCAAGGCTCAGAGGCTTTGAGTAGTGGTGGGCCTTTTCATTTTTTACCAGCCAGTAGAGACACTTGAAGCCACCAATGATGGCCTTGTGCTCTACCACAATAGTATGCTCGAAAGAGTCCATTACAGAGACACCTGCTAATGCCAAAATTGTTAGAAAATAATTTGGGCGTATACTAAATGAAGTTATATTATTATTATTATTATATATGATCTGCTATTGGACTCAGAAATTACCGGATGCAAGTGATGCCTGGCATCTGATGCTCTCCTGGTGGTGCTCTTTGGTGATGTGCCGCTCCAAATAGTCTTTCCTGTAGGTATTGGCCCCGACCTCAACAAAAACCCTCTTTGTGGCACCTTTCTTGGGTGCAGGCTTGTGCTGCCTGCACAGTCTACAAAACCTCCCTTAAAAGTACATGGTACATGGTAAAAGAGGGTACAATTTCTGGGGAAATTGTAGGGTGTGCTTGCTTGCAGGTGGATCCGTTTTCCCATCTAGTGATATTTTCAAGCATTTAGCCTACTCTTATTGCATAATTCATTAAGAACACCTATAATGACAATTTATCCTGAGTGTCCCTTTGTTTGTCACGGTGGCGGCGTTGACTGGGGGTTCTTTGACGCTTGTGTTGTGAAAATAAATTAAATCCAAAGCGGTCCAAGTAAAGTTCCAAGTGGTTGGTTTATTAACAAAATGGATGGTACAACTTGTGGGTAGTAAATAAAGTTTCAGAGCACAAAAAAAACAGCGAGGCCTATCCTCCAGCAAACTAATCAATCAGCAAGGTCAAAAGCTGTGTGCTCCTAGTCAGCCGCACCTCCCACAGGTCACTCTCCTATTTATTTGCCTTTTGACCTGTAGAGGGCACAAATTCTCAGACAATAGAAATAAATGCAAGCATTAAAATAACGTATACAATAAATACAGAAATGGCTCCTACATAACCGGCCCCTAATTGTATTTGGTAAGCAAAACAATTACGAAATTAAATAAAAATGGGAGCCTTGAAATCATTACTTTTCTATGTGTCCGAATGTATTAAAGACAAAATAGAGTGTACTAGACCATCGTCATCTGGAGTCGTCAAGCTTTATCTTCATCACCCTCTAGTATCAAACAGAGCTTTGTGATGGGTCTTTTCATGATGCTGCTTTGGGTCTTGATGCTCACAGTTCGCACAAGTCCTTTCTGGTCAGGGAAAACTTCAATTATTCTTCCTACAACCCAGAAGCCTCTTGGTGCAGTTGGATCCACCACTAAAGCAACTAAAGCAATCTCCGCACTGGAAGTTCCTTCTTTTAGTGTTCCACTTTTGGCGCTCTTGGAGTAGTGGTAAATATTCTAGTGTCCAACGTCTCCAGAAGAGGTTGGCCAAGTATTGAATCTGCCTCCAGCGTCGTCTGGTGTAAAGGTCAGTCTTATCAAATGTTCCTGGTGGGAGAGTTGGCTCTGCCTTGAGCAGTAAGAGATCGTTTGGTGAGAGGGGATGCAAGTCTTGAGGGTCAGTGGTGACTGTTGTGAGGGGCCGACTGTTCAAGATTGCTTCCACTTCACACAATACGGTCTGGAGTCCCTCCTCATCGATGTTCTGCTATTTAAGAACAGAACAGAGGACTTGTCTGATTGATCTTATCAGCCTTTCCCATATGCCTCCATGATGGGATGCGCCTGGTGGGTTAAATGTCCACTCTATGCCTTGTTCTCTGAGTGTTTTTTGTATCTTGTCCTGGTTTGCTGTGGTCAATGCTCTCTGCAGCTCTTTCTTTGCACCAACAAAGTTGGTTCCATTGTCTGAGCGTATGTGTTTCACTTGGCCCCTCCTACAAATGAAACGTCTCAGAGCATTGATACAGGCATTTGTGTCTAAGGAGCTGGCCACTTCAATGTGAACTGCCCTGCTGGTCATGCAAGTGAATAACACCCCATATCTCTTCACCAGTGTTCTCCCTCTCTTTACTTCGAAAGGACCAAAATAGTCCACTCCGGTGTTCGTAAACGGAGGTAAATCAGGCTGAAGTCTTTCCTTCAAGTTTTTTTTCCTGCAAGTCAGACATTTGTTGTTCTCCAACTCGAGCTCTGTGTCGTCTGCACACCACGCACCTAGTCAGAATCTTTCTGGCTGCTGAATTTGCATTGACAATCCAATATTTTCTCCGCAGTTCAGACAGCATATGATTTCTTCCACCATGTCCTGTTATCTTATGCATGTACTGTAAAATCAGTGTGGATACGTGTGAGTTTTTTGGGATTATGGCAGGACATTTTCTTTCTTCTCCTGTGGTTATTTTGTTCAACCTGCCTCCCACTCTTAGTATTCCATCCTTCACATATGGGTCAAGTTTGTACAGTACACTTTTCCTCTTTAATTCAGGAGTCTTTGTGGTAAGCATTTCTATTTCATTTGGAAAGAACTGAGATTGGGTAAATTGAACAATGGCGATTTCAGCTTTCTTTAAATCTTCAAGACTCATCTGCTGGCCACTCAGTGGGTAATTAGGCATGTCCTTTGTCTTACTCCTGGTAATCACTTTGTTCTCACCCAGTTTTCTTTTTTGCACCAGTCCTTTTAAGGTTTCCTTTAGCTTCAGATACCATGCAACTGCAAGCTGAAGTTTTGTCCAGTCAGAAAAGTGTGACATCAGTCTTTGTGTTGCATTTTCTTCCTTTGCCCAGATTGCATTCACTGTGTGTGTTCTTTTAAGCTCTAGGTCATCCAGTGCAAGTGAACTGGTTTCTTTGAAGCTGACAGGCCCTTGCTGTTGCTCCTGTTTCTCTTTCCATAACATTTCTGGACCATGAAGCCATCTTTTGTTGTTCGTAAGTTTGTCTGCATTTTGGCTTCTTGTTGCATCATCAGCGGGGTTGGATTTTGACTCAATGTATTTCCACTGTGATAACTCTGTTGCATCTCTTATTGCTGCAACTCGATTGGCCACAAATGTTTTGTATCTGGAGTGTTCGTTTGCTATGTACTTTAGTACAGATTGGCTGTCTGTCCAGAACATGGAATGGTCTAAATGCAGCTGCAAACTAGATCTCAGCAGCTTGTCCACTTTTACGGCTAAAACTGCTGCAGCAAGCTCCAACCTGGGGATTGTCATTCCTTTGAGAGGAGTAACACGTCCTTTTCCCATGACAAAGGCGACGTGGACAATGTTGTGGTCATTCACAAGCCTTACATAACTTACAGTTCCATAGCCTTGGTCACTTGCATCTGCAAAGTGATGTAACTGTGCATTTTTGACTGATCCAAATCCTTCAGGTTTAAAGCAGCGTGGCACCTTGAAGTCTGAGATTCTAGTCAACTCAGCTGCCCATTTCGACCACTGCTGACGGATGCCAAGGGGTACTTCTGCATCCCAACCTAGATTCATCTTACAGAGCTCCTGTAGCAGGAATTTGGCTGTTAGTGTAAAGGGTGTCAGGAAGCCAAGGGGGTCGTAGATTGAACAGACCATTGACAACATTCCTCTTTTGGTGAGTGGCTGTTGTTTTGGCTGAACATTGAAAGTAAAGTTGTCACTCTCGATACACCATTGCAGACCTAAGGCCCTTTCAGTTGGAAGTTTGTCTTTGTCAAGGTCGAGATCCATCATCTCTTTGGCTCTGTCCTCCACGTGAATGAAAGACAACACCTCCCTGCTGTTTGTAGCCCACTTCGAAAGGTGAAAGCCTCCTCTTTGGCAGACGGCTGTGATGTCGGTGATGAGTTGCATTGCCTCCTGGGCTGTGGGCACTGATTTCAACAGATCATCAACATAAAAGTTTTGCAGAACTGTATCTGTTACCTCGGGCCTGAAGTGCTCTCTATTGTCCTTAGCTGTTCTCCTCAGTGCATAGCTTGCACAGCTGGGGGAAGATGTTGCCCCAAAGAGGTGGACAGTCATTCTGTGTTCCAAAGGAGGTTGTGATATGTCTCCGTCTGGCCACCACAGAAACCTGAGGAAGTCAGCATCACTGTCTGCTACTTTCACTTGATGGAACATGGCAGTGATATCCGCCATCAGTCCTATTGGCTCCTGACGGAATCTGTTGAGCACATCTATAAGACTGTTGGTTAAGCCAGGCCCTTTGAGTAATTCTGCATTCAATGCTTTTCCACAGAAGGATGCTCCACAATCAAACACAACTCTTAATTTTCCTTTCTTTGGGTGGTAAACTCCATGGTGGGGCAGGTACCACACCTTTCTATCCATTCTAGTCAGCTGCCCCTCTGGCACAATTTCTGCATATCCTTTGCTGATCGTGTCAGTCATGAATGAGGTGTATTCTGCTTTGAATGACTGGTTCCTATTGAATTTCCTTTTCAGGCTTTGGAGCCGTTGCGCCGCAAGGCTACGGTTATTAGGCAATGTGGCGTGATCCTTTCTAAATGGTAGCTTGAGACTGTAATGTCCATCCACAATTTTGGCAGATTCATCTGCGATTTTCAGAAACTGTTTGTCTTCAATGGACATTTCCTTCACCTCTTCGCACAAATTCTCACTGAAATCAGTATTGTACTGAGCAATCAGCATCTCCTGCAGGTTATGTACTGAAATGCGGTTGACTGTATGAGACTGAATTTCATTGTTAGATCCTGTTCCTACTGGGCCACTCACTACCCATCCAAGAAGTGTTTTCATTGCGTATGGGCCGTCTCCTTCACTGTTTATGATTTGCCAGGGCTCTATTGCTTTGGGTGCATTTGTGCCTATCAGCAATTCAATGCCTGCATCAATAGTGGAAATTTTGACATCTTTAAGATAAGGCCACTTTGATAGAGACTTCTGGTTGGGTATGTTACTCTTTGTTACAGGAATCTTTGTTTGCGTGTATGTCTCTGGCAGAGTTATGAACCCGTTGTCATCATGAAGTCCACTTACTTCCAGTCCAGTGATGATATTAGTAGACATAGTTTTCTCCTGGCCCATTGTGCGCAGCATGATGCTTGTTCTTTTCCCTTGTACATTTAGTTGGCGCATTAATCTATCAGTACAAAAGGTGGCAGAGCTGCCGGGGTCAAGAAACGCATAAGCTTGTATAACTGTGCTGCCCTTGTTTGATTTTACCTTTACAGGTACGATGGACATCAGACACTGTTCTTCACCGGCCCCAGTTTGACTGCATGTTTCGAGGGACACAAGGCCTGTGTTCTTCACCCTGTTGGGTTCCTTGGCTGCCTCCTTATTTGTTTCCTGTTTTTCTGCTCCTTTGTTCTGCTCCACTTGTCCTATGTGCAGTACAGTAGGATGCGGCCTCTGGCAAATGGTGCATGACTGACGCTGGTTGCAGTCCTTGCTCATATGACCTGTTAAGAGACATGCAAAACAGATACCTCTTTCTTTCAAGAATGTAATCTTGTCAGTGTGACGTTTCTTTTTAAACCAAGAACAGCTTGCCAGTAGATGTCCTCCTGAGCAAAACAGACAGAATGGCCTATGTTGGACTGGTGACGCGCTATTCCTCTGTTTGGGATAAGTGGAGATAACATCAATGGTTGCTGCATTGGTTGTGAAGCCCTTGTCACTGAATTTGGATTTCACAGAACTTGAGTGTATGGGCCTTAGACCTTGTGCTTTTGGTGAAGGATCTTGTATATCACCAAAGACAGGATCTGTCAAGATTTTGACTTGTCTTTCGATAAACTCCACTAAGGTTCCGAATGTGGCTCTGCTGTTTGTAGTTTCTTGAAACTTGCATACTTCAACTCTCCATCCCCCTCTCAACTTGTAGGGCAATTTGCTGACTAACAATTTCAAATTAGAAGCCAGATTTAATTCATCCATGTAGGCAATTTCATTCATCCCATTCAAGCAACCTCTGAGGTACAGAGCATATGATTTCAGGGTTTGTGAATCCTCAGATCGAATGGAGGGCCATGTCAATGCCTTTTTAATGTAAGCATTGGAGACTTGGTACTCATTTCCAAAGTGCTCTTGGAGCAATTCTTTGGCCCTTGCAAAGCCTATATCTGCATCTAAGAAGAGACATGTCTTAACCAGCTCTCTGGCCTGACCAGATGTATATTGCTCCAGATAGTACAATTTGTCCTTTGCATGCTCAATTTTGCTCTCTATCATGTGTTCGAATGAACTGATAAATGATCTGTAGTCAATTGGATCATTAGTAAATACCTTCATCTCCTTTCGTGGCAAAAATGATTTGTCCTGTTGCCTTATCAAAGATGCTGTGATGTCGTTTTGCCTCTGCAGAATGTCATAGAGAACAGTGTCTTGTTCTCCAGGAGAGGCCCTAGGTGCATCACCTTGGGACTGTTGCCCTGAGTGGGGCTGTGATGGACCCTGGGGTTGCAGAGTGGTTTGAGAGGGCTGTGATTGATGAGAGGATCTACTGTCTCTGTTTGGGCCCTTCAGGGCAAAACAAAACCCCTCGGCTTCGCGTCGGGGTACTGTTCGCCCTGTCGGGGCTTAATTTCCCGATAATGACCGGCGTTCTATACATTATCTCTCACAAAATAAACATTCTCTCCTGCTTATTACACGGCTACTTGCCAACAAAAGTAACTTAACACATACTTAACTTAACACTTGTCTTTTTACAATGTATTTGTTACCATTCGTATTGTTGATCAGTAGAAAAATTGCTCGCCAAAGACGCTGAACTTCATAGACTTTGAACATTCTTTAGGCTTCAAATCAGCTGACGTCGCTAAGCAACAGAGTACACTGCGGTTGAAAAGTTAGATTAGATGCAATTTCCCGCATTCTGGTGCATTTACCACAACTATTTACCGTAGTTGTTATACACATACTCAGGGGCTGGACATAAAAATATTTTGAAAACTGAACTTCCCAATAAGCAATGGGACATCTTCAACTACCTGTCACCTTTCAACACTCACCTCAGCAACAGAGCTGTCTCCACTGCCCCTGCATGCTGCCCCTGCCTCTGACTCACTCTCTACCACCTATATCAGGAGACATGGAGATGCATTGAGCATTCTTTCATAATTGATAATAATAAGCTTAATGTAGATTTTTCATATGAAGACTTCTGAGATGTAAATCATGTTATCAGCATATGAAATTCACAATTGGTATAGGTTTAGTAGCCTAATAATTATGTAGGCTACATAAAAAAATTGCATCTCCCTAAAGCATGACTGGACAGTTCAGAAATGATCAAATTTGTGTCCAAACCTGTAGTCTTTTCCACAGATCACATCCTTAGGATGTAAGCTTTCAGAAAAAACATATAGCCTACTCCATTTACCAATACCGAATTTAATATGCATGGGCAGCATACTAATATGGAGAGATGGACGTGTCTCTTGTCTCATTAGATAACATCCTGAGGGTATAAACTTTCAGATGATATATGGTTTTAATGGTTGAAACAGTTTTGCCTTCATGTTACAGACTAACATGTAGCAATAACATTTTGCAAATTGCCAAAATTACAAGTGGAGCAACCTTATTTAAATTGGAAGACAATTCTGAAATAAAGGTTTTTTTCTTCTTTTTTTCAGTCGTTAGAAAAACTAGCATGTTAGCTAAGGTTAACTCCAGATTAGCTCACAGTTGTTATGGCACACCATAATACCATAGAACACCAGCAATTTCTTTTGTAGCTACTTGGAAAAAATATCCTTGTCATCTCTTTCTGCCTGAAACAGACGCCTAGGTCTGAACACGGCCAAAAGCACAACATATTCAGACCCAGATTAAGAAATCAACAAATGCTGTTCCACTTGTAATGGGTAAATAAAGTATGGTATTGCCTAGTGCTAGATGTTGGTAAAAAGCTTGCTTATCTAGCTAGCAATAATCATAATGTTTGCAGAAGGATCTTTGTGACTTAACTAATGCTATTATAGTCAGAGAATGTCTTATAAGGGTGCTTTGGCCCCTAAAGGGAAAACTGGCAACTTTGACTTACTTTCCTTTTCCTCGAAAAAACCCTCCTCATGTCCATCTCGTCTGTGGAACAGTCATGTCTGAAGTGCTACTAGCTACAAGCGCGATGCGTCGATCAGAGTATGGGAGTTGAATCTGCGTGCTTGATGCTGTTTTTCTAGAAAACAGTGGAATTCTATTGCTATGGGTATTCTCCCTACTTATAAAGTGGAACGGATTTGATTGTGAAGCAATGGAAAGATCGCTGGACTAGTAGACCAGTCATGCACTAATATTTTTATCGCAAATGTGGGGGGGTCCAAACGACTTTTATTGGGGGACCCCCCCAAGTCACATTGCGGCGACGCCTATGACTGTAGCCTACTAGTAGTAGTAGGCTATGCCAGTGGGCGAGCAGAGTCTGTGACTCTTAGGCTAACGTCTAAACAAGACGCGGTCTCACTCAAATTCCAAGTTTTACACAAATCACAAAAATATGCTGACCCGCTGGCTGTCTTAACAATCGCCATATCTTTAAAACAATGCTCTCCATTTGGATGTAGAATTGACACTGGTACAAAATTAAGGAAAGACTCATCAGACGCAGATCGACAACACTGTTGTCGACGAGTGTCAACACTCATTGACAACACTCACTGTTGTTGCTGCCGCAATCGTCAATGGAGGCTGACGGGGCTCTCACGTAGCAAACAAATCAAAGTTTTTACAGCAACCTACATTAAAATCTCACCACCTGGATGTCTTCACAATAGTCATATCGTCATACCATTTCCCTCTTTCTGTTTTTTCGTGTAAAATTGAACTACAAAATTAGCTACGAAAATACTACTTTGACTCTTTCTAGCATGGCTGCCGCCTAAAAGACTAGGCGGTTTCACGGGCGACCCGCACTCGCTCAATTTACAAAAACTTTGGCGAATTAAATCAAAAATCTGTGATTGCAGTTCCACTCTAAATCGCTTTCTCAACAAAGCCAAATGGTTGGGATTTTTTTGGGGTGGGATTTTTCACTCGTAATCCAAGCTCCAATTTGCGTGCTAGAACGTCTCTATCACGTTGTATCCATGCGATGTTGCTAACGTGTGTTGACGTGGTGATGTAGCTAGCAGAGATTACCCTTCGTCGACTTAAGGCACTTTGGCGCCACAAAAACGTTGTAACCTCCTAAACTGTGCAACGGAACGTAAATCCCAATACAAGCAACTCAATCGCTAGCAAGACGAAACTTTTGACACCTATGTTGTCTATGTAGTCCAAATATTGCCGGATCCTTAGGGGGGCAATAATAAATAAAAATAATAAATATATATGTGAGATAACAATGGTTTGTGCTCGCCGGAGGCAAGCACACCCCAATTAATGAAATTAGTTAAATAGACATTCCACAGTCACACGTTGTGTTTTTTTATTATCATAATACATTTATTACATAAATAATAATCATATAAAAAGAATAATCAATACAAATATATTTCAGAATATTTGTAAAGGATAGAATAGTATCCAGCCATTAAGTTTACCATGCTGTGTGTGGTACAACCATGGCTTAAACTGAAGCATGTTCAACCACTCGGTTGAATCCAGTGCCCCTATGTTTGGTGCCTTTGGATGTTGCCAAAGTCCTGTCTGCTAGAAACAGAAGAATATAAATGATTTCCCTTGTCCTGGAACCTGCTTTCTTACTTGCCTGTTTCCACATCTGTTTGTACACCTTACCTGTTGTTTCAGCTGTCTCTCTCACAGCAGCATGGATGCTGTCATCCTCTCCTTCTCTTTCTTCAAGGCCTAAAGAAACGATTTCTTTCTCTCCCTGACCCTGTCTTTTTGCCTGAGCAGCACTGGTTGAAGCCTGAAAATATTGTAAACAAATTAATAACAAAACTAATTACTATACTGGTCGGACTGTTCAGCGCTGTTTCAGACTGATACCTCCGGTTCTGGCTGGTCCTCATCCTCAATACATGCCTTTTTCAGAAAGTACTTTTCTATACTCATCTGGATTGATACAGCAAACATTGTGTTAAAGTGAAAACATTACATAATATTATTTATAATACGTTCATTGGATTCACAGCTGCTACATATAACCTAGCATAATGTTTTTACCTCGACAACCCAACTGCATTTTACCGGCAACTGAACGAGTACGCTGCGTGTTCGTAATAGCGTTAAAAAAAAAGAAACTCAATGTGTGGCGGCCGGTGTTTAACCTGTGGCGCACCACCACGAAATAGTCTATGTGTGGGAAACACTGCTGTTCTGATATCTGCAATTGATTTAGCTAGTGTTGCTGTTGTTGCTAAATTCACTAAATTCAAGGGGGCGGAGCTTCAGCTCCTTCAGGCGACAAACCCCCCCATTCTCAAGCAGAGAAGAAAAATTTTCTCACAATGTCAAAGCCTAATTTAACATACTTGTCAGTGTTTTTTTTTCATTCGAATTTGGATGGGTAATTAACAACACAATCTTATGTGGTGTGATGAACTTATTTTTAATTTCACTTTCCAGTATCTTTAACTGTAACATTAAAGGGGTCATTGACTGATTTTATAGGGTATTTTACACTGTTCCTTAAGGTCTCCGAATAGGGTAGGTGACATTGGTTGGGCTGAAAATGGCCGGGGTGTTGTTCTTTGCGCCCTAATGCAACTCTATGAAGTAGCCCTAGAATGAAACGAGAGGTTTTCTCCCTTTTATGGTATTTTCATGAATATTTAGATGAGCTGCGCGCTGATTGGTTGGTTTACAACGAGCGAAGCTGCGGACCAAAGATGCAACATAGCCAAACATGCATCGTCAATTGTAGTTTTACATGACAACCCAGGTTATATATTCAAATGAAACAGTCATGAAATTGAAAAAAAACATTCACCCCATTGCCAGTAAACTAAATCACACATTCTACCTATCTACCGGTCATCATCACAAACAGAAAATGGCATGGTAAAATGCATGGTTACAAACCTGAAACTAGTGTTATAAGTCACAGAACTATCCATATTCTTCAAACTGATTCATCAACCCCTGTTTTATCTGTTAATACCCCACAGATGAAACTGGCCCTTCTAAATGTTAGATCACTAAATAACAAAACATTTCTAGTTAATAATCTGGTCAAAGAAAACAAATTAGACTGCATCTGTTTAACAGAAACCTGGCTAAACAACGACACGGCAACAACAACCTTGATAGAAGCGTGTCCGCCAGATTACAGCTTCCACCAAGTTTCTAGGAAATCCAAAAAAGGTGGAGGAGTCGCAGCTATTTTCTCCTCTGAACTATTGTTCAAAATCACTGAGCTAGGTGAATTCACCTCATATGAATATCTTGCTATAGAGCTTAAAACCGAATCAATACTTTTTGTCATTATATATCGGCCACCCAAGCACTCGCCAATATTCATACAAGAATTCTCTGAGCTATTATCACTATGTGTCACTAGATATGACAAAGTAGTTTTAAACGGAGACTTAAATATCCAAGTAAATAAAAAAGCCGACCCAAGAACTATTGAGCTCTTAAATCTCCTAGACAGTCTCAATCTAACTCAACACATAACAGACCCAACACACCGGCACGGAAACACACTAGATCTAGTGATAACAACTGAACTAAATATAAAAAATATCTCAATAACTGATCTACCCCTCTCAGACCATCATTGTATACTTTTTAATGTGGAAATTATCCTAACAAAAACCACAAAATAATTCTTAGTCCAAAGAAGATATTTAGACGATACAGCTATGATGACATTTTCTGAACAATTTGCTCTATATGAACCAACTAATCATGATTGCTCTCTGAATGAAATGGTAGAGAACCTCAATGATGCACTATTATCTGTGTTAGGTTCTGTTGCACGACTGAAAACCAAAAAGAAGTCCACAAGCAGAACCTCCCCATGGCTGAGAAATAAAAATGTTGTGAAACTAAAAGAAAATGCCGTGCAGCAGAGAGAAAATGGAGGAAAACAAAGATCACTATTCACTACAATATCTATAAAGATACACTAACCACCTACAACAAAACCATCCGTCTAGCGAGGAGAGAATATTTCTCCAACATTATTACAGAAAATGCCAGAAGCTCCAGAGTTCTTTTCTCCACCATTGACCAGCTGCTAAACACTGTCCCTGCCCCCCGCCATCCTCAGCAGTTAAATGTGAAGAGCTTGCTTTGTTCTTCAAGAACAAAATAACTTTGATCAGAGCTAGCACTAGTAATAGTGGGGTTGAAACTGACATCAGTAGATTCTGCAACATAAACATGAGCACATTTACCTGTATCACACTTAGTGAACTTTCAAAAATTGTCAGTTAATCTAACTCCACAACCTCAGATATTGATCCTATACCCACAACATTCTTTAAGCGATTGTTTGATAGTGTCTCATGTCCGGTGCTAGAGATTATAAACACATCCCTTAGAACTGACGTCTTCCCAGATGCCTTCAAAACAGCTGTTGTAAAGCCCCTATTAAAGAAACCCAAATTGGATAACAGTCGACTTGCAAATTACAGACCAATATCAAACCTTCCATTTATTAGTAAAGTACTGGAAAAGATAGTTTCAGTGCAACTAAATTCTTTTCTTGAAGAAAATAACATTCTGGAAGTCTCGCAGTCAGGTTTCAGGAAATATCACAGTACTGAAACTGCTCTCACCAAAATAATTAGCGACCTCAGACTAAACTCTGATGCAAATAAAGTCTCTATCCTTATCCTTTTAGATCTCAGTGCAGCATTTGATACCATTGATCACAACATCCTAATCAATAGACTGGAAAAGCTTATTGGGTTCACGGATAGTGTATTGAACTAGATGAAATCATATATCACAGGAAGGAAGTTTTATGGTTTTATGGTATAGTTTATTAGTTTAGGAGACCATAGGTCTAAGAAACATGAGAACTGCTACGGGGTTGCTCAAGGAAGCTGCCTAGGTCCATAACTTTTTTCTCTTTATATGTTACCACTCGGTGACATAATCAGAGACCATAACATGAATTTCCATAGCTATGCGGACGACACACAACTATATATATCCACTGAACCCAACGATACAACGGCCATCAATTCCATTACCAGCTGCCTGTTGGCAATAAACAAATGGATGAATGATAACTTTCTTAAATTAAATGAAGACAAAACTGAAGTCCTACTATGTGGCCCCAAATCCAAAAGAGAGATGCTTACTAAGAATCTAGGAAGTTTAACCCCCTGGCTTAAACCAGAGGTGACAAGTCTCGGTGTAATCCTGGTTTCAGATTTGAATTTCAACTCTCACATTAATAAAGTGACCAAAACTGCTTTCTTTCACCTGAGGAATATAGCAAAGGTACGGCCATTCATAAACCAAAATGATGCAGAGAATTTAATTCATGCTTTTATATCCAGCCGGCTGGACTACTGTAACGCACTTTTCGCTGGTCTTCCCAAAAAAAACACTGAAAGACTACAGCTCAGCTCGGATCCAAGACGGATTCGAGAGACCGCAGATAGAGTGCGGCTTGTCTGGGTTGTTATATGTTTGGAAACTGCACGAGGCAGCTCGGATCCAAGACGGATTCGAGAGACCGCAGAAAGAGTGCGGCTTGTCTGGGTTGTTATATGTGTGGAAACTGCACGAGGCAGCTCGGATCCAAGACGGATTCGAGAGACCGCAGATAGAGTGCGGCTAGTCTGGTTTGTTATATGTTTTAGATCTATTACTTTTATCACTTGTATTATTGATTTTGTTTATTTTATGTAAAGCACCTTGAGCTGCAATTCCTGTATGAAATGTGCTATATAAATAAAGTCTTACTTACTTACTTACCTATGCTAGATACAGGATATGTTAGCATTGCTAATAACTGTTAGCGAAAAAATCATACTTACAGCTTGCGGTTGTGATGAGCATACGGTCGGATGTGTATGTACATTTTGGGGCGTGACAAAGGTACAGACCAGAGCCAAAAAAGGTGGAGCCACCGATCTGACATCAATTTGGTGGCTTCTTGGAAATCGCCCGTTTTACAGCGGCTGTTTTAAATTGTGAGATTTACATAGGAAAGAGGTGTCAATGGACTTTGAGGTTCAATTTTACCCACCAAACTGTCGTTATTGAACTATGACAAGGTAAACTCGGTTTTGCAGTCAATGACCCCCTTTAGGTCCAAGCTGCTTAATTAGTAGTAGTTGGTACTTCATTTATCCCTAAGGGGAGATTGGAGCAGACAAGTGGAGGAAAGAGGAAATGGGGAAAAATGCAAGGTTCAAATTTACAAAATACCCAGTACCAAAAAAACAACGGGCGGGGTGGAATTTCTGGGCCATACACATATGTCCAAAACGCTGTTGCACGCAGGAGTAATGCACATACACACAAAACAATTTAATTCAGGTGAGTCAGGGGTAAAACACATTTGTACAAAACAATTGACAAAAACATTTGTCTCAGGTGACAGACTTGTCAGTGACGCAGGTAAAACTGACAACTGTGAATAGCATGAGCCGTTGAACAACCTGTAACTGAATGCCGAATCCCAATACTCTGGCTTAGCCCTAGCCCTTACCCCTACCCCTTAGTTTTGCGCGTTTGCGTGAGAGTAAGTGGTGTCCCAATACTCTTTTTGGGGTAGGGCTAAGACAAAGGGGTACACACCCCTTAAAACCAAGTGTTTTTTGGGAGCTTACTTGAAACCAAGGGGTATGTGAATACTGCGCAACCTGCAACAATGCCGGACAGATCAGTCAGAGAGTCCCATAAATGTAATATTTTCAGCTTAAATTTAAATTCATTCAATAATTACGACAGTCTTGTTTTGTGCTTGACACAGTCCTGTACATATGTATTTGCAACCATGTTCTTAATTGACACGTTTTTAAAAAATCGCTAGTGTGCTACGCTAACGTTACATTGCTGATTTTCTCAACAGTCCCGCATTTCTCTGATTAGCCTTGAATCGACTCCTTGCTTGTCTACAGTTTTAACTGTAGCAGCGAATTTTGTTTGATATCAGTGCATAACACTACTTGCTTTGGAGACATCGATATACGTAACCGTAACACTACCTGACCCTTTCAAGTGCTAGTGGTGGGATGGTACACATCCTCCCTGTGAGAGAGAGAGAAGGGCAGATCAGGGGCCGGTATCAATGTCACAGGGGATTACAGAACTTTGTACAATCTCCCCAACGTTCTGACATTCTCTGTGTTATTGATTGGATGTCAGATGCACCATTTGCCAACCATAATCTTGTAAACATAAGCCACAGAGTTGTATTCAGGACTGGGTTTTCTCGCATGTGTGTGTATGTGCTTGTTTTCAGTGTGTAAGGGGGACGAACCTAAACTCATTTGTCAAAAACAATCTGTCCCTTCAACCCGTAAATTGCTCCTTGCAAACAAAACCTCATCTCACACACACACACTCACTGTCTCGGATTCTCCCCTCAAAAATTATCCTCTGACCACGACATTACCTTTGAGCTGCTCTGTGGCATTTAACAAACAATCAGTATTGAAATTGATAATTATGTTGTCCTGGATGACGAAGAGGATAGGGGTGAAACAGATATGGACTCACCAGGCAGAGAGGAGCTTAAATAGGTAATGACAAGGTCATGATTCCCAAAGCATTGTCTTTGTACATCTGTTGGCATTGTTCTATCACAGAGCAGTCCTGTCTTTGTACTAACATTTATTATTGGCCTCTGCCTGTCTGACTAATTGCTTCGCTGTAGGCAGTAGTTAAATATTTTGGTCAGTACACATAGTGTATCAAGTGCTGTGTTGGTAGGTATTTGAGGTATGTTTGGTAAAATAATTACTTTTTGTGTCCTATAAACATGTTATTCAAGCTAATAACACCATCTGAGAGTTGCAACACACACAACAATGCCAGTGGAGAGTCAATTCCACATTTTTGAGTGGTCCTCTACCTTCCATCCACCCGCCTTTGGCAAGGCGGGCCCTTTTCCGTGGCTCAATATGGAAGAAAGCTTGGAAGTTTTGGGTGCATTGTTTCTCATATTATATATATTTTTCTTATGTTACCTATTGCAGTTTTAAGACACAGCATACTGTATGCTGTTCAGTTGGTGCTGTGTAATCACTCTGTATGTTTCTGCTCTCCACAGAAAGTAATGACAAAAAGTATATTCAGCCTTTCTGGTGGTATTTAAAAAATAAAATAAACTGTTGCAATGCAGTGTGGGAATGAAGCCTTAGTGCAGTCAACAAGCCATTCCTATTTTTCATATTTCAGACATGTAGCATACAATAAAACATTTGCCATCACGTTACGTTAAGGTTACATTAACGTACCAACTACCATGGAACTACTTAGCAATACCTATAATAAAACATTTTAGGTATTCAGGAATGTTCTTAAATGGGATGTTGTATTATAGGTTATTACAAATTCTAAGAAGGCACAGTATGGAATAGGGGGTAGGGGCTAAGTGGATTTTGGAAAGGGTCAGTTGAAAGTTGTACCAAAAGGTTAACATTGTTACCAAAATTGTAACATCCGCTTTCACCTGAAACTGGAACACCTCAGTTGGGTAACAACTTACACCGCTAATCCATAGTGAAATGTAGCTGCATAGCAGTTCCTTACTAATATCCTATCTAACCACAATGTTGCTACTTGTAGTTACATGGTAGCAAATGTAATCTTAAAATAAAGTGTTGCCAAACATTCTATTCTTGCCTACAGACAATGCCTAGTACATTAGATATTTTATGAAGAATTCAAATATACTCACACACACCGATCAGTGGATGGGGTATATTAGACATGAAAGTGAAATGTTGTCCTCAAAGTTGATGTGTTATAAACAGGAAATAGGGCATGAGGATGTGAGCGACTTTAAGAAGGACCAAATTGTGATGGCTAAATGACTGGATCAGAGCATATCCAAAACTGCAGCTCTTATTAGGCAGTGTTTCCCCTATGTTGATTTTACCGTGGCGGGCCGCCACGGTTAAATTTCTGCCGCCACGGTATCAGAATTAGAGCTGTACAAAATTTTACGCCGTCTATCAGCCGTGATTGTTAGAGCGCATGTCGGAGAATAGCACAGACGCGCTTCACAGCGCAGGTGAGATTGCGCGTGTGCGTCCTTGAGAAGTCGTATAACTTATGTTGTCAGTTCATTTAAGCCTGTTATTGTATTAGTCTATAGTTCTTGCTAATTTAAATTAAGTTAACTGGTGATTTTCGTTGTTAATATTCTTCCCCTGCTTGCGAAATTGCACGTCTGTTGATTCGATAGCGATTGCTGCCCTTGCTCACGTTTGTATTTTAGGTGCATTATTATGCTTAAGTAGCCTAGTTTTAATGAATAAATAGTGTGTATATTTATTATTTGCTACAGAATGCTTATCCTATCAAGATCAAATGAAGCAGACAGTGTACATGCTTCCGAGTGGCCTACCTTAATGTGTAGGCTAGGCCACTGCATTTACAATAAGTTGTACGTCAATTATTAACTGGCAGCATTTATGCCATTTAGAACATACTGTAAGGTATCTTTAAGTATGCTAATATTATTTCTTTAGGGGAAATAGGACGAAAATATGTGCAATATTACATTAGCTATTAGACTAGTACATTAAGCTGCTCCGAAATATAGGGTTAGCACTTTGTTTTGGCCGGGGGGGGGGGGGGGTAGACCTGACCTGCCCCCACTGCTAAAAAAAATCCTAGGGGAAACACTGTTAGGTGTTCCTGGTCTGCAGTGGTCAGTACCTATCCAAAGTTGTCCAAGGAAAGAAAAGCGGTGAATCGATGACAGGGTCATGCACGTGGGAAGCAAAGGGTGGCCCGTGTGGTCTGATCCAACAGACGAGCTACTGTAGCTCAAATAGCTGAAAACGCTAACCCTAACCCTAGTAAAGTGTCAGAACACAGTGCATCGCAGTTTATTGTGTTTGGTGTTGCGTAGCCGCAGACCAGTCAGGGTGCCCATGCAGACCCCTGTCCACTGCCAAAAGTGCCTATAATAGGCAAATGAACATCAAAACTGGACCAGCAGGGCTCCAGACTAACTTTTTCCCTTGGTTGCACTGGTGCGCCTAACTTTTTTATTTAGGTGCACCCAAATTTTTCTTTGCATCGGCACAATTTCAAGGTCACCTTTTTATCACGCTCCATATCGTTCATATACATTATGTAAATGACCTTAAACAAGAATAAGGTGTAGGTAAATATTGGTTTTATTTGAAACACAATTAAACAGTATATAAAAATCTAAATCTTTTAAGTGTTTCACTGAGCTGCCAAACTAAAACATTGCAAGCAAAACAAACAATTAAAAATAGGAAGTGCTACTGTTTAAAAGTGCTTCCCTGAACTGAGACCTAACATTTCATGGCTAAAAGTCTTATAGCGGGTCCCCCCTTGCTGTCGCATGCCCTTCAGATGGCCAATACCTGTAATTTGGCTTTCTTGCCCTTTGATCTTGGCTAAACCAGCTTGCCACACTCCCTAGCATCAAAATCCTAGCTCCATGGGTTAGCTCCATGGCCCAGCTCCGTAACTCAGGGGTGGGCAATTAATTTTGCCACATGAGAAACCTGAAATGTGTTGGAGGGCCGCATCAACAATAACTTGAACTTAATTCTGCTTACTATTCATTTTCCCCCATTGTAAAAAGCAGTAAAGTATATATTTTGATTAGCTGCTACTGGCTATCAGAAGAATAAGGATATTCTGTAAATATTTATATAAATCTTTTACATGTTGGTCAACTAGGAAAAGACTATCGAAGTAACAGTAAAAACTGAAATAATCATTACATCAGTGTTTCATTTTATTTGTAATTATTTGATCTTCACAAACACTAAAAAGTTGTTTTGCAGTATGTTAAAGATATGCAATTGATCAACTTTATACAAAAAGCAATACTTTTTTTCCAATTAATTTTGTTCTGTGAGAGGAATCCAGTGGGCTTGAACAAGTGCATCGAAATCTGGCTGAATGTCTGAGGTGGATATGCCAAGGACAGCTGACAGGTGATGATCCGGGTCTGTAATTTAACTAGCAAACCATTAACCATCAGCCGGCGCCCACTGAATCAGTCAAGTTCTTATGATGTCCGCGTTAGTTTTTTTCTTTAGTCCCTTAGTACGATTCAAATTATAATCCTTCAACACAGCGACCTGTTCTCCAAAACTAAGAACACAGCTTTGACTTTGACCTCAGTAAACAGATACTTGGAAGTCCATGTCTTGTTAAAAACTCTACATTCTGTATCAACATTTCGTTTTTCATTTTCCAGGGCTAACTCTCCTGTCGGTGACGCTCCGCAAGCGCACATTTGTAAATCGCCTGATCACTAGTCTTTCAGGACTACATATTTACTACAGCTTTTACAACATTTTTTTTTTTTTTTTTTTACTTCACACGGGCCGGATTGGGACAGCCTGTGGGCCTGTTGTGGCCCGTGGGCCATACAATGCCCAGGTCTGCCATAACTGATTCTCTGGTGCTCAGGTCGTAATTTCAATTACGTAGCACGGAGCAGTGTAGGTCTACAGGAATATCTGAGAGTCAGATGGCTGAGCGGTGAGGGAGTCGGGCTAGTAATCAGAAGGTTGCCGGATTGATTCCCTGCTGTGCCAAATGATGTTGTGTCTTTGGGCAAGGTACTTCACCCTACTTGCCTCAGGGGGAATGTCCCTGTACTTACTGTAAGTCGCTCTGGATAAGAGCGTCTGCTAAATGACTAAATGTTAATGTAAATCTGGACCACAGCCAATCAGAGGCAAAGACCCGCCCCATCTCTGTCTTTGATTTGTTTAGAGTCTAGACCACGATATGATCCAACCATGAGTGTGAGTTCCGTTAAAGAAGAAACAAATGCTTCATTCCTGGAGAGGCAGCGGAGGTTAGATGCACCGGTGCGACCTAGGATTTTTACCTAGGCACTCTAGAGTCCTGGGAGGTGATGATTGGTCCAAGTGAGGTGGTGTACAGACAGAAGAGGAGGGATCCAAGGACGGAGCCCTGTGGGACACCAGTGGAGAGCTGGCGAGGGCTGACAGTTCGCCTCCCCAGGAGACCGGGTAGGATCTTTCCGATAGGTAGGATGAGATCCACTGGAATGCAGTGCCAGTGATACCCATCTCAGAAAGTCTGGAGCAGTGGCGGTTCTAAACAAATTTTACTGGTGGGGCCATGAGGGTGCCAGTGTTTAATCAGAGGGGCACATACAAAACGGAAACAAATGATATTTAAACATTAATTAATGTAAAGCATTTTGCTTTACACTAAAATCTTACAAACTGCTCTGGCTCTCCCTATTCCAGCTCCTCAGGTTTCTCAATAACTTGATGTTTTCTCACTTTTTTATTTACTGGGGCAAAAAAGGTTGCAATGTCCATTCCTCGTTTCATGATGACTACTAGAAGAATAAAAATAATGTGTAAAAAAACCAAAAAAAACATTGTCAGCTCAGGCGGGCCACAGGGGGGGGGCAGGGACATTTTTACTGGGGCACTGGCCCCTGTCGGCCCCCGTGTAGTACCACCCCTGGTCTGGAGAGCACTGTGTTGGACATTTGCAGAATCCCCACTGAACTCCGTGAATGGCTACCCACTCTAAGACAGAACATATCCGGTAGACGAATGCGGAAGGCAGACAAACTTGAAACTCCATTTTGCCGGACTGCAAGATACAAAAATTCACCTATACCGTACCTCACCGAACTGTTGAATACCAGTTAATCATTACATTACCATTTCCCAGCTTCATTTATCAGTTATTTCTATCCTATATTGTACGTGATGTGCTTGTTAATGTTTATGAATGTTTCTTAATCGTGTTAAGGATGGATTTTTTAATATTTGTAAACTTTTAATGATTCACACGAGTATTAAGTGCTTAGGACTTTTAATAATGGAGATGAGTATTAAGCACTTCAGAGAAATGTCAGAACTACGCAATTCAGACATCAGTCTGCGATGTTGGTTTAATAAAGATTGAATTGAATTGTCACTGATCATAACACCGAGCCCCAAACATTGCGGGTAGCCAAACATGAAGCATACATTGTGAAAAACCTAAATAAGTGCCAAAGGGAACAACCATAAGAAGTCTCTAAGTAAGAGTCATTGTGATCCTGGAGGAAACTAACATCAGGTCCAGCAAATCATTCCTAGGTACCGTTGTATTACCGGAACAAGTGTGTCTTGAGACTTTTCTTGAAGGTGGGGAGACAGTCAGTGGGCCCTATTTTGAAGATCTGAAACGCAAGTATCAAAACGCAAAGCGCAAGTAACTTTGTGGGCGTGACTCCAGCTTGGTTGTTTATTTGCCGGCGGGATAAATGACTTTGCGCCTGGCGTAAATATAAAAAGGGTTGGTCTGAAGTAGCTACATTACTAATGGTTATGGTTTGGGCGTAACATGCAATAAACCAATCAGAGCGTCATTTCACATTCCCTTTAAGAGCAGCGCTTGTTCCATGGCGGATTGCTAATACAACGGCGGATTTGCCAGGCGCACGCCAGGAGCGGTTCACAGCCGAGGAGACCGACGTTATAGCCAGGGCCGTAAAAGATAGAGAAATGACAATGTATGGGAAAGGCAGAGCAGTTTTCTCTCTCCACTAAATTTCCCTTTCTTCCCAAATTCTTATTTGTATATATATTTTATTTTTTAAATTGTTAAATGTTTTAATTGTTTTGTTCTTAGAATTTGTTGAACTATTGTACTTTTTTACTTAACTTAAGAAACGAATTGCGCCTTCCTGCCACAGTAAATTCCGTGTTTGTGTAACATAGGCTACATGGCGAATAAACCGAATTCTGATCCTGATGGAGATGGGAGAAGAAACCTACCCAAATTAGCTTTGGTTAAACAGGTGTAGGAGGAAATTTCCACAATTGTTACAAATCAAGTTCACATACAAAGAGATTTCTCATGAAAAACGTTTTATAATCATTAAAGAAATGTAACACGCCATAAATCAAAACAATGTAAAGTAGCTTTGCAGAAAGAAGACCCTGGCTTCGCCAGCAGTGCGCACGGACCAAGCTTGCGCCCTAAAAATAGCATCTGAATAATACGCCATTGACTTGACATTGGCGGAATTGTTTTTCGGAAACTGCAAAATAGCACCAGGGGACGTTTGTGCCGGAACACGCCTCCTTTTTCGCTGAACCGCCCACGGGAGCTCAAAGTCATTTCGATGTGCGTCTGTGGAGGGAAAAGTCGGCTTTGCGTCGAGTGCAAACTAGGAATGACTGCGTCGGGTGCAAGATCGGGCCCAGTGTCTCTGATGGAGGTGGGGAGTTGGTTCCACCACTGGGGGGCCAGACAGGAGAAGAGCTTGTGTTGGGACCGGCTGGTCTTGAGCGGTGGGAACACCAAACAGTTGTATTTGTTTGTAAACATTCGGGATGCGCGCGCAGCATGGTGGCAGAAAACCGGGAAAATATAGCCTTTATAACGGCTCGAGAATTACACGGATTATACAAATAGTTTGCTTTAAAAAGACCAAAAATGTTGAGGAGGACAGCCTGTAGGAAAGAAAGCGATTCCCCGAAGCGATTAATTTAAATTAGCAAGAACTATAGACTAATACAACAACAGGCTTAAATGAACTGACAACGTAAGTTATACGATTTACGCTACAGTTCTCAAGGACACACACACGCAATCTCAACTGCGGTGTGAAGCGCATGTCTGTGCTATTCTCCGACATGCACTCTAACAATCACTGCTGATAGACGGCCAAAAATGTTGTACAGCCCTATTTCGTGGCGGGCCGCCACGGCTAAATCAACATAGAGGAAACACTGATCTGGATATATGTACCCCATAAATCAGTCCCCCCAGGATTTTGCGGGCCTTTTTTGTGATAGTTGCGGGCAAAAAATTCTGATTTTGAGGGAGCTTTCCAAAAAGTTGCGATGAAAGTTGCAGTGTATTTTAGGTGTTTGTTGCGATGAAATTGTGGGAGCAAGTGAAAGTTGCGATAAAAAGTAGCAAATTTCCCTCTTTGTAATTATAATTGAGTTATTTGTTGAAAAAAAAGATGCTTTACTTATCCACAACATGAAACAGATACCTATGGATCAACAAAATTCAAAGTCCATATAGAACCGCAGACAGTAATTTTTGTATTAGTTTAACGCTGAAAGTATGTGTCAGATTTCATGTTCATATCACATATTTTTATCCTTATCCAACCAGGATTTACATTCGCATTGAAGGGAGGAATCTCCCTTTTTTTTACCAAAAACATTGAAATCTCTGTCTGCCATACCGCTCTCTGCCTCTACGCAACTTTAGCGCTCTCACGCTTGCCAGGCATAGACAGTAGAAGAATGCACACCCAGGGATTGACTGGTTGGGTAACCCTGGATACAGGACTGTTAACGGTGTGTTTTTCACCTGGAAGTCTTTAGAAATCTGGCACCTTATTGAACGAAATTAAAAAGAGTTAACGTGCCGTGCACAGACACCAGAATGAACGCGTTCACAGTATCGGTCTTCAGGCAGTAATACAGTATGTTCAGTTCACGTTCACCAAAATTATGAACAAGTTCATGAACTTTCAATGATTCAATGAAGTTGCGGGAAAATTGCGGTGATTGGTTAAAATTGCAACGTCGCGCTGAATTAGCGGGGAATTGTTGAATTGGAATAAGTTGGTGCGATCGCAACATTGCGAATTCCTGGAGGGTCTGATAAATATATTTGTATGTATACACACTCACATATATCATAAATAGGGCTGTGAAAAATAACAGGATAAAATTACAGGATGAAATCATTATTTTTGTTTAACGCACTTAACATAATATACCCACAATTCCACCATCCAATAAAACCAAAGTGAAATGCACACTCAGTGGGAAGACGTTATCGCTCTGAATAAGAGCGTCTGCTAAATGACTGAATGCCTAATGACTGAATGTTATCGTTTCACCAAAGCAATACCAGTCTAAAGTAACCTATACCACCTCAACGCGAAGCATGCGTTGGTCAGCGTGTGGAGTTCAAGTAGAATGCGCTAAACCACCCTCACTGAACAGCATAGGGCCCTCATTAAGTCTGCCTGTGACAAGGTGACTAGCACAGTTGCCAAATGTATTGCAAAAAGCTCGACCCGAGCATCAAGGTACGGCGAAATCAAAGACGCACAATAATGACAAAAATTCTGAAAATCCGGTAATAAGTAATTAATCATGGTTAATCCACAGAAACCTGTGATTAATTTGATTTAAACATTTGATCATTTCACAGCCCTAATCATAAAGGATGTAAAGAACATTTGGACATGTCAATGTAAATAACATTTAAATCTAATATATACTGGCCACCAAAAGTCAGTGTATGATGACACGTTTATTTAGTTATTTAGTTTCTATACTAACAACAAATTGCACTTTAAGGGAATTTGTATGCAAATCATTATACATTTTTTGCCATATCACAAAAAAAAAAAAAATCTGATTGAATAATAAAAAATATTTAACCGGTGTAGAGTGGCTAAACTCACTCCTCAGGTATGTATACAGGCCACCGGGGTAAGAATCTCTAACTTCGGTGGCGTGTTCAATCCCCGGTGCGGGCAAACATTGGCCATGTGTTGCTCCGACAGGGTCGTGGCCACATTTGTTACAACTACCTAGGCTACAGAATTATATGTTTTTATTTACAGTGCCCAATCGGCGCCCCCCTGCAGATTAGCCCCCTTGTCAACTGCCTAGGTTGCCTATGTCTAAAAATGCCCCTGCAAACAGCGCTCCAGTTTTGACTGACACTTTGACATTTGTGTATGCAGGCGACACAGTGTAAGCCTACGAACCTTTCAAAATGAAAAGCACAGCATCGGATGTTTGGTAACTTATATATAACTAGAGAGGGTAACATTTCTGGAGAAATTGTAGGGTGTGCTTGCTTGCGTTGGTTGCAGGGGTCCGTATTTAAATTACATTTTACAGCTGATATTTGTGTATATTTGATCAAAAAATGCATAGTCTGCTTATTATTTGTAAAGATTACATAGATTTAAAAGCATATTTTTTTCTGCACATTTACAACTCAACATGGGCGTATCTAGCCCTATTTGGCTTGAGCCCCCCCAAAATTTTCATTAGCCCTCCCAAATGTTTTATATATATTTTTTAAATCCTTCATATTTTAAATCTAAGTGTGTTCATTTCTTCTCATTTCCTAAAACCCACTAGAGGACACTATTTAAAAGGATATTTTCAAAAATGTCTTCTGGGGGCCCTAGTTCTGCTGGGTCACAGGAAAAATAATTGGTTTTATCTAGGGCCTTAGCCCCCCCCAAAAGTGGGAACGTAGATTCGCCCTTGCAACTCAAAATACTAAGAGTAAAGAATGGAATGAAATAGTTATCTTCTCATTTCCACTGCAAGAGGGAAAGGTGATCAGCAACCTCATAGTTGAATCAAAACGATAACATTTGGCAGACCGTTGTAAAAATTGACCTAATCTCTATGACTTAAATGTCATTGTAAGTTTTTCCCTTCTCGTGATATTTTCAGGCATATAGCCTACTCATATTGCATTCATTCATTAATAAAGAACCCCCTTTGAAGCTTATTTTAACAACAACGTTACCAGCAGTAGCTATCTCGGATGGAATCGTGATTCAAATAGTACCACCTGCTAACTGAAAATATGCCCCCAAAAACGTAAATAAGCTTGACATTTATTTAGGGGAAAATCACTCATTCATAAAAATGTCAGTGGTAGCGATAATTGTCAGTAACAAGGCTAAATGCGATATAGCCCTGCTGTGTGGAGAAGCTCAAATCAAATTTATTTGTATAGCCCTTTTTACACGCAAGCATGTCACAGAGGGCTTCACATGCGCCCATAGAACTGCCCCTCAACCAACCTAAACCCTCAAGGAAGACAAGGAAAAGCTGCCTCGGTAAATTGTAGGCTACTACTACTACTAGACTGTCTTGGTAGCGATTGCGTTGGTTGAATTCGATTTAACGTTACTTCCGTTGTACGCATGGGCGTCAGCAGCATTTTAAAAGTGGGGGGGACATATTTTGCCGGAGAGTTTAAAGATGTAGATGCAATTTCCCACATTCTGGTGCATTTGCCAAAACTGTTACTACCATAGTTGTTATACATATACTGAGGGGCTGGACATTTAAATATTTTGAAAACTAAACTTCCCAATAAGCAATGGGACATTTTCAACTACCTGTCACCTTTCAGCACTCAACTCAGCAACAGAGCTGTCTCCACTGCCCCTGCATACTGCCCCTGCCTCTGACTCATTCTCAATATCAACCACCTAGGCTATATCAGGAGACATGGAGATGCATTGAGCATTCTTTCATATTGATAATTGACATGAGCTTAATGTAGATTGTTCATGTGAAGATTTCTGAGATGTAAATCATATTATCAGCGTATCAAATTCACAATTGGTGTAGGTTTAGAAGCCTAATAATTATGTAGGCTACATAAAAAATGTGCATCTCCCAAAAGCATGACTGGACAGTTTAGAAATTGTCAAATGTGTGTTCAAACCTGTACTAGTCTTTTTCACAGATCACATCCTTAACATTTAGTCATTTTTTTCCAGAGCGACTTACAGTAAGTACAGGGACATTCCCCCCGAGGCAAGTAGGGTGAAGTGCCTTGCCCAAGGACACAACGTCATTTTGGCACAGCGGGGAATCGATCCGGCAACCTTCTGATTACTAGCCCGACTCCCTCACCGCTCAGCCATCTGACTCCCCTCCCTCTTTCCCCCCCCTCTTTCCCACTCCCCTCCTTAGGATGTAAGCTTTCAGAAAATACATGGGTTAGGTGGTTGACTACGTTTCCGTAAATGGCACAGCCCAAAAAAGTATCAGCCATATACTCCATTTACCAATAACAAATGTATTATGTATGGGTAGCATACTAATATGTAGATAAGGACGAGTCTCCTGTCTCATTAGATAACATCCTGAGGGTATAACCTTTCAGAGGATAAATGCTTTTAATGGTTGAATCAGATTTGCCTTCATTTTACAGACTAACATGTAGTAATGAAATGCTACGAATTGCCAAAATTACAAGTCGAGCAACCTTGTTAAATTTGGAAGACAATTCTGAAATAAAGGGTTTTTTGTTCTTCTTTTTTCCCAGTTGTTAGAAAAACTAGCATGTTAGCTAAGGTTAACTCTAGATTAGCTCACGGTTGTTATGTATGGAGCTAGAAAGCTGACAAAAGTATCTGAATTTGAATATGAAAAATCTAAAATATTTGTGTGTCGAATTTCATAAAATTGAAATATTGTGCTGTTGAATATATAATATCTGAATTATTTGTATGCCGAATTTAATAAAACTGAATTATTTTGATCCAAAAAACAAATTTCTAAAATTCAGATTGCAGGAATTCAGATTCTTGAAATTCAGATTGCTGAAATTCAGATTCTTGAAATTCAGATTGCTGAAATTCAGATTGCGGAAATTCAGATTCAGATTTTGTCTGAACTAGGCCAAAGGTGAAACAGCTTGCTTTCACAGGAAAAAGTAGACAATTTCAGAACGACCGAACTTTACCTCAGAACAAACTGAGTTGCTAGTTGGAGGAATACCCAGATCACACATACGTAGGCTATCTGGGATAGCACACATACGTCCCGATGTGTAGAAGATACGTCGGCAAGATCTAGTATGGAGATCGTTGGCATTTGATCGAAACTGACTTCCAGACGACGTGTGGACGATGAATCCAATCACACCCGGCCGCACTACAGATATATCCTGTTAACCATAGATAACTTATATCTATGCTGTTAAATACTATGTCCGATCTCTCAGACAGCAAATATTTCACTGTCCATAACCGATCTGAAATGTCACTTAGGAAATGAACATATCCTATAGGCTGAACATTGACTTTGATAGGAATAAGGAGACAATGAAAAATATGCTTGACCATCCAAAATTGGCTATTAGTAATACAGTAGCTAGCTAGCGTGACTTGATTCAACCTGGATTTTCTGTGTGGGTAATATAGTTAAGAGACGCAATTGAAGTTCATGATTTTATATCAGGCTGGATGTTGATGCCATCAAGCTCTTAAAAGAACTCCAACACAGAAAAGAGAACAACGGAACATAAATATATAGGCTATAGCTTTGCCAGTTGTTCCGCGTCTTCCATCGGTCTCCGCCGCCCTCTGACTCTATCTCGACTCACTTGGTAACAGTAACTGCCGATTTTGGCAGAGAAGAAGTTTTTACAAGTTTCATAAGCACTTGCTCCATACTCTTCCTCCAACGAGCAACTCTTAGCTTTTGTTCTGGGGTAAAATTCGGTCAGAGAATGTCTAGATTTGTTCTGAAATCGTCTACTTTTCCCTGTGAAGGCAAGCTGTTTCACCTTTGGCCTAGTTCTGACAAAATCTGAATCTGAATTTCCGCAATCTGAATTTCAGCAATCTGAATTTCAAGAATCTGAATTCCTGCAATCTGAATTTTAGAAATTTGTATTTTTGGATCAAAATAATTCAGTTTTATTAAATTCGGCATACAAATAATTCAGATATTATATATTAAACAGCACAATATTTCAGTTTTATGAAATTCGACACACAAATATTTCAGATTTTTCATATTCAAATTCAGATACTTTTGTCAGCTTTCTAGCTCCATAGTTATGGCAATAAAAAAAACACCAGCAATTTCTTTTGTAGCTACTTGGAAAAAACATCCTTGTCATCTCTTTCTGCCTGAAACAGATGCCTAGGTCTGAACACGGCCAAAAGCACAACATATTCAGACCCAGATTAAGAAATCAACAAATGCTGTTCCACTGTAATGGGTAAATAAAGTATGCTATTGCCTAGTGCTAGATGTTGGTAAAAAACTTGCTTATCTAGCTAGCTATAATCCTAATGTTTGCAGAAGGATCTTTTCGACTTAACGCTAACTTATGCTATTATAGTCAAGTTCAAGTCTTTTATTTGTCAGATGCACAGAACAACACAAGGTTAGACTGGGCACTGAAATTCTTAAGACAAGACAACGCAAGCACCTGACATAACATAACATATAAGTACACAGAACAAATTTACATCTATGCTGAGCTTAGATAAGTGAACTTCCTAAATATACAGATAGCAATAAATAGTACGCTATACTAACCCTAATGCACAAAAAAAACCTGTTTCAACCCTATAACCTATCTAACCTAAGTGGAGTACAGTGCAATAGTGCAAATTTGCAGATCAGTGACTATGTCAATGACCAAACAGGAGCCTGGTGGCGAGGTACAGTGAGGTACAGTAGTGCAATGTTACTGAAAGAGCAACCAGTAGCTGAAAGTGACAGTGTATAAGTGACTAGTGTGCAGAAAAACAATGTCCATATCAGTGTCCATTCAGAAGCCTGATGGCCCTTGGGTAGAAACTGTTGTCCAGTCTGCGTGTGCGCGACCGGATGCTGCGGTAACGCCTGCCAGAAGGCAACGGGGTAAAGAGACTGAAGGATGGGTGGGAACAGTCTCTTAGAATCCTGCTGGCTTTCCTTAGGCAACGTGTGTGGTAGGTGTCCTGTAGGGCTGGGAGCTTCCTGCCGATGATGAACTCAGCAGAACGGACCACACTTCGTAGGGCCTTGCGGTCCCGGTCTGTGCAGCTCCCATACCACACTGTGATACAACCAGTCAGAATGCTCTCTATAGTGCATCTGTAAAAGTTAGTGAGGATGACTGAGTCCATACCAAACTTCTTCAGTCTCCTCAGGAAGAAGAGGCGCTTACGGACCGCTTTGACCACCTTGTCCGTGTGAACAGACCAGGTGAGGTCATTGCTGATGTTCACCCCGAGGAACCTGAAGCAGCTGACCTTCTCCACTTCCGATCCATTGATGAATAGGGGTGCATGCTCCTCCTCCTGCCGCCTCCTATAGTCCACAATCATCTCCTTGGTCTTGCTGATGTTAATAGAGAGGTTGTTGTCCTGACACCATGATGTCAGGGTGTCAACCTCCTCTCTGTAGGCTGACTCGTCACTGTCAGAGATGAGGCCCACGATTGTTGTGTCGTCAGCAAACTTAACGAGGATGTTGGAGCTGTGCGTTGCCGCACAGTCGTGGGTGAACAAGGAGAACAGGAATGGCTTTAAGTCCACTCCACATGCGCCTGGGGTCAGAGCCATGGTAGCTGGACTCCACCTTGGTCCTGTAAGCCCTTTTCGCTGCTTTGATGGCCTTCAGAAGGTCGTATCTGGCCTTCCTGTACTCATCAGGGTCCCCAGAATTAAAGGCGACAGTACAGGAGAATAGTCAGAGAATGTCTCATAAGGGTGCTTTGGCCACTGAAGGGAAAACTTGGGCAACTCTGACTTTCCTCTTCTCGAAAAAAACCTCCTTATGTCCATCTCGTCTGTGGAACAGTCATGTCTGAAGTGCTAGCTGCAAGCGCGATTCGTCGATCAAAGAGTATGGGAGTTGAATCTGCGTGCGTGATGCTGTTTGTCTAGAAAACGCGGAATGGAGTTCTATTGCTATGGGCATTCTCCCTACTGATAAAGTGGAACGGATTTGATTGTGAAGCAATGGAAAGACTGCTGGACTAGTAGACCAAGGGGGTATTCCAAGGAGCAGGTTTAATGAAAACTTTGAGTTGTTTAACCCTGAAAAGAGGCATACTCCAAGTTCCACGTTCCAGAAAGAAAGGTAACGAAACCTTTTGTTAAGTTTCCATGGTAACTTACTCCTTGAAACGAACCTGCTCGCAAGCAGGTTTTCCATGCCAAACTCAGCGTTTCTACCGATCCCCTCCCACTTTCTTAGCCTGATAGCGTTGGCAGACAAGGCATATCATTTCCTGGTTCAGCCGAGCGATCTCTAACAAAAATGTATTTGCTTAGTTATACGTCGGGAGACGATTTTAAAACTGCGGTTTGATGTACTTTAATTCCCTGATGAATACCTAAGTTAACGTTACCGTTTCCTGTCACAATCTGTAATTTATTTTAGCAACATTCTCAGCCCTTGGGTCTTCATCGATGGTGTAACTCGCCGTGGATTTGCACTCAGAATTGACCAAATGCCTTTTGGCACTGAAATAAAGACAAATAATTGAAATTATATTTGGTCTTCTTTATTGCCTACAAATAGAAATCCAACAATGAGTAGCCTATTTCTATTGGCTATTGTTCCTACAATTTACATGATTCATATGATTCCTACAATTTACATGATGTAGGCTACCGTCCTGTAACTGTTATTTCAGCAAATCTATTTCAACATTGTTGGGGGTCAATATATTGGCCAAACAACCGAAACTAATTCCCCTATGGTTTGAAGGAAGATGGGAAACTGAACAGTGTATTAACATCAACCAAATAATGCCAATACCAATGGAATTACAGTTATTTGACTCTTCGGGTTAAATCAGAGCAAGAATGGTCAAATTTAGGTTAAATAGTATAATCATTTTATCATATTGCAAATTAATGCAATTAATTAAGTTAACTCTTATGCCTATACTCTACCATGATTATTGTAAACCAGAGATAGAAAGCATGAGGTGAGGAAGAAGGAGTAGGCCTAGGCCAAGCCAGAGCTGAAGAGAAGGTCTCAGGAGATCAAGAATCCACAGAACAATGCTTCACAATTCCTTTTATACCCAAGAACAACTACAATCACACCAGAATCTTGACCCTTACTTATCAACATGTCTAGCAATGCTATAGTAAGTTACAAAGATGTGAGAGCCATCAAGTTGAGACTCCATCCACTCAGTAACTCCATATTTTACCATATGAGAGGTGGGGGCAGGTGGATAGCCTTACAAGATCAGCCTTTATTCTTCTGCCCTATGTACAACATCTCTTGGTCAAAATAAAATTTCAGCAAATTCAACAATTAATATTAATGTAGGTTATTGTTCCTACAATTAACATCACCTGTGACCATGCATCCTCCCGTAATCTTTTTGGAGATTAGTCTTTATTCTTCTACCTTAAGTAGGCCTACACCATCTCTTGGTCAGTTTTTGGCACTTTCTTCACGAGGTGCAATTTGTACAACTCATTTACTTGTAACTGGGTATACATGAGATTACATTAGCTCCATTTCACAGTTCCACATGTAAAATTCACTTGCCATTAAATGAACATCTCACTGTATACAGCATCCATGCTCTGTTCAACAGGATCAGAATGTGCAAATCTTTTTTTAATATTAATTATTCTCACAATGTCAGTGTAACTGACAATTCCGTACAAGCCTGTAAATAAAAGTAGATGTTGAGAGAACTACCAGTAGCTACATACATAATTCTCTGCATCCATTTCTGCGGCAGCAGTCAATGTCTCTTCGTCATCTTAATCATCATCATCATCATCTTTTGATGAAAAACATTCTGTTGGGGGAAACTGCTACTACAAATTGAAATAGGCACCAATTGATATTTACCTAGTATCATGTTGAATATGATTAAAACTAAGGTGACGTCGAGGCTACAATCACAAGCGTATAGCCTAAGCAAAATATGCGTTATCGGTTCGTAGTATGTTTTTACATTTAATAAAACATTGAACACTTTTTCTCCTGTAATATTGACAAACAGTGGGGTTAAATGTTAAATTTATGGACTGGCTATTGCCTTCAAATGTATGCATTGACTCGTCAGCAATTGTCTCCCACGCCACTTGTATACGCTGCTACAGCCGTGTTGCTTTTTTCCTGGAAAATGTGCTCGACCATAAACATGAAATAAAACTTGTATCTGAAGTATGGTGGAGTATGCAACGTTTTTTTTCGCCGGGTGCCATGGTGGATCCTAGAATCGGAGCTCCATTGATGTTGGCTTTTAATAGTTCTCATGCCCGCGCTTAACTCTGAGTTGACGTACTCCGAGTTGAGTTAACAAATTCATATCAGCTTTTCTGGAACCGAATTTTCAGAGTTTCCCATGTTAGAGTAACTCAACTCAGAGTTCAGGGTTAATCTCTACCTGGAATACCCCCCAGTCATGCACGGTCTAGGCTGAAATGAATTATTTTCATGAACAGATTGACAAAGTTTAGGCTGTGGCAATGGAGGTTCAGGTTAGTAGTCACTAGTCAGATAGTTTCACCTATTGAAAGACTTTTGATTGAAGTAAGGGTAGTGCCGAACATGTGCCGCCGTTTGACATCCTACGAACTGTAAACAGCTATGGAGATGTTTTTTTTAGCTACTAGACTAGTCTACAGTACAGCGTTGCAGTGAGCTACACTGGTTTGAAACCACAGGTAATGATAATTTCACCAACAAATCGTTTACTTGTAATCTAATGTCATAATAAATCCTACAACGAAAATGTATTTGTGAGGAATGTTTATTTTAACGATTGAAAACAGATGCATCATAGACCGCTGTAGTATGTGTTGCCCGGGCAACAGAGGCTAATGTCATGATGCTAATGCTTCAGTGAAATAGTAGACTACTGTTTCTGAAAGTAGATGTACTTCCTTAATAATATTACCTTATATTGTACATTACACATCACAATTGTGTATCATATCACAAAGTAAAATGAGCAAATAGTTATCACCCAGACCAAAGAAGTTAGCCTAGCCATCTCCCAGAAGTTAACGAGCTGCTAAACTAATGTTCTGCTAGAGATAGTCACGCGAGTTTTCGTGACGTTAGTGACGTTAGTGGCGTCAGTGACTGTGGCTAGCAAGTTAGCCACCGTTAGCTTAACTTTTCGCTACAAAAACTTGATTTCTACTAAACCGTGCAATCGAACGTAAATCCCAATACAAGCAACTCAATTGCTACCAAGACTAAAGTTTTGACACCTAGGTTGTCTATGTAGTCCAAATATTGATAAAGTTTTAGGGGTGGGAAAATAAATAAATAATAATATATATGTGAGATAAAAATGGTTGTGCCCTTGCCGAAGGCAAAGCACAGCCAACTAGAGAGAGTACAATTTCTCGGGAAATTGTAGGGTGTGCTTGCGTTGGTTGCAGGGTTCCGTATTTAAATTACATTTTACAAATGATATTTCTGTATATTATATATAAAAATGCATAGCCTACTTATTTATAAAGATTACATGTATTTAAAAGCATATTTTTTTCTGCTCATTTACAACTCAAAATACTAAGAGTGAAGAGTAGAATGAAATAGTTGTCTTCTCATTTCCCCTGCAAGAGGGAATGGTGATCAGCAACCTCACCCTTACAAAAAAGAATATACTATTATCATGTTACTTAAAGTATACTAGCAGTGTATTTAAAACTAAAAAGCTTATATAAACACTTTTTTTGTACTAAGTAAACTGAATATGCCCATTTTTTAGGTCATTTATTAGACTTTAAATTACTTATAGTGTATTTCAAGGTTTACTTTTGAATACTGCAAAGTAGCCTGTGTAGTGCACTTTCAGTTCATCAAGTATACTTCCTAAAAAGCCTCCAAGTATACTTTGCAATACTTGCAAGTGCACTTTCAATTAATGTAAGTACCTCAAGAAGTAAACTTAATAAATTAAATGTTACTATGACTTACTAATAAATTAAAATGTTTAGGGGCCCCTGTGGAAGTTTTTGAGAGAATCTATGTTTCAAGCTGAAGTCGGGTGAAGTATAGAGTTAATGTTTATTTGACGTAGATGTAAACATAATAACGTTACGAACATAACATCATCAGCACACAAACATAAGACAATAACACAAAGACAATTCCATACAGCTCCATCTAGCATTCTAGAATGGAACCGGGAAAATCCAGCCCACCAGCACTACTCAGCTGATGGCCCTGAACCCCCCAGAACATTCTTCAACAGACCATTTTATAGATACGACAGTTCTCAAAAGTCATTGGTCCATCCTACAGACCTGAAACTATACCAAATCTCTTCTGTCATTGGTTAAATCCTTAGAACAATACAGTTGAATCCACATTTTCTTCAGAAAAACATTCTCTTCTCCCCAGGTGACAAGAACTCTTTCAGGTCACCCAAACTTCCCGTCTCCTAGACTTCATGTCTCCTAGTTAGGTGTTATAAAACTACAGGTGGCGTCTCTACCAAATGAGTTGAATCAACATACATTGTATCAAGCTTCTTATCCAACTGTAAACTTCTCATAAAACACATTAATTGTACATAGGCCCAACATTTCTTTCACACCCCTCAGACGCCTCAGATCTAGCGTCACATGGCGAGAACGGGGGCCCTCACAATGTCACACCGCAGATTCTGAAAGAAGCTACTTACTGCATAGAAATCAACATTTCCGAATCCAGCTCTTCTTCTGAAATGTAACAGTCATTTAACACATGGTTACAATGGTAAACCAGCACAACAATGACAATTATCATGCAACAAAACACTACATTCTAAGCAGACACATTTAAAAACGAAATTCATGAAGTTACATTTGTATTTCGTCAAACTTATCAGCATATTTTTACACTATTTACCGCCTTACATCATGGGAATTGACTAGCCAATGAGCCACACTATCTTAATTATTTCACGTCGTTATTTCGTTCATCAGTCAGTTTGATAGTATAACCTTCAAATTCTCAAGCAGCTTTTTTCCATTAATACTCCAATTGATAATATGTATAAGAGTATAGGGCTTCAGAATGTTTTGGCAGTAATTAAGGTTACAGCTTCAGTAACAAAAAAAGATTAAATGTGCAATGCATAGTAGATTTTCATAGACATGAATAATTAGAATGAGGTGGATTTAAAAAATGTAACCTGTAATGAACTCTAAACTTATTTTGACTGCTTTTGCTGTATAATAATAGAAAACGTACATCTTACTCCAGAAGACAGTGTATACCATTTTCTGTTTATAAGCATACTTCTTAAAAGTATATCAAAAGTGAACTATTTTCAAAGTATACTTCTTAAAAGTATATCAAAAGTGAACAAAAAGTGTACTATCCATATTTTAGTGTACTTATAGTATACTTGAATATACTTCTTTTTTGTAAGGGCATAGTTGAATCAAATGAATATATTTGGCAGACCGGTGTAAAGATTGACCTAATCTCTATGACTTAAACGTCATTGTAAGTTTTGCCCTTCTCGTGATATTTTCAGGCATTTAGCTTACTCATATTGCATTCATTCATTAATAAAGATCCCCCTTTGAAGCTTATTTTAACAACAACGTTACCAGCAGTAGCTATCTCAGATGGAATCGCGATTCAAATAGTACCATAGGCTAACTGAAAATATGCCCCCAAAAACGTAAATAAGATTGACATTTATTTAGGGGAAAATCACTCATTCATAAAAATGTCAGTGGTAGCGATAATGATCGCTACCATTGTCAGTTACAAGGCAAAATGCGATATAGCCCTGCTGTGTGGAGAAGCTGCCCCGGTAAACTGTAGGCTACTACTACTACTAGACTGTCTTGGTAGCGATTGCGTTGGTTGAATTCGATTTAACATTAATTCCGTTGTACGGTCTAGGCTGAAATTAATTATTTTCATTAACAGATTGACAAAGTTTAGGCTGTGGCAATGGAGTTCAAGTTAGTAGTCACTAGTCAGATAGTTTCACCTATTGAAATACTTTTTATTTAAGTAAGGGTCCAGTAGTGCCGAACATGTGCCGCCGTTTGACTTCCTAGTACTGTAAACAGCAGTGGAGATGTTTTTGTTAGCTAGACTAGGCTACAGCAATGCAGTGAGCTACACTGGTTTGAAACCACAGGTAATGATAATTTCACCCACAAATCGTTTACTTGTAATGTAATGTCATAATAAATCCTACAACAAAAATGTATTTGTGAGGAATGTTTATTTTAACGATTGAAAACAGATGCATCATAGACCGCTGTAGTATGTGTTGCCCGGGCAACAGAGGCTAATGTCATGATGCTAATGATTCAGTGAAATAGTAGACTACTGTTTCCAAATGTAGATGTACTTCCTTAATGATATTAGCTTGTATTGTACAATACACAATACAATTGTGTGTCATATCACAAAGTAAAATGAGCAAATAGTTATCACGCAGGCCTCTTTGCTTGTGGCGTTTCTGCAGCTGCCTTGCAGTAAAGCAGTTAGCCTAGCCATCTCCCAGAAGTTAACGAGCTGCTAAACTAATGTTCTGCTAGAGATAGTCACGCGAGTTTTCGTGACGTTGGTGACGTTAGTGGCGTCAGTGACTGTGGCTAGCAAGTTAGCCACCGTTAGCTTCACTTTTCGCCACAAAAACGTAATTTCTACTTAAACCGTGCAACGGAACGTAAATCCCAATACAAGCAACTCAATTCCTACCAAAACGAAACGTTTGACACTGAGGTTGTCTATGTAGTCCAAATATTAACAAAGTTTTAGGGGGGCAAAAAGAAATAATAATAATAATATTAATATATATGTGAGATAACAATGGTTTGTGCCCTTGCCGAAGGCAAAGCACACCCAATAAAGGTTTGACATTTTGATGGAGCCGAAGCACACGTCCGCAACCATTTACCCACCAGTTGAGAAACACGGGTATAAATGATTGATCTGAAAAACATGAAACCAACAATGAAAAATTTGTTTTGTGTGTGCTTTTAATCTATGCTTTTTCTGTTTTAGTTTATCTTGTGTGGACAATATATTGTTTTTGACTTATGTTAATGTGAATAAGTCACAGATTTACAAATAGTGCCATAAAACAGATTTCTGTCTTGACATTCTTCAATTGTTTGTTTTATATGTGTGATTGTGTTTGTGTGTCCAGTATGAACAGGATGAGTAGTCTGCCACGTGGTTTTGGGTCACTGCCTGCTCTTGAGGTACTGGACCTCACCTATAACAACCTGAATGAGAGCTCCCTGCCTGGGAACTTTTTCTACCTTAGTGAGTCGTTCTATGTCTGTCACACACACCAACACACCATACACAGCATTATCATCTTTGTTGATTTTGGAGATTAAGACAATAACTCCATTCATGCATTTAACACTGTTCTTTCTCTCTTTCACACTCTTGCATGGGGGGGGGGGAGTTTGTGTGATAGACTAATGTGTTCTGCAGAGAAGGGAGACTGGCTTAGGTCACGGTTTGGAATGGAAGGAAGAAAACACGTCAGAGTAACACGGCGGATATCGCCATGTAAAAAAACATTGTAGTTAAGGCGGCAAGCGTGTGTTGCTTAGGCGGCCGCCTTAAGTGAAAAGTGCTGTTGGAAACCCTGGGTCCTTTCTTCACAACAGCAGAGTCACTGGCTTTTTGGCTAAATAAAAAATTTGATTCATAAATGATTTCAATATGTAATCAGTGGTAGTAGATGGTGTGTCAGATGGCTGAGCAGTTAGGGAATCGGGCTAGTAATCAGAAGGTCGCTGCTAAGAGCGTCTGCTAAATGACTAAATGTAATGTAAATGTGTCTGTGTTACATTTAGTAATTTAGCAGACGTTCTTATCCAGAGCAACTTACAGTAGTACAGGGACATTCCCCCGATGCAAGTAGGGTGAAGTGCCTTGTCCAAGGGCACAACGTAATTTGTCACGGCTGGGAATCAAACTGGCAACCTTCTGATTACAAGCCCTATTCCCTAACAGCTCAGCCACCTGATTCCCTTGTGTTACTGTGAACGTGGATTTGATTAAGACATCTTTTTGTCCTTCCTTGACCAGACGAGCTGACGTAAATCTTTTCTTGACTTGTGTGTGTGTGTACATCAGCTGCTCCTCCATACAGAGATTGCAAGGCGTGATGAATCAGCCGTGACTGGTCTTATTGATTAGTCTTTGGCTTGGTTTGGATAGGATCTCCAGCACGCACGTGCATGCACATACAACCATAAGAAAACATAGGCCAACCAGACACACATCCACACAGACACGCACAACTCACAACACTAACCCACTCCTGTGTGAATTACAGCCACCCTGCGTGCACTCTATCTCAGTGACAACGACTTTGAGATGCTGCCCCCAGACATCAGCAAGCTGACCAAGCTGCAGATAGTGAGTAATTTATCTAAATATCCCTCAAAATCAATGCCTTCTCTCCCATTTTTGGTGTATGTTTCGATTGGGGTTATCTTTGGGGTTTCTCTCAGTCTACCATCTCGGGTCTTATGAACTGAATCTTAGGCTCGTTTTAAAAGGCGTTTTTTTGGGCTGATGTTAAATTATGGTCTTTCAATGTAATGGTTTTATCTGAAAAACTGTGTGTGCAAAACGTAAATCAAGTCTGTATAATTGTATATCCCCCCTACTGCTTGTCTGCCCCAACCCCCCTCCCATCTGCCCTTCATATCTCGCATCTGCTCCATGTTTCCCCCCTTCTCTATTTGCCCCCTGTTTCCCCTCCCTCCCTCTCTTAGTATCTGTCCCTCACTCTCTCCATCTCTTTCTCTATCCCGCCTCTCTCCATTTCTCATCCCCCTTGCCCTCTCTATGTCCCTGTCACTGCTCTTTTTCTACCCCTTTCCCTCTCTCCCCCTATCCATCCTTCCATCCTCCTCTCAATGTATTTTAATTCTTCCTCCCTTCCTCCATTCTGTAGCTTAGTCTGAGAGATAATGACCTGATATCGCTGCCCAAGGAGATTGGAGATCTGGCCCAGCTCAAAGAGTTGCATATTCAGGGCAACAGGCTCACCGTGTTGCCCCCAGAATTAGGTAAGACTGACACTCAAATCTGACATTTTTTATGCTTACCACATGCATTCTCACTATGCGTTGTATATGTGCACAAACACACTGACACTAGGGCTGGGCGATAAATCGATAAAAATAACTATTGAAGTAATGACTTTCCTCGATAAAGATATCGTAACATTAATTAATTTTCAATAATATCGATAATGTCGATAGAGAATAATTAGGAACAGCAGTCCATTTAATTTCTGTGATGCAGCAGGAAGTGGCAGAGAAATGGTAGCCTACGCTCACTAAAATATACTGAGCACCTCGAGTGGAGTAGGTAATGTTAAGTACGGAAAATTAGTCTTATTGCCTAAAACAGTGGCAGCGATAGCCATGGCGAGGGAGCAACTTCCAATGAAGAAATTATTGATAAAAAGGGTTCCGCTTCTTCAGTTATTTGGAAGTTGTTTGGCTTTTTCAAATCCGACAAAGAGCAGAGCAATGTTCGGTGCAAATTGGTGTAGTAAACACGACAAACTGCAAATGTGGACTTCTTGTTGACCTCGACCTACGGTCTCGGTTAACAAACGTTTTAACAAATCTTTGCTTACAAAGGTGTTGGTAGATCTGTCAAAGTCCATATTTGTTTTTTTATATAATATAACAACACGTAGGAAATTCCCAAATCAAACACGACTAATCTGGAGCCGACGCCATGTTGTCAACATCTCCAAGGCAACCGCTTGCTAGGTCCGTAAAACGGTTTTGCGGATTTCTTAGAGCGTCTCTGGACCAATAAGAACAGCGTATTGGTCCAATCATAATACTAATATATAAGAAACCTTTTTTACCACCTGAAGCAAAATCACTCGTTGAAACATGCAGAAAGTGTGAGTTTGCGCCAAGGTATTGATAGGTAGGTTATTGATAAAAAGCAAGTTACTTGACCTGCAGGTACGTGCTCCCTGGCCCCAAACATTTCTCTCTTTGCCTAAACTTTATGCCGAGTGTAGGGAAAAAGTTGAGACTTATTTAGCTACTACTACAGACCTGTGGTCTATCGTTTAATTATCGTTATCGAATGTAAATATAATTTTATATTTTAAATATAAAATTTTTACCCATATCGCCCAGCCCTAACTGACACACAGAAAAATTATTTGTCTTTTCTACGAAGTAAAACTAATAAAACTAACTGCACACAAACACTTACTATTTTGGATTCACACACACACCTACTCGGAGCAGAAAGTGTTTGTGATGGAGAAAGAGTCTGCGGGAGAGTAGGGGGGGACCATCTCATGCCCCAGACTGAATGCTTGGCTGAACCAGAGGCATCCCCACAGGGGTCACACCTTCCCTGACAGGATGTCCCCCTCTTTCTCACACACATGCACATACACTCCTGTCGCCCTCATACGGCCACATACATGCATTTGCTGTTCCATTTCTGTCTTTCTCCCACTGTGTTTTACTCTTTTTTCCCTGCCAGAGCCTCCTGTAATATAGCTTAGATGGTCCTAAAGCAGAGAGAACACAATGAGGAGAGGCAGAGAGATGGTTGTGACTTAAATTTCCCCATTAAGTTTTCCCCTTCTACTGAAATGTTTAAGGGCCCGCTTTCTGTGCCTATTGTCACCTCGTATTTATGGGGTAGTCAATCCAGTGTAAGAAATCGTTTGGATACTTTCCATCCCAAGTTCCGTAACAGATACTTGTTAACTGTTGGATGTCATTGATTGCTCTCCGGGGCTTATGATCATCACTTATGACTTATGATCATAGCTAACAAAAGCTCAGAAACAGCTGCAGAACCAACAGGGCGAAGTCATGGATATAGCCTATGTTTACTGCGATAACACCGGTCTGTCGTAGCTGTAAGCTATGCAGCTAGTAAAATGACTGAAGACTTATTGTTCACTGTGTTGGTCTCCTCTGATCCTGACTTGTACTGTACAAGCATTGTGTTCAAGTTCAAGTCTTTTATTTGTCAGGTGCACAGAACAACACAAGGTTAGACTGGGCACTGAAATTCTTCAGACAAGACAACGCAAGCACCTGGCATAACATAACATATAAGTACACAGAACAAATTTACATCTATGCTGAGCTTAGATAAGTGAACTTCCTAAATATACAGATAGCAATAAATAAACGACTATACTAACCCTAACACTAAAACTTCCTAAACTTCCTTTGTGGGGTGACATTGTGATGTTTGTGACTGTGTTTAGCTACCTAGCATAAGGGTCACCTTTCACCCAAAAAACTATAATATTTCCTTACCTAAATCTAACCTTCCAGAAATTAACAGCACTGCTTTTGGGAATGAGACGCACATTTTTACAGTGCAAAAACTGAGTGAAAGTATGATATAATGATAAATTATAAATAACATTTATACATGAGATAATAATAGTGTGCCTTGCTGAAAGCAAGCACACCTAATTAAAGGGGAAAAGATGCATAGAGGGGGGAAAGGGGTGAAAGAGGGACATGTAGAAGCAGAGATAGGGGAAATGGGTAGAAAGGGAAATAGAGAGGACGATAGGATTGCTGTGTTTGAGCTTATTCCCTTATGAGAATTCCCCTGTCACGGCTCCCTAATCCCTGTCTCTGCCCTGGGCTCGTTAGGCCTGACGCTACACTCTGATAGCTGTGGGAAAGGGAGTAGAGTGTACTGAGAGGGGTAAGGGGGAAGCAGAAAGAGAGATAGGAAAAGGAAAAGTGGTACAGGGGGGGATCGTGGAAATTGTTTTGAGGTTGAGAGAGATGAGGAACGGTAGAGAGCGGGTTAGAGAGTTAAAGGGAAGGAGACAGGAATTTAGAGGACCGAGACCAAGCGATAACAGGAAGGTGACGAAGATGCTAAATCCAGTTTTGACACTCAAATAAAAAAATAAAAAAACATCTGAAAACATAAAGACGGTCGGCAAGTATGTTTGGCCTCAAGTAAAAATAAAAAATTGAAGCCATTAGATGATTCAACTGCTGAACTGTTTGTGTGCTGGAGGTACGCTTTTACATTGTGTGCAGAGTGAATTTAGCTACATTCTACACACTGTACCTTTTAAGATAGCTAGCAAGAGTGTACATCGCTATCAAAAAGTCTCAAGAGGACAGTTAACAGCAAAAATAGAGCGTTCAAAGAAAAACCTGCTTTCCTCCTACATGTTTTTATTAATGCACTGCCGGGATGTAAGGTGTAGGTTTGTTTTCAGCTTTGGTAGGGACATGAATAGATAATGCAAGCACGCCAGAGTTTGTATCAAATAATATATATTTGCATTCATTTTGTACAGTTTTACAAGCTTTTTGTAATTTGAATAGCCATGTTTCACTCAGCAATTTTTTATAGGGAAATCATGTTTCCGTGGCTTTGGTAGTGGCTTTTCCCCCTAGCATCCCTGCTAAATTCTACGCCCTTGCTGGTGTGTATTATCTGCAATGATGTTATCGCTGTTTGCAAGGAATATACTACGGCACAAGAGACAAAGCATGGCACCTTCAAATGCCCTGTCTGCTCCAATTCGGTCAGGGGCTGGTCGCACAAAACACCTTACAATGTTCCTTAAAGGGGCGATTGATTGCAAAACCGATTTTACCTTGTCATAGTTGAATAACGACAGTTCGGTGGGTAAAATGAACATACAGTGAACCTCAAAGTCCATTGACACCTCTTTCCTTTGCAAATCTCAAAATGATTTTTTTTTGCTGTAAAACGCTAGCTTTTCAACAAAGCCAGGGAACCGTCTTTTTTGGCTCTGGAGCGGGTTGCACCAACTAGTCTTTGCTAAGACTGTCTTAAGTCCTAAGTCAGTCTTAGTTAAGAACGGTCTTAGGCCCATAATTAACGCCTGTTGCACCAACTGAATTTACGACCAGTCTTAACTAAGACTGGTGGTAACATGCGCGTTCATGAAACTGCCCGTGGAATTCGAGAATGGAACGTGCGTTGCCATGATACCCATACATTTTTACCATGATGATACCAGGGATGCCAGACGCCTGGCGGAAACGCTGCTTGACAGCGATTGCCTCGGCCTCGTTTGGCAAGTTGACATAATGCGGTAGGCGGCGACTCAGTGCCAGCGAGACCCTACAAATAACTCTACGAGCTGTAGATTTATGCACGCCAATCATGTCCCCCACGGTGTTTTGAAATGCACCGTTTGCATAAAACCTCAGTGCAATTAAAAGCTGTAACGTTGGCGTCAGGGCAGCATTTCGGTCTGCCTGAAAGCGCAAATCGTCGGACAGTTTGTCCACTAGAGAAAAAATCTCAACCCTACTGAAATGAAACCTCTGAAATAACTCCTCATCATTGTACATATCCAGCGGGTTAGTTCTGTCTCGCACTACTCTCTCACGTCTTAGAGAGCGTTCATTATTCAATCTATAAATTAGACGCGCCATTGTTATAGTCTACTTGTTGTTTTAGCTGCACTCAACGGTTTTGTGAAAATTAGCCTACTATAGAAACCAACACAGAAAACGTTCTGTTTTAACATAAGACTCCTCTCCACAGGGCGTAACATAAGGACTAGACTTAGGGAAAAAGCAACTTAAGTCAGCGGGGTGGTGCAACAGGCGCAACATCATTTTAGACATAGAACGTTGAGTTACGCCAGTCTTAGCTTAAGACTGGTCCTAAATCCTGTTGGTGCAACCCGCTCCAGGTCTGTATCTTTGTCACGCCCCAAAATGTACATCCAGACCAGCCTAAGGTACCGTGTATCTCCGATACTAATTTAGCTGCGCACTGCTATGTGTAGGCTACTTCTAAGGAATTACAAAGAAGAACGTTTTGAATTATAACAAGGATATTGAAAATGGACCACAGTCGTAAATACTGTGTTCCACGCTGTACAGGGAAAGTTAACACTCATAGTCTTCCCAAGGAGCCAAACATTCGACAGGCATGGCTGCTGTTTGTCTATGAGAACATCCCGGCGAAGTTCGACACTCAATTATTCATTTGCTCTGAAGATTTCACCCAAGACAGTTTTGACGACAATTTCGAGCAGGATTTGTTAAGAAGCTGAACCTGAAAAGAGGTGCCGTTCCGACCGTATGCTCATAGCAACCGCAAGCTGTAAGTACAGTATGATTTTGTCGCTACCGGTTATTAGCAATGCTAACATCTCCTGTATCTAGCACAAGTACAATGCTAAATACGTTTCTAAACACATCAAATGACTAGCTAGACTAGCTGTAGTCGGCATTAGAAGGGAAGCTTCCGAAAAAATAGCCAGAAAACGAATAACAGTCTGGTCTAATGCTAACGCCTGTCTAGATTATCTATTTGAAAGAACTGGAAAAAGGCAGGTGCTAGATACAGGATACGTTAGCATTGCTAATAATTGTTAGCAACAAAATCAGGTGGAGTCAGGTGGCTGAGCGGTTAGGGAATCGGTGTAGTAATCAGAAGGTTACCGGGTCAATTCTGGCTGTGCCAAATGACGTTGTGTCCTTGGGCAAGGCACTTCACCCTACTTGCCTCGGGGGAATGTCCCTGTACTCACTGTAAGTCGCTCTGGATAAGAGCGTCTGCTAAATGACTTAATGTAATTGTAATGTTACCGACAAACTCATACTACAGTTTGCGGTTGTGATGGACATAAGGTCGGAACGCACCTCTTTTCAGCAACAGCTTCATAGCAAATCCTGCTTTACATTGTCCCAGGTTTTCAAAACCGTCCTTGGTGAAATGGTTCGCACAAATGTGTTGAGGGTCGAACTGCACAGGGATCTTCTACGCTACGGTATAGACAAACATCAGCCATGCCCTTCTAGTCAATGTTAGCTAGACTGTTGCTCATCTGCTTTTTATTAACGCTGATTTGCAAGGAATGCAAGAACAGCTAGGTAGCGAAAACACCTTGACTGTAGGCATGTAAACTAGTTTAGCTTGCAAACGCAAGGGCATAGGTAGAATGTGTGATGATTTAGCCTCGTTTATTGGCAATGAGGCTAACGTTGTTTCATGTTCCTGACTGTGTTTCATTCAAATAAATAACCTGTGTTATGTAAATCTATAATTCACGATGCATGTTTGTCCAGATCTTTGTCAGGTTATTTTTCAGCAAGATATCTAGAGGTAGCTAACTGAAGCTGAGTTGAATAACAATACTGTATAGTTTGGTTGCTAAGCTGTTACCCAACGTTCTACCCACCTAAGTCAATCCAGTTTGCTTTGACAACAGAAGTGGAAACAACTAATGTTATCATTTCAAATGATTTGTAGTCAATCTGTTGAAAACAGTGTTGTCTAGACACAATAGATTTATTTGCGTTTTTATTTTAAGTTTCCACCTTCGGTGTTTCAGTGATTGCTGCTGTTAGCCATGTTGCGTTTTTGCTCCCCAGCCTCACTCCCCAGCGTCACAACCAATCAGCGCGCAGCTCATCTTAATATTAATGAGCATACCATAAAAGGAGAAAAGCTAGTGTTTTTTTTCCCGGGAACATTTCAGAGGATCTATCAGGGGGCATAGAACAGCACCCGGGTCATTTTCAACCCAACCAATGTTACATACCCTATTCGGAGACCTTAAGGAACAGTGTGAAAGTGTGAAATACCCCAAAAACCCAATCAATCGCCCCTTTAAAGTCAGAGTTAAGGTTTCCTTAAAAAATAATCGGTTGCACAAAGCACCCTTAAGGGTTCTCTTTAAGGTTTCCTTTAAATGTTCCCTGAAGTATTTAAGGTTTTCTCCTTATCTTGGTCGTATACTTAGGATTCCCTTTAAGTTTGTTAAAGCGTTGCAAGAAAGACCTTAGCAAACAAAATAAGGAAGAAAACTTGAGGTGCCTCTGACGTATTCTTTACCGCAACGTGGCCGAGTTTATGGAGATAAATGAACCCATCCCACACCTACAGCACTCTGCTAGGTTACTGTGCTGCAGTCTAAACATGAAGGCTATTTATGCGTCGGCTACCGCTGTAAATAAAGAAACTAGCCTACACTCACGGCGGTAAATGCATTATAACTGTTCATCTCATTTTGATCTAGAGCTACCTAAGAAGCAGGCTAGCTCTCACTTAAAAGTTACTGTGTAGCAACAAAACCTACAAGTCAAGTTGATATCACCAGTTTTATTGTACTCTCCTGAAATTGGTTATCTCTTTTTTGGACATAAGTCAAGTTATCATATAGCTAGCTTAGCTATAATTTGTATTTCTTGAATTGACCGCTTCACCACACTTCTTGAGTTTATTTTTGATGCGATTTCATCCTACATTTGTTGTTTTTTGTTTGCAGTTATTTGTGGATCAAATTTACGTTTTAGTATGTACTTTCTTTTTTTGTATTCCTGTAGAAGCACAATATTTTCCTCCTCTGACCAATTCTTGCCTTCTTTTCATAGGTCTATAAGCTAGCTAGAGCTAACTAGCTCTAGCTACTAGTGATGCACTAGCAATAAAACTGAACAAACGTGGTCTCCGTGGAAACTGTCGAATTTTACTGCTGTGAAATCATGTTCAATGTAAAGGGCGTAGAAAATCCCTTAACGTTTCACCTTAGCTAAGGAAACCATTTAAGGGATTCTGTGCAACCCCCTTAGGTAAATCCCTTAGCTAAGGAGAAATTTATGCTTAAGTGTCATAATTAAGGAAAAAACTTAAGGTGTTTTGTGCAACCGGCCCCAAGACTTTATTAGAATAAAACCGCTCAATACAACTCTTTTTTCAAAAACATTGAAAAAAAAATCAAATTTCTTGCACTTGAATATTGTAAGCAAAAGAAATGATTTTCTAAATAATCTGGCGGACCGAATATTAAGGCCGGACAGTTTTGTCCTGCTGGCCGCCTGTGGCCGACCGCTGGCATACACAGATAAATTGTTAAGGATTTTAAGAATAAAAGGTGTAGTATAAGGTTGGTTAGGAGTTTGGGGCAAGGTCTATGGTTTAATGTTAGGGCCTCATGTGCGGTGATTGGAAAGACTGCAAGTCAGGGCAATCTGTGAAACTAGGGCTTTAGCTTGTCTTTAGTGCTAGGGTCTGGCTTCACTAGCTGTGAGGTGTTAGCTATCGGCAGTACTGTTATCACTATATGCTTAATTTAGCCTCTCACTCTGACAGTATGTCTCAACACTGGCTAATAAGGAGCTAGCTAATTAGCCCCTAAGGTGCTAGCATAAACCACATTAGCACGCTGACCCGTGCCAACCCTGCCTTGGCAGAATGCTAGTTCAAGAGGCCTTCTCTCTTTCCCTCACTCTTCTGTTCTTTTCATCCCTTCATCACTATACCCCCATGACCATTTCATTGAAATCCACAGATTTCTCTTACTCTTTGTTTTGCAAGCTGTCTCTCGTCACCTGCTTCCTGCCTTATTTCCTTGTTCACACCCCCTCTTTATATTTTCATTAATTTCCCCCCTGAACTTTATTCTCCCCCTGGCCTTCTCTACTAGGTAACCTGGACCTGACTGGCCCTAAGCAGGTGTTCAAGGCGGAGAACAATCCCTGGGTGACACCTATTGCAGATCAATTCCAGCTGGGAGTCTCACATGTTTTTGAGTATGTCCGTTCGGAGACATACAAATAGTAAGTAGATATTTCTAAGACACTCCACACAGGGCTCACAATTTACTCCCAACTTTAAAAAGTAAGGAGCACCAGCAAAGAATTTGGAGCACCCACCCAAAAATGTCACATCTTTTAAGCTCTTCAAATTCTGCATGCTAGTTTTTTTTTTTTTTTTTTATTTAACCTTTATTTACCCAGGCAAAGATCATTAAGAACAAGTTATTATTTACAGTGATGGCCTGACAAAAAGCACAAGCTTTTTGAGGGAGAGGGGAAGGGGGCTAAGGAAAAAATAATCTAATTAAAAAGCACAACGACACACAACCACAGCAATACAGTCATACAGAAAAAAGCACAAAAGCAACAACACAAAACAAGCAGGTTAAACAAAGCAGGACATTAATAACATAGGTCAGGGGGATACATTTTTTTAAAGCACACAGCAAGACAGAGATTATTTACAACAACCGCAATCAAGACATAGACTGACACTGGCTGGTATGAACAAAGTTCTCCCTGTCACATGACACAACGGAGCGCAGTGACAAGGAATGATTGACAGCTAATATTAACCAATCGGAAATCTGCAGATTCGTTTTTATTGGTAATGTAACATTGGATAGAATGGTGGACTATCAGCTCACAGCAGGCACACACTGTGCAGTAGGTTAATTAGCGAGCGTTGCACTCACACAAATGCTCCCAAATATATTTTGAGGTTGCACATATCATTTTGGGAGCATATGCAACCAAGATGTTCGCAATTTCAAGCCCTGTTCTGTAAAGCAAGTGCATCGGTGCATCAGTGCAATTAAACCCATATTCATCTAAAGCAAACTTCACCGCATCAAAGGGACGATGGACGGGGCCATGTACCGTCAAATCTTGGGTGAGAACCTCCTTCCCTCAGCCAGGGCATTGAAAATGGGTCATGGATAGGATACCAGCATGACAGTGACCCAAAACATACGGTCAGTACTCGCGGCAGCTCTTGAGACCAAGAGGAGTGCAACCCATTAATTATCTTCAAAAACAAGCAATCCTGTTAAAACAACAACATTCATCCGGGAGGGACAGAAAAGGCACAAGCATCCTCCTACGAAGCCAGAAACTGGACACCTAGCCATGGCCCGAGACTGGAAGATGCTTGTCGATATTGGCCAGCAACTCAATTTTCCACCTGAGATTACTTCTACCAACCTTAGGCCAGACATGGTACTCTGGTCCCCTTCACGAAAGGCTGTGTACATCATAGAGCTCACAGTCCCGTGGGAAAACTCTGTTGAAGAGGCCTACGAGCGTAAGAAACTGCGGTACACAGAGTTGGCAGCAGATGCAACTCAGCGTGGCTGGAATGCAAAAGTCTGGCCAGTTGAAGTGGGATGCATAGGATTCGTGGCTTCTTCCACCATCAGGTTGCTGAAAGAACTTGGAATCCATGGACAGGTTCTGCGGCAGACCGTCAGAGCAATTTCCCAAGCAGCTGAAAGATGCAGCCAGTGGATCTGGATCAAACGGAAGGACCCTTGCTGGGCTATAACTTCATGACCCCCCACCCCCACCTAAGAACCCAGGTCAGATCCCTCCAACTTGAGGAGGGCATATGAGGTATGCGGTCAGCTGTAAGGCTGGCTCAGGGAAGAGGACGCCCCTGCCTTGCATAGTCCTGTGGGAAATCTAGTCCTGTGTGTGTGATCTGGCTTGATCACACACATGACCTTTCAGGTCACCGGATTGAGGTGAGGAGAAACAACAAAGTGGATAAGAACAGGCACGTTCTATCAAAGATAATTGATTGTGTTAAATTCATTTATAAATCCTTAATTTTTTGTTTTACAGTAATAGTTGTGTTGTGTTTCCTAATAATACCAGGGAGAGTGGCTCAAGTGCCCAGATGTCCGTGGTTTTCAATAATTCTGAACTGAGTGTAATGATATTTATAATCCACAAATGTGGACATTTACCTATAACTGTGTGCATTAATTACATAATTACTATTTCACAGAGAACTCGTATCATGCAGTTTGTGTTCAATTGTATTAGGATGGTTACCGTATTGACTGAATATTTCACAGCCCCACCTAGAATAATTTTCACCAGCCGCCACTGATGAGCCCGGATCTCCTTTTTAACATCTGTGGAAGGAGCTGAAACATGCAGTCTGGAGAAGGCACCCTTCAAACAGCTGGAGACAGCTGGAGCAGTTTGCTCACGAGGACTGGGCCAAAATACCTGTCGACAAGTGCAGAAGTCTCATTAAGAGTTACAGAAATCACTTGATTGCAGTGATTGCCTCAAAAGGTTGTGACACAAATATTAAGTTATGTTGTAGAAGTAGATTCTGTTGTAGTAGTAGTAGTTTATTTGAACATGTAAAATAAAATAAAAAATATATATATATATATACAGACATGCATACATGCATGCATACATACAGACATCGAACCACACTTCAAAAGCAATGTCTGATTTTCATTTGTTAATTTTCAGTACATTTTTTTTTATTATTACTTTTGTCGGTTTCAAGTTATCTTAGTGACCATTGTGGGTTTTTCATTCTTTAAAGGTCCCATGGCATGAACATTTAACTTTATGAGGTTGTTTAACATTAATGATTTCCCCTAGCCTGCCTTTGGTCCCCCAGTGGCTAGAAATGTTGATAGGTGTAAACCAAGCCCTGGGTATTCTTCTCCGCCTTTAAGAAAATTAAAGCTCAAATGCTCCGATCTGAAAATGTTCCTCTTATGTTGTCATAAGAGGAAAGGTTACCTCCGCTTTCTCTGCTTTGCCCAAACAGAGAATTTGAGAAAATGAGCTACGACCTGGGAGCACGATATTGGTTGATCCTCGAGACTCATTGCTTGCAAACGACCAAAGCATGGTAGTTAGCCCCGCCTCTCTTGAAGACATTAGATAATACCCAATTGCTTTGAAAGTGCCAAGCTAATGAAAGGAATATTTAAGATAAGTTCAAGGCAAAATCAATGTATTTATTATTGTATTTTTAATGCGTGGTGCAGGTGTCTGTTACACTCAAGTTGAGTATCTCAGAAGACTGGACAATGAATACAGGAAATGAAGACAGTATATGATATCACAAAATGGGAGGATTCAAGGCAATTAACATAGCCTTTGCAGGCACTGAAAAAGGAAACAGAATGCCAGATAGATTTTATTTAGGTCTTCAGACAGGGCTCCTAGAAATGGCCTTGTCACTCCTTCTATTTTCCTCATTCAAAGTTGTCATGGCATTATACACTTTGGTAAAATTGTGACCTCTGATCTACCCTAGTGTCACAGGAATTTCCGAGTCGCTTCTTACAAGGACCCAACTTATGGCTATACAGGCATAACAAAACAGTATGATGAAAGTTTATCAATGATACAAGAAACATAATTAATGGATAGGCTTCTTTCTCTCCCGGACATAACCAAGGGTTATGTGCTCATGAGCTTAGGGTACAAGGTATAGATCAAACATTGTTTATTATATTCAGAACATTTCAAACAGTATGAAAGTAATAAAATAATAATTATCTTTAATTGTTGTTAACTGATCAATGATTTAAGGACAGACCTTTTCACTCTCCTCCTTATAGCATTTAAAGCTACACACACAGAAACAGCACATCCTAAGGAAAGCTCATTGTGGTACTGCTCGTAGTGGCTGTAATTCTCCACCAAGGCGGAATTTCGGGAAAGAGACTTAAGATACAGTTTTAGGGGACCACGAAGACCTATATAAAAGCATCCAAAAACAGCATACCATGGGACCTTTAACGGAAGGGTACCAACAATTTTGTTCACGTGTGTATATGGCTACTCTATACTGCTCTGGAGAAAAATTGACCACTGCACATTTTTCTTTCCTTTCCAAAAAAATAGATGAGGAAAGTTTCGAGTGACAAACGGAAGGTTTCAACTTGCAGTGGCCTCCTGAACTCTTCTCTTCCTCAAAAAAAAATCCTTTACATTGTTTGAAAGGAAATAAAAAGGTGCAGTGGTCTCTTGTTTTTTTTTCAGAGCTGTACATACGAGTATGAGAAGGCTATACGATAGACATCAATAGAATAGAATAATAGGTTCAGAGATGTTTTCCAGGCGGTTCTCCCCTAGGGAGAGTGCAGAATCCTTCTTAGAATGCTTTTTACTAGGTGTAGTCCCAAAAGACTTGACCAGACTGAAAAATAGTATGAGTGATTTCTTCCTCAGGTTTCTGTTGCAAGAGACACACCCTCTGAGTTTGACGGTCATTCGCTGGGACGGCTCCTTTTCTATTTGGCCAATGCAAGGTTTTATCACTAGTCTTTGCTAGCAATGGCGCTAATTGCATCCTGTCAATAGGAAACAACCCTGCATGATGCATTACCCTTCAGTCAAGCCAGGCCCCTGGTTCCCTCTGCTCACCCTTTCCATTCTTCTCATAAGTCATCTGCCCCTATTGATTGGTCGATTCATCAAAATCAACACACCATTGAATATTCTGTCTCAACCATTAGTATTTCGGATTGATATAAAGTAATTTTATTTTGGGATCAGAGTAGTGCAAACTGTGGTGGCAGTTTTGAGCATTGGGTCGTTTTGTAAAAGTACCACTTCATTGTCACGCAGTCAGTATTGCCTCATACAACTTTCTACTGTTCATACACTAGTGCAACATTTTCAAATGCAAGACTTGAGAGTGTGCACTGGAATTAGTTTACCCTCCAAAAAGAGCCTCAGTTGAACCTTGAATCTATTCTAGAAGTCTATAAGATGTATATTAGTAGTTTTTTCTCTCTCACCAAAGTGTTTTTGTATTATCTGACATTTGCCAGTTATTGGGACTACTTGAAATTCTTAGGAATAAAATGTGACTGTAAAGTATTTGGGTCAATGACAAATTAGGTCCTCAAAGTATTTTCTAAATGAATATTTTTACATCTGGAAAAATGTGTTTAAACAAGTCTCGTTATTTAAGTGTTTACATATAAATATATTTATATATTTTTTCACAATATTTTTTTTACTTAATTTATTTATAATAATTTGACATTGCATTTCAGTGTAGAGGTGTTTTTACCATCCGATTTAACATGTAAAGAATCATTTTACCGTTACATTCATAGCCATGGTTACATTGTTTACGTTTTGTAGCCTTGGTGATCGATCGGAGAAAATGGCTGTAGCTAATTTTGAGCGGCATTATAAAGGTGTGGATATGTTCTAACTTGCTCTGCCAATCTCTCCTTTATTCCTTCCATCTTAAACAGCTGTTGAGCGTTCACTGAAAATTCAAAACAATGCAGTCAACGACGCGTGGCCGTCTATCTTGCCAATCACACTTGCGCGACACTATGTGACGACATCAGTGCCAGTATAGATTTCTCCTGGTAGGCGACAGTTTCAAGCAACGGTTAAAAGTGTCGACCGTGACGCCATTTCTGTCGGCTACCTTTTCAAAAGTGTCTGCGACCGAAGTATAAATTGGGCTTTTGGGGTAGATTTCTCCTTAGCTAAGGGAGGCTTAGCTAAGGCTATTTACTTACGGGGTTTGCACAGAATCCCTTAAATGGTTTCCTTAGCTAAGGTGAAATGTTTAGGGATTTACTACATTGAACGTGATTACACAGCAGTAAAATTCGACTATTTCCATAGAGACCGCGTCTGTTCAGTTGTATCGCTAGTGCATCACTAATAGCTATAGCTAGTTTGCTCTAGCTAGCTTATAGACCTATGCAAACAAAGCAAGAAAACCAAATTGCTCAGAGGAGGAAAATATTGTGCTTCTACAGGAATTCCAAAAAAATAAAGCGCATACTAAAACGTACATTTGATCCACAAATAACTGCAAACAAAAAACAACAAATGTAGGACGAAATTGCATCAAAAATACACTCAAGAAGTTTGGTGACGCGGTCAATTCAAGAAATAAAAAATATAGCTAAGTTAGCTTTATGATAACTTGACTGTTATGTCCAAAAAAGAGATAACCAACGTATTCCAGGTAGCGGATTTAACAAACTCTGAGATTAACCCTGAACTCTGAGTTGAGTTACTCTAACATGGGAAACTCCGAAAATGTGGTTCCAGAAAAGCTGATATGAATTTTGTTAACTCAACTCGGAGTACGTCAACTCAGAGTTAAGCGCGGGCATGAGAACTATTAAAAGCCAACATCAATGGAACTCCGATACTAGGATCCACCATGGCACCCGGCGACAAAAAACGTTGTCCTACTCCACTAAACTTCATATACAAGTTTTATTTAGTGTTTATGGTCGAGCAAATATTCCGGGAAAAAAGCAACACGGCTGTAGCAGCGTATACAAGTGGCGTGGGAGACAATTGCTGCCGAGTCAATGCATACATTTGAAGGCAATAGCCAGTCCATATATTGAAATATTTAACCCCACTGTCTGTTAATATTACAGGAGGAAAAGTGTTCAATGTTTTATTAAATGTAAAAACATACTACGAACAGGTAACGCATATTTTGCTTAGGCTATACTCTTGTGATTGTAGCCTCGACGTCACCGACACGATACTAGGTAAATATCAATTGGTGCCTATTTCAATTTGTAGTAGCAGTTTCTCCAAACAGAATGCTTTTCATCAAAAGATGATGATGATGATTAAGATGACGAAGAGACATTGACTACTGCCGCAGAAATGGATTAAGAGAATTATGTATGGTAGCTACTTGTAGTTCTCTTCCCATTTACTTTTATTTACAGGCTTGTGCGGAATTGTCAGTTACACTGACATTGTGAGAATAATTAATATTAAAAAAACGATTTGCACATTCTGATCCTGTTGAACAAAGCATGGATGCTGTATACAGTGAGATGTTCATTTAATGGCAGGTGAATTTTGCATGTGGAACTGTAAAATGTAGCTAATGTAATCTCATGTATACCCAGTTACAAGTAGATGAGTTGTACAAATTGCACCTCATAAAGAAAGTGCCAAAAACTGACCAAGAGATGGTGTAGGCCTACTTAAGGTAGAAGAGTAAAGGTTAATCTCGAAAAAAAGATTTACCGGAACACCAGTTACGGAAGGATGCATGGTCACAGGTGATGTTAATTGTAGAAACAATAACCCACATTAATAATAATTGTTGAATTTGCTGAATTTCTATTTTGACCAAGAGTTGTTGTACTTAGGGCAGAATAATAAAGGCTGATCTTGTAAGGCTAACAACCTGCCCCCACCTCTCTTATGGTAAAATATGGAGTTTAATGGATGGAGTCTCAACTTGATGGCTCTCACATCTGTGTAAGTTACTGTAGCATTGCTAGACATGTTGATAAGTAAGGGTCAAGATTCTGGTGTGATTGTAGTTGTTCTTAGGTATAAAATGAGTTGTGAAGCATTGTTCTGTGGATTCTTGATCTCCTGAGACCTTCCCCTCAGCTCTGGCTTGTCCTACTTCTTCTTCCTCACCTCATGCTTTCTATCTCTGGTTTACAATAATCATGGTAGAGTAGGCATAAGAGTTAACTTCATTGATTGCATTCATTTGCCGTATGATAAAATGATAATATTATTTAACCTTAATTTGACCATTCTTGCTTTGATTTAACCCAATGAATTAAATAACTGTAATTGCATTGGTATTGGCATTATTTGGTTAATTTTAATACACTGTTCAGTTTCCCATCTTCCTTCAAATCGAAGGGGAATTAGTTTCGGTTGTTTGGCCAATATATTGACCCACAACAATGGGAAATAGATTTGCTGAAACAACAGTTACAGGACGGTACATCAATTGTAGGAATCGTATGAATCTTGTAAATTGTAGGAACAATAGCCGATAGAAATAGGCTACTCATTGTTAGATTTTATTTGTAGGCAATAAAGAAGACCAAATACAATTTCAATTATTTGTCTTTATTTCAGTGCCAAAAGGCATTTGGTCAAATCTGAGTGCAAGTCCACGGCTAGTAACACTAGCGATGAAGACCCAAGGGCTGAGAATGTTGCTCAAATAAATTACGGATTGTGACAGGAAACGGTAACGTTAACTTAGGTATTTATCAGGGAATTAAAGTAACGTCACTGTGGTTTTTAGCTAACATTCTGATAAAATGCCACTTCAAATATTGATAAAAATGATTGTATCACGTAGTCAGCTGATTTACTGATTTCACGTTAAGCTTTAACTTCTTACCTTTCGAGCTAAATATTGTAAAACAATTAGAGTTAGCTTATCCTTTACTAGAGCCGGTAAAAAGACGCTGGCGCCGGTAAATCAGCCGTGCGCTACCCTTGTCCAAACCCGTCCGCACTTATCCTCGTAGTAAACACTCGCCGTTGGTGTTTTTCCGGGGATATTAACTTGATCCAAGGTCACCAAACTGACCATAATGCTGTCAATATATCCAGGGACAATAAGATATCACGCTTCAACATCTCCAAACTATGCGATAAAATCTCAATTTGACTGTTTACCACCACCTGCTGGATGTTTTGTTGAACTCTTCTCATGTCAGAGTAGAGATCGTCGCCCGAGTGAAATCAGCTGAAAACGTGATACAATCATTTTTATCAATATTTGAAGTGGCATTTTATCAGAATGTTAGCTAAAAACCGGTCGGGATTGGACACAGTGACGTTAGTTTACAGCGGTCGGGATTGGACACAGTGACGCTACATCAAACCGCAGCCTAAAATCTTCTCCCGGCGTATAACTAAGCGGCTTACATTTTTTTTAGATCGCTCGGCTGAATCAGGAAATGATATGCCATGTCTGCCAACGCTATCAGGCTAAGAAAGTGGGAGGGGATCGGTAGAAACGCAGAGTTTGGCATGGAAAACCTGCTAGGTTAGTTTCACAAAAGGCCTTGGAGTAAGCCTCTTTTCAGGGTTAAACAACTCAAAGTTTTCACTAAACCCGCTACCCGGAATACCCCCTAGGAGCGTCCAATAAAACTGGTGATATCAACTTTGATTGTAGGTTTTGTTGCTACACAGTAACGTTTAAGTGAGAGCTAGCCTACTTCTTAGGTAGCTCTAGATCAAAATAAGATCAACAGTTACACTGCATTTACCGCCTTGAGTGTAGGCTAGCTACTTTATTTACAGCGGTACCCGACGCATAAATGGCCTACATGTTTAGACAGCAGCACAGTACATTTAGTCATTTTGTAGACGCTCTTATCCAGTAACCTAGCACAGTGCTATAGGTGTGGGATGGGTTCATTTATCTCCATAAACTCGGCCATGTTGCGGTAACGAATAAGTTTCCTATCAGTGACCTGGCTGTAGCCTTGCTCTATGGTTAGTTGGTTATGAATTTTGGAGTTAAAACAAACCCTGTGCTCATAGGTAATACAGTAGACATGATTTTACCTTTTGTGTTCACAACCTTAAAATGTAGCTACACAATGGAAGCACTTGCAATTCACATGGCATATAGCTGTATTAATACATTTACTTGATTGACTGATTGATGGCCTATTTTCAAATTGTCGCTTTGGAAAGAAATTACAAAAGCTGATGAAGAGGCATGTATGAAGGAAGAGCAGGTCTACTGTAATGCGCTATTCTTCCTCCAGACATGTCCTCCCAACTTCAAACTTTCATTGACTACTTTGTGGTACATTTAGCTAAATCTATGTAAATTACCCTTCGGCGCATGACTAATTTGACAACTGCAATAGATTAAAGTGGCGAAAAAAAAAAGGTTGCCCTCCGTGCTGTTTTATTAAAGGGATGTTGTACAAATTATTAAATGCAGTGGTGGCAATAATTGTGGCAAATGTGGTTTTGTAATAAAAAACATTAGTTTAACTGATTGTTTATATAGATTTTTATAGACTGACTTAAACTTACATTTTCATGTAGCAGACACTTATCCAGAGCGACTTACAGTAAGTACAGGACATTCTTGCTCAAGGACACTACGTCATTTGGCACGAACGGGAATCGAACCAACAACCTTCTGATTAAAAGCCCGACTCCCTAACTGCTCAGCCATCTGACCCTTATAGCTGAACCTTTTTTACAAATATTTACCATGAGTGCCAATTATTCCAGAGTTGACTGCACATACTTTTCAGTTAAAGGATGGTGAAGTTTTTTGACAGATTTTGTTATTTTAATTTGAAGGTGCTTGTGTGTGTGATGAGTGAGATTGGAACAGCATGAGGTTGATGTTTCGATCACACAGTGTGATCCTTTTTCTCTCCCTGTGTGAACTAGCCAGAACCGGGTGCTGCTGAACTTTCAGTTGGTCCACAACTCTTTAATTCTGTCTTTGTCTCAGTGTCATTTCCTTCCAGTGAATATGGACTATGGAATTGTCTGTGACCTTGCCAACATACAGCTCAGGAATAAAATAAGAGACTATTGCACCTTTTTCTTTCATATGAAAAGAAAAGTTGAGAAGGACAATTTTTGTGTGAGCAACAGAAGGGTAAAATGTAAGAGGCCACTGCAAATATTACCCTTCTGCTCACTCAAAATTGTTCTTCTCATCTTTTTTTCAAGGAAAGAAAAAGGTGCTGTCTTTTTTGGGGGGTTTCCAGTGCTGTATGTGTGTGCTTGTTTGTGTGTGTACTGTCGACAGTTATGTCACTAGAGACAGGTGATAACAGGCCCCAGGGATTTGCCACACAGAAGAATACCTCTAAGGCCCAACAATTTAATTCACACCTGCAGTAATGTCCTTCAGCTTCCAGAAACGAAACTCTCCATCTCTCCAAATGCCCTCTCTCTTTCCTATTCTGTCACACATTTCCGCAGACTCACACATTTTCTCTTTCCTTATCCCAATTCCTCTTTTTCCTTATACAAAGACCAACATAATGTATATTGGTAAAGTGTACTTTTATTCTGTACTCAGTATGTATCAGATCATATTAACAAGGTATACAATGCATTGGAAATACAGAACTGTGTGTAGTGTCCATATCACTTTCACAATTATTGCAATCAGCTACTGTCAGTTTATCTGACAATTGAGCAGTCTGAGGTGAACTTGATGATGGTGATATCCCTTGTTAAGTCTAGAGTATGTAACTGCATTGATAGGGCTTTCAAAACAAAGCAAGTGTACATGCACAGATAAAATGTGCAATTTTTGTGTCTTGCATCTACTTCTGCATGTACATACACACAAGTTTGGATTCTGGGGAGTATACTGTATATAACTGTCATGCATATTTCATAGGGCAGCTCGTTAACCTGACAGAGAAAATTGGCGGACTGACAGCATCGAAGAGCTCGCAACAGCGTGCTCATAGTTCATTAACATACCGTAAACTCTGTTTCTCCTCTGCCCCTCAGATCTTTTATTCATGCCTCTCTATTCCTTATTCTCTCTCTCTTTCTTTTTTATCAAATCCTGCGTTTATATTCCACCCTTTTACCCTCTCATAGACAGGCATGGAATTTATTTTCATATCCACTCTGGAGAGTAGGTGCTTAGGGGATTGTTTATGGACATGGCCTTAGATAGTGGAATAAGCTCTGAGGGATTTCCTTTTAAGTAATAGGGTATGGAGATGGTGTACATTTAGAAAGCTATTTAAGGTCCCCTTATTACTAAGAGAGCAGATGTGTCATTAGTAACCTATTAGAATCCCATTAGCGAGGCGGTGTAGCTGCTCAGCATTTTCTTAACATGCTGAGTCGTGTAGCACCACTCCTAGAGCTTACTATGATCACCTGTTGCACCTCGAGAGTGTATGCTGTTAGAACATACTGGAATGCATGGGCTCTGTAGTTTAGTCCTTTTGCCTCAATGTTTTGTTCATGTACTTGAGTGCTTATTATTGTACTGAACTCTCAGTTGACCTCTTTGTCTAGCAATATACAACTCTGATGTAATTGAGAAATGTGTTACATACATAAATTATATTATATTGGTTTGTTAACAGTGGAGGGCATGAAAGCAGTTTCCTTCATTTGAATGCGTGGTTTTGCCAAATGCAGTGTTTGTTGTTCTAACCCTAATCTTAACCCCAACCAATAGGAGTTACATGCTGCACTTCTTAAGTCAGTAACAACAGAGTCAGGTGACTGTAAGGCTGGGTGTCAACCTGCCCCCACCTCTCATATGCTAAAGTATGGAGTTCCTGGACAGTCTCAACTTGATAGCTCTCACACCCCATTCAAGATTTGGTCTGATTGGTTGGTCTTGTGTATAAAGGGAATTGTAATTCATTGTTCTGTGGATTCTTCATCTCCTGAGACCTTCTCCTCAGTTCTCCGTTGTCCTACTGTCCTACTCCTTGCTCACCTCTTGCTTTCTCTCTGATTTACAATGATCATGGTAGAGTAGGTAAGATTTAAAGCTTTTATGTTGTAACATGTTTTCCTTATAATTGATTTCATTCATTTGCAAAGTTATTAAATGCATATTTCATTTAGACTTTGAACATTCTTGCTCTGATTTAACCCGTAGAGTCAAATACCTGGAATTCTATTGGTATTGGCATTATTTGGTTCATACTAATACACTGTTCAGTTTCCCATCTTCCTTTAAACCATAGGGGAATTCGTTTTGGTTGTTTGGACAATATTTAACCCCCTACATGACCAAGTGGAGATCTTTGTGTCGGAAGCTGTCTGGTCTGCAATTCATCACCCTTAACGAACACATTTTGCTATAGCATATTTTATCAGTGTCTCTCTTTCTCTGCATTTCTGCATGGCTGGCCCTCATTCGCTAATTCTGCTGAATATGCTCCTGAGTTCTCAAGAGTTTCTGCCCTAATTATATTCATGCATTGATGCGCCCCTGAGATGACTCTATGGGGTCTCCCACTGGCAATTGGATGGGTCTGAACAGAAGGTATCTTTCTTGGGCTACTCTGTCGAGACAACTTCATGCAAACCGTGGCACATGGAGCTATAAATAGTATTTGAAATGACCCGAAGTTGCTGGGAATATGAGTGAAACATTTTAAGTCAAGTTGTTCCAACTTTATTAGTCTAAATTAGCCACCCTCTATACATTGGCAGAATAGGAATTAATCCATGAATAGGTCAGAGCTTGTTGTTGATTATCTTTTGTAATTAATATGGAAAATTAAAAATTATGGCACTGCAAAAACCATACTGTTGAAGGCCTGTAGATGATGTTAAGGTGTAGTTAAATGGGAGCCCTCGTGAATATTTTAGCACTCGGGATAGTATACATATATATGTGTGTATAGTTTGGGTGGTAAAGCAATATAGAGAAGTGTCATGGGAGGTGGTAGGGTCAGATGAGTTCCATCATTCTTCATTAGCCAAGACAAGACATCTCTTAACATTGGTCCCCAGCACAGCCAGGGGCCTCCTATTGGTTATCAGTCTGACACCTCATTAGGGACCTCCTACACATGCCAGGCCAGGACCTTCCTGTATTCACTTTAAACTTCATCAATCCTTCTCTCTCCTTTTAACATCCTCTCTTACTGCATCCCTTTTGCCCTCCTCCAACTTCATGGTCTTGTTTCTTCTGCGTCTCTCTCTCTCTTCCTCATTTACTCTGTCATCCTCTTTTCTCACTCCCCATGACTTGATTCCAACATTTGCTGAACAATACTGTGTAAACAAACGAAAAACAGCATACAACAAAAGATTTTGACTAATAGACATTTATTATATTTTTTACTTCGGCATGGCCCTTATTATGAACATATAGATCTTTATGGCATAAAAAAAATTATGTATGGACAAAACCTGATTTTAGATTGTTTCACATGACCCTCACATTTATCAAGAAAATGATGCACACACTAAACTGTAGTGCCTGTGTGTGTGTGCATGCATGACACTGTGGCTTGATTAATTAAGCCGTGTGGAATAGTAGTGTCTCACAAAGTCCATAAGACCATTTCAGGATTCAGATTCCATTACCTTGCTACCCCCCTCCCCACTCCCGTTTTAATTGGCCTTAACAGTCCACCAGGGCCTTCTTCAAGTCACCCCCACACTCAAGCATGGGAAATCTTTGTGAGGCTCCACAGATATAACTGCTGCTCCGGCAGCCTATGGACAAGAGTAATAAGCCTGGACGGTTTTCATTGATTTGTGTGTGGTATGGTTGTGTCTTTGTGTCTGTGGCTTTGAGGAAAGTGAGTGTGCATCATAGAGTGGGAGAGAATCAGAGACGGAGGCGGAATGGTCACAATCAGGGACTGGAACAAAGGAAAGACAAGACCTACTCAACATAGTCTTACTCATGAGGGGAAAAGTAGATTTTTTAAAAATTTGTTTAGCACGGAGCACAGCAGGATCAGGGATTTAAGGGATTTTTCAGAAGCTTATTAGAGCAGCTGCAATTTCTTTGATATACCATTTTTTGCATAAGATTTGTTTTGTTTTTATTAACTGGTTAATTTGTAGGGAAAGTCCATAGTCCTCTTAACATGCTTAACATGCTTTAATAAAGATAAAACATTTCTTGAAACATTTTTCTCAGCTGAAGTATTATTCAGCTAAAATCTGTGTTGATGCTGAATCCTATTCACCAATAATATTTCCCTTTTTTTATTCACCTAGGTGTTTTGTGTCTCTCTTTCTTTCTCTCTCTCACTCAGTATTCCAAACGTTTCTTTGGCATGTCAGTCCAAACAAGCTGTCAGAGAGAGGGAGGGGTTGTGAAAAGAGGAGATGGAGAATGGGAGAGGGATGTGTGGGTAGAAAAGGGGAAAGATGGAGAGACAGGGTGGGATAGTGATCCCCATCCCGCCTCATCAGATGGTTGTAAAACAAGGCCAATTTAGCCATTGACACCAGCAGGTGTCTATGTGATGCTGTGAGCCCTGATCCTTCCTGACAAGCCCTAGTCACATCAGCTTAGCCTCTCAGACTGAACCAACTTCACTATGCAAACCTGACAAATACACTCCAGTCCACTGGCTATCAGAAACACCCCCAGCCTCCCCAAGTTTATCAAATACTATGCTTTGAGGTGCTGGTGGTTAGTTTGGTTGGCACACTGACCTTTATTGCGTGGTGAACATGTTTTTTCTTTTTTATACCCACCACGCATGGACTGATGTCACCCTTGCACTTGTTTTCAACTACATGGTTGACCTTGAAATTTAATCTAATTGACTACATCCCACCTGCTACATTGTGTATAATTGTATACCTGTACCAGAATTCCCCTTGAATATGTCCTATACAAGCAATATCCTATATTCCACCATAATTAATTAGCATTATACTCCCTTGTCTGAGCATGGATTTTGTGTCACATTGGATTTGTCTTCAAACTCTCCCTCTTCCTCCTCCTCCCCCGGCCCTTTTCAGTTTTTGAGGCATCTATCAGGAAGACGAGGCAACAATGTAAACATTGCACCTTGTTATGACACCACTGAGCACACCAACTCAGCCACTTATTTACATTTAGTCATTTAGCAGATGCTCTTATCCATAGCGTAGCATCTTATCCACAGCATAACTTATTGTCTCTGAGTAATCGTGTTTCATTTTAAAGGAGATAGCGCTATCAATCACATGTCTAATCCACTTGTATTTCTCCTTTTCTTTCAGGGTATGTGTACTGATTTTTTTATATTTTAGGCTGACGTTGAACTTGCCCCTCATCAGACGCGTAATTTACAACACAAACTGACAAAACAGACAAACTTTTTATAATCTAAATAAAAACAAAGGCAAAATACCAGTCAAGCCAAATGGTCGAATCCACACAATGCAATGTGAGTTAAATAAAATTTAATGTGAGAAAATATATTTGACTGGGCTGGTCTTTCTCTTTGTTTATATTTATTATTCTTTCTTAGACATTAAAATAAGAGATGGAGAAGGGCAATGAGCAAAAGAGTAGGGATGAATGGCAAAGAGGGAGGCTATATTCTAGGGAGGCTACACGTCCATCCAGTACAAAAAATTCACTTTTCATCAAGCAGTGAAGGGTTTTAGTATCAGAGTGAGAAGACTTGGATCACATCTCTTAGGACTTCTGTTCTTCCATCTCAGACACTTAAGGTCCCGGGGGTGGGCGGGATGTTTGGAGTGCTTCCCCCCCCCCCCCCCCCACCCCCCCCCCCCCCCTCAGACAACTCTCTCCTCCTGGGATACATTGGAACGGCTGGCTAGGAATCTCTGAAGGAACCAGCGCTATGGTGGTAGTTTTGAAGGTGGGGAGAAAGGGAAGGATAGTCTCCCACCCCTCACCCTACACTTGTAGGCAGTGTTGTTCAATCCCACAGACAGACAGACCCTGGCAGGGTTCTTTCATGTTTGATTTTCACTCTAGCTGCTGTAAGGAATTAGTATGAATTCAAGAAATTACGTATCATTGTCGGGAAATGTTTGTAAGAGAATGATCAGTCTTCGTATGTCAGTTTGTCTAGGCAGGGTGTGTATTTTTCCACCATCGAGATCAGTGGCGGTTCTGGCACATTGTGCGCCCAGGGCGAGTTTAGCATTTGCATCCCCCCCCCCCCCCCGGGAGGAAGAAATCGTGTGCCGCCCCCTACCATGTCAGCCGTTACGGCCCTGACAGCGCCCCCAGAACGAGCACCGCTACTACCTGGCTGCGACAAACGAAAACGAATCTGCTGCACGGCAAGCAGGGGTGCCTGCAGCTGCCTGTAGGGGGCGCCAATATGCCAATTCCCCACACACTGAAATGATCGATAAGAGAAAACCGCGCAGAGATTTCTTTTTTATGCTCGTGCGCCCCCCACGTGACATGAAAAAAGCCCGGTCTGCCCGTGCCTAAAACCGCCCCTGATCGAGATGGCCCAGGCTTTGGCCTTCTCAGAAGGGTTGGGAGAGCTAAAGGTTATGTTGATAAAATGTAACAATATTGCTCTGTCGAATGCAATATTAGCTGACCAATAATGAAAAATACTTGATGTCACCTGTGTGTGTTCAAATAATTTACTGACTTTGCACATATGTCTCAATGGTAAATATTGGAAATTACTTATTCCCTTCAAGTCAAGCAGGCTTGTGACATTTTACTTCTGCAATTAGACCCACTTCTCAAATTGCACTCTTAAATGATCACTAGTGGCCTGGTCAGATGCTGCCACACACAACACACACATACAGAGACAAATCATTAGGCATTTTGTCAACATTCAGTCTTGCCTGCTCATTACTGTCAGTTACTACAGACCACCATGGACAGTGTGTTACTGTGTCTCTTCATCGCTGTCCTTATTTCCCTCCTTTCTCCTCTTATTCCCCCCCACCATATCTCTCTCTCTGTCACTTTGTTCGGCCCCATGGGTGGCTCTCTACCACACAGAGAGAGCTCAGTGGACTGGAAAGAACTCTTTCTCAGTCTTTGTCTCCCCTTTTCCTTGCTCTCCCTCTCTCCAAGCCAGAGAGCGGCCCTGTTCAGAGATAATTGTGTCTTTGTGTATTTCCTTTTCCTCTCCTGGATAATCCCCAGCTGCGGCTCTTTAGACCTCTGTGGAGGAGAGTGGGGAAAAAGAGGAGAGGATGTATGTGTGGTTGTGAGAGAAAGAAACTCTTGATTCCAGCCTATTTATTCCAGCCTGTTTATAGTTCTTAATCAAAAGTTGTAAATTAGGTACAGTGATGCTTACTTGCTTGAGTAACCTTGCTGATAATCAGGCCAAAGAGATTTAATGAGAGGATGCAGGAATGATACTGTTTCATAATTGACATTGGAGGACAATAGGTTGAATCATTGGAATGTCTAAGGGGATCTGGTAACAGATTTGAAGTTAATGATCGATCATTGATAGCAAACAAAACCTCCTAAACGTTTTAAGATAAAGACAATGTTCTGGACAAGTTGTTTGATCATCTGGATGATCAACGAAACATACTTAAAAATATTTTTTCTTTATTTACACTTCTCCACAGTCTCTACGGGCGCCACATGCAAGCAAATCCTGAGCCGCCAAAGAAGAGCAATGACAAAACCAAAAAGATCAGCCGCAAGCCTCTGGCTGCCAAGAACAAGTGAGGAAAAACATGTGGAAGAGAAGAGTTGACCGCTTGTCTGGCAGGCTGGACCTCACTGCATGTGCCTTCATCCCTTTTTTTTATTTTATTTTATCAACAAGGAATTATAATTTTTTATACAGCATGTATGTTTGTATGCTAACAATGTCACACATGAATCTCAACCAAGGTTGGGGTTCATTGAGTTTAAATACAGGAAGTAAGCAGGAAGTTGATCAAAATTATAATGTATTCTATTAATTCAACCAATCCTTTAATTAACTTTGGTTAACATATTTTTTTTTATATTTCTGAACTGTTGAAACTGAATCATTACTGACCCCAATCCAAGTTTGCAACTTGGGGCTAACTATGTAGCTTTATTCACCTCGAGTCTCATTTATAAAACCTGACATTACATACATTTCATACTATACAGTGGCATACGTAGTACATACATAAACTCTACAAAAAGTTGTGATTTACAAACATGACGTACATTGTTTTTATTTTTTTAAACTATGCACACGTGGACAAGATTTGTTACCGCTTTCACACTTAAAATCTACCAACAATGGATGTAATTTACACCAAAGCCACATGACTCATTTGTGAAACATAGCTGTATTCACAAGCAGAAAAAAACAATGCAATTTCACAGAATGTGAAATCAAAGTGTAAGCGGTATATTGAAGTTTATAAAAGGAAAACTGCAGTATGTTTAGAATACAAAAAAAAATAATTGCCATGTGATAATGTATGCTCAAAAGCTTGCATGGAAATGTAGAGTGTAGTCTCACGCCAAGTTCTATCTTCATAAATGCCACTGTATCCGTAAAGTTGCGTACATTTGGTCTATAAGGCCCTTTGTGCTTGTATTCTCTTCCATTAGACAAAGAATTAAAAAAATTCAATCTCTGTGGGATGTGGTCAGAAACTTTGTGTCACAAAATGAAGGTTCAGTCAACCTGTTGAATGTACCCTTCCCTCAAACATTTCAACTTAAGTCATGGTTTTAGTTAAGTTTTTTGAGAAACCGAATTCTGATTCTGATAATATCTGTTTAATATTTTACTTGACTGTGTTTGTGTCACACCTGCTATTGTGGTAATTGTACAACAGTGCCTTGTTGAGACCCCACAAGTGAGATTATATTAGCCAACCCCTATGTTAGACATGATAAGAGCACAGAAAATGGAGGAGAGAACTGTTGTATCCAACCCCCTCAAGGGTTCTGTCAGTGCCCCCTTTTGTAAGACCAGGCTGAGTAACCAGCATTTGGCCAGGATGAGTTCAGTGTGGGATTTGGGAGGGTTTAAGGGGTCTTAACTCTGGACTGAGGAATCGTGCCCTTGAGGGGAGGGTTCTAAAGTCGATGTCTGTTACCTCAACACTTGTTTGCTCTTTTTTTTTCCTTGTTTTTCAATAGAAAGGGATGAATCTGAAATGTCTCTTGTGGTCAATTGTACAGGCTACTCTGTCTCTTGGCTGCATCAAGCAGCAGTGCCCAAACCCCTGGATAAGGGCCAACATTTGATGAGGGACAACAAGTGGCCTAGAACAATAGTAGGGTCATGTTTTTAAGTAAATCTTTCACAGAGGAGACCATTTTGAGACAATGTAGCATCCTGATATGCAATCCATTGTTTGTAAGTTCTGTCCTCAACTAAATTGTGATTCGAATTTCTTTCCCTCTCTCAATGATACTGGTAAATTGGTGTGTCAGAATGATTTTTATTGTTTCAATTTTCCAGTGACTGCACTATTGCTAATATCTGAATGAACCCCAGTAAGGTACAATGGTAGCATCAATTCTTCTTGAAAGTGTTTTTTTTTTTACTTACCAAGGAAAACATTCAGCTATCATTTAAAATAAAATGTAATGTTTTTTTCTTGCTTTTTATCAATCCACATGCAACAATATCTATACTCTGTTACAATTGTTCTGCTATTGAGCTTTTTAAATAAATATATTATATTCTGTTTAAGTTTTGACGAGTTGAGACCAACACAGACTCTGCCCTGAACGGTGACACCAAACCATGCCTGAAAAGGATGAGTGCTGGACTCAGTGGCGCAGTGAAACTCCTTCACACACACACACAACATGCAACATCTAGAGTAGATTCACAAACTATCCCTCACTCTGCAAGAGTGAGAAAGAGGTGTGTGTTAGCTGCCATGGGGCTACCTGTCCTGCTCATTCACACACTACGCTCACGGGCACAGCATGTACATCTGTTTTAGAGCAGGAGCAGGTACACTCTACAGGAGGCCTGACATGTATCCAAACACACTCCACACTAACCTAATCTACGCCTCATCCTCCTATCCACCCTTTCTCAGTACTTACTTTGATCCCAACCTTTCCTAAACCCCTTATATATTCACTGTCTTCCTACATAATCCTTCTGTAAACCTCTCCCTACAGTATGTCTCACTTCTCTTCTTCCCCTCTGCCTTGTGTTCAATGTGTTCAAACTCCTTTCTCTCATTGCTCAATCAATCTCCCTCTTCCTCCACAAACCCCTACTCACCCGTGTCACCTTTTAATTAGTGTTATTCACACCATGTTACATTTACAACATATACAGAAAGCATGCCATTTTCCAAGCAAAGTCCTCCAATTTGACCTGCTGCTGTTCATCTGTAGGAGGTGTGTTATAACTCATGTGTATTAACTCATAAAACAACCAAATTAACCAAATATAAACATGTAAAGCTGCAATAGGCAATGTTATAAAATAAGAACAGTGCCCCCAATTTTTGTCTGAACTTCTACGCTTTCCTCCAGCTCCAGTTTCAATGACAGTGGTTTCACAAGGAGGAAGGGCTGCCTCGTCGATGGAGATTGGCTGGAACAGGATTTCTGGGGAGTAGAGGGCCGTTCCAAAGTTGACATTCAACCGGCACCAAGCTGTCTGTGTTGCTAACCAACTCCCTCCAAAACTTGTATATTTTTACTGAAAATGTTTTACCTATTTGTACCTTTAAGAAACGCTGCATTTCAAAACCCTAAATATTACATGTACAAGACCGCAGAACTAATTCACAACACAACTACGATAATAAATAGTACAACATAAACAAAATTTAAACAATTGCTTTTGAGAACTTAGAGATAGGTACCCCAAATGGCACATTCTCTTTGTATACAAACTATATTAGTTCATTAATTCAGTCATCATAGCCTAAAGAAAAAAAAACTTATCTGTCCTTGTAGGCCTGTAGAATAAGGACAATTTTAACTATTCTATATCTGTTCAGTTGTGTTGGATTCAGCTTGGAGGAGAAAGTTGCAGTGACATGTTTTATCCTGTCTCGAAAATGCATAATTACCGCAAAGCTTCATCTGTCAGAAAACCTTAATGGATTTCTGACCTTTTCATACTTAATTCTATTCAGCAGTTGACTTTTGTCAATAATCATGATCCCAGTGCTTTCTTGTTTAACATTTTTTGTTGATATTGTGTTGTTGTTCCGTCCCTACCCCTCCCCTTAGCAGATGTTGTTGCTCCTTGCTGCTTCTCGATTCATCTCTTGGCACCAAGGACACAATGAGTCCCTAGCTAACCAACGCCATTGATTTTTTACTGTGTGATTTATAGGAGAGAGTGTGTTAGGGCAGTTCTGATCAACCCAGGTGCTGGCTCCATGCCACTTTAATGAGGGGGAAGGTAGGGGGGCAATCGGTATACATGAGTTATGCCAACCAGTTGATGACATTTAGGTTTACATTAAAATAAGAGTGACCACAGTAATCTGTGCTGTGTTATGATTGTCTTTTTATTGAATGTATTGTCCCATGTAATAGTGAACAAAACAGTGCTGCATTTACAGAGGTTTGAGATTGGGTTGAAGATAACATTACAATTAAAATATACAGAAGGCATACCCTTGAAGGTTTAGGTTGGTTGAGGGCAGTTCTATGGACATAAGTGAAGCCCTCTGTGACATTGCTTGTAAAAAGGGCTATACAAATACATTTTTATTTTATTTGATAGATTTTATCATTTTATGACTTGCCCATTGCACATTTCCAAGCACTTTACTTGACCCAGTCTTAGTGGGGAGGCCTAACCTGTTGATTAAGGTGTGTGTAATATAATGGTATGTGTTCTAGGAAAATGGCCAGACTAAATGTATACTCATTTGTGCTTACCATATTGCTCTTCAGGGCAATTCATCATCTGCATGGAAGGCTATTGATTGAAGTGTCTCAATGATCGCTTGTTACCTTCTGAGCTCATTTCAGGGACATGTACGATACATCAACAAAGTCCTCTCAATAGTTGCATTTACTGCCTTGGATTGATACGGAAACCTTTGATGGATCAATCCATAAGTAGTTAATATGCTATAGGCAGTTGATTCTACGCCCTGAGGTTTTTTCTCTGTGTGACAAATTTGGGGAAATGTTGAAAAACAACATTTAAAATATGAATTTGTCACATTGGGATATAAATGTTGTGTGTAAGTATACGTGTGATATGACTGCTATAAATGGATTTCAGCCCTATGCTAACTAGCTAATAATTGCAAATGTTTCTGCAAGTGCACACGCTAACTGCTCTCCCACTGTGTGTCGGACTGGGAGAAATATCAAGATAACGGAATGGGTGGTGTCACATCACGCTACATTCTCATCTTTCATAAGACTGTGCGCTTTTCTGCCCTCCCTCTTATCTATTCTCTCGTCCCTAGACTGTTCGTGAGCTGAGGCTGCGCCCTAACCATAGGGCTTGATATCTTTCAACAGTTGACATCAGACTGCCTTTTCTTTGGTATTCCCTGGACTGCGTACACAGTGGCAGGTTTTAAATGCAAAGGCAACTGTTCACTTTTGGACATAAACCTCTGCACTTTTGTGGATAAAGGTTGTTCTTTCATCGAAGTGTTTTTGTGCCGGGTGCCCACACGTGATAGCGAGCTTAAAGTGTACCAACTAAGAGAGATGCTGAACGCAGTGGTTTTGAAATCACTGACGACTAAAGCGCCATCCTGAAAAACGCTTAACTTTCTTTTTTGGTGAGACTTAAATAAGCAAACATCAGCAAACGTGAACGGAAAAGAAAAAACGCGTTGAGGGCTTGGCCCCAGAAAGTTAATTATCAGTGAGGGCGAGCCACAAAAGTTGGCTCTATATTTTTTTCATTCTGTAAGTGTGCCCACCAACCACCAAGATTTCACCCAAAAGCAGACAAGAGGATCGCCCTGCGCTGACTAGACTGGTCGGCAGGAAGCGGCTAATAGCGGCCGGGGTCCTTGGTGTCGTCATGGTGTTAGTGTTGGTGATTCTGATCCCGGTTCTGGTCAACTCCGCTGGTACCTCCGCACATTATGAGATGCTCGGAACCTGCCGAATGGTGTGCGATCCATACGGTACCAAATCTCCGACCAGTACCGCAACAGCAGACACTGTGCGAGACAACAACCTTATGCAGTCTTTACCAACTTTTATACAAGGACAGAAAGGAGAACCTGGCCGCCCGGGAAAGGCTGGCCCCAGGGGCCCGCCAGGTGAACCAGGTCCACCCGGTCCATCAGGGCCACCAGGGGAAAAAGGGGAACCTGGTCGGCCTGGACTTCCCGGACCCCCGGGATCAAATGCCGCCGCCGGGGCCATCAGCGCAGCCACATACAGCACCGTCCCCAAAATTGCGTTTTACGCAGGCCTTAAGAAGCAGCACGAGGGGTACGAGGTGCTGAAATTTGACGACGTTGTGACAAATCTAGGTAATCATTACGATCCAGCCACGGGGAAGTTCACTTGCTCTATACCTGGAATTTACTTCTTCACCTACCACGTCCTAATGCGCGGCGGAGACGGCACCAGCATGTGGGCTGATCTGTGCAAAAACAACCAGGTAAGCTAAAAAGCGGACACACGGCGGCATCATTTACATTTACATTTATTCATTTAGCAGACGCTTTTATCCAAAGCAACTTCCAAGAGAGAGCTTTACAAAGTGCATAGGTTACTGATAATAACAACAATATAGCCCTAAAACATTGCGGGTAGCCAAAACATGAAGCACATATTGTGAACAACCAAAAATAAGTGCCAAAGGGAAGAACCTTAAGAGCATGTAGTTAAGCAAGTTACAATCAAACAACATGATTCGCTATAAGTGCAAGTGCACCTGTAGAAAAGCAAGCAACAGTAAAAAATAAGATAAAATAAAATATTTCATCAAGGGGAGATGGGCTGAGAATCACGTATGTACAAGTACAAGTATTTTCAACCTGCTCCAATCAATTTATTGTGACAAGAAGCAGCTATAATAGGACAATATTTTGATGATTGTCTAATTCTGTGACCCTCGAAGGACGCAATCACTGTGCGTAAATACGCGCGTACATTTTCATGGTGTAGCAACGAGTGTGGATCTCTGATGCTTATGGAAAATAAAGGCTTGTGTGCTCAGTTACAATATTTATAATTTAAGATACGCCTCGAAGAGTATGTTTATGCAATATTATAGTAGTAGGAGTAGGTATAGTGTTATTTTCAATTATTACTACAATAGTAACAATGCAATAATGATTTGGTAACACATTATACTTAAACGTTTTTTTACTGGAACTACAGACATTCAAAATGATTTAAACCCATATTTCCACGTGTTTTATTTATAAAAATGTTCAGCCGCTTAGAGACCCTGCCAGTAAGCAAATGTAATCCCTATCCCCGGGGCATCCCAGTGTCACTGTGGCACTGTTAGTCTCCACGATTCACAGAGCCTGTGCATGCTTCGCCAAGCATATCGCCCTGTCAACGGCGACCGCAATATATGCACGGCGACCAGTGATCAGCACGCCTTGAGTCAAATGCCTCCCATAGAATAACTCCCAACACAGTCCCTGATCCATTGGTTTTCATCTCACTGAGTTGAAAAGCAAAACGGAGGCAAACCTGACGTTTTGGTGCAAAACAAAAGAGAAATTATCTAAATAGGGCAAATAGAAAGAGTGCTCAGGCATTCGTTTTTATTGATTCCATACCTGAAAGTACAACTTCTTAAGTGATCCTTATTCTTGTGATGTCCTTATCTGAATATAGACCCAAGTTAAAGAAAGGCACCAGGGGACATTTGGGATGGAAATGGTTCAGATCCACTTCTTTAAATTCTGTAAGGAACAAACTATTCCCCCTGCAGCTTTGAACAGAGAAGATTCACAGTTCCAAGGCGGGTCTTACAGAAAGTCCATCTCGAGCAGATAGTCAAATATTATGATTCTTTGAAGTTAAAGTGGATTTATCTAGCATCAACCCAGTGACAAAATAGCTTGTTACATAAACTTGCCAACAATATATTTAAAGCTAAATAGATGCAGATTTCTGTCCTTAACACTCTTTCTACTGTTTCTATTTTGTTCTCCACTTTCTCCACTGGTTTTTGCCAATTCATCTGAATTTCAAAGAGTAAGGTGCTGAGACCATACCAGGTTTCAGCACACAATCAGTAGAATCACTAGAACCGTCCACGGTGCTAAAATGTTATCACATCTCATTTAAAAAGCAAGAGGGTCACAACAATGACAATGGCATGATTACATCATCACACAATAGCCAGAATTGTATTTCTGTTTCTGAGCATTTTTGCTCGTAAGTTTAGCCCAAAAGGTATTGTTACAGTACCCTAACCCTAACCCTGTTGTTTATTTGTTTTAGAATGTTCACCATGAAATAGGTCACCTGAATAAAGGCTTTTATCGTTTTGGGAAGATAAGCTTTTGACCTTTTACTTTTGTGAACTTTTGTGTTCCTTACCAGAGAAGGATTGTGTTCCCTTCTTTTGTGTTCCGTACTTTGTTCTCTAGTGTTTGCCTACTTGTTATAAACTTCTGAGAACTCCAGGGGCCTCATGCATAAACCTTGCGTACGCACAAAAAGCTTGCGTCCGCTGGATTTAACGCACACTTTGTGATGTATAAAGATTTACTTGACGTGAGAATGTGCGCACCGTCCGCAAAGTCTTATCTGGCTCTGTAACATGGCGAATTCTAACTGAAAAGTGCAGAAACTTACCAAACATTACAAAATAAAGTTTCCACTACTATGTTTATGACGTTGACTATTCAAAAAACATAAAAATAAAAGTTTGATCATTAATGTGGATGATCACATACAAATGCCAAAACCCAAAACTGGAAATGCTATATAGCCTTCTGTTTAATCCGCCACCACTTAATAACTTCTGTTAAACTTGAGGGTGTCAAATGAACTCACTCAGGAAATGCATGTCACACTAACCCTATAGCTGCCATGCTGTAACGATACGCCCCCACCACTCGTTTCTTCATTTAAAGTTTTACATCGGACCATTTCTTCTTAATATCTGCCATGGTCCGGTTCTCTGAACCCACAGCATTTATTGCCCTTTAATAATAATAATGATTTTATTTGTAATGCACTTTACATTTAGCAAAATCTCAAAGTACTACAGGTTAAAAACAAGAAAGGGTGCAAAAAGTGACAGTTTTCCACTCCCCGTCGCTTATACCTGATGACAGTCTGCCAACCAGGACACATTTTCTCGCCTCCACCTCTGTTGTCAGAATCTCGATCTCACAGTTACCGTATTTCTTCGAATAAACGCTGCAGCGTTTATTAAATAACGTTCATTTTTGGTGCGGCGTTTGTTCGAGGGCAGTATTTATTCAAAGAAATATGGTAATTCAGACAAAGAAATGACCTCAGGAGCGCATTTATAGTCCATCTGCATATTCATTTATGGGAGGAGGCAAAGCGGGGTCAGTGGCTCGTTCACGTGCGGTCAATCTCACGTTGATTGTGATTTATAAAAGAAAGGTGTGCAGGACCTGGCGTACAACCGTTTTTATACATGTAAATATTTATGTGCGTAGGTACTTTTCGAGTTTTGACCGTACGCCATCTTCTGGTATGAAAGCTGCGCAATCCTTTATACATGAGGCCCCAGACCTTTTCTTTATGTCTTCTTACTGTTTTTTTTAAGTTGTACATTTTCGATAGTCTTAGTACAAAGATCCAAACTGATCACACTTGTAACGCAGCTAGTCGTTCTTTCAAAACCTGATGGAATGCTTTCAGTCCACATAATCGTTGTTTCAAACACAAGATTATTGTAATATGTCATGGGAACATTTGGTTTACATTACATTTGGTCACCGAAACACAACAGTATGATCTTCTTTCAGTTTAGTACTTTTGACAATCAGTTCATCCAACAGCAAACAATGCAAGATACATGTTTCAAATCGGCCTTAGAAGTGCTGAAATGAATATGCTACAGTACTATGTAAAAGACAGATTACACAGTTTCACACTAGGTAATACACTTACATTACTCACATTACTGTAACATAATCTATAATTTCCAAAATATCCATCCTACTGTATGTGTAATCAAGTGAAGGATCAATGATGACATCGTCTACAATCATTTGGGCAAATTCGTTTGTACTATTTTTCAGATATAATTGTAACATAGGTATACTTTCTATTATGTAACTAAATGAGAACAAAACATAACATTTAGAGGCCCCATGCCCACCTCTCTGACCCCTCTGTTGGGGTCCAAGCCCACCTCTCTGACCTCTCTGTTGGTGCCCATGCCCACCTCTCTGACCTCTCTGTTGGTAACCATGCCCACCTCTCTGACCTCTCTGTTGGTGCCCATGCCCACCTCTTTGACCTCTCTGTTGGTGCCCATGCCCACCTCTCTGACCTCTCTGTTGGTGCCCATGCCCACCTCTCTGTTGGAGCCCATGCCCACCTCTCTGACGTCTCTGTTTGAGCCCATGCCCACCCCTCTGACGGATCCCTTGTCCACAAGCTCTTCCTATTCCTTGCTGTCTATCCTGCATGTTGAAATAAATTGCCAGTGTTTACACCCCCACTTTTACGTATATCTAATGACCAATTGTGGTTACCCCAATCTGAAATCAAGTGTCAACAACGAGTATTCATCATGTGTGGTTCATTTATCTGTTCGTACAAAAACATTTTATTTCTGTAGTTCTCAAAATCGATATACTGTTTATTGCTGAAATTAAAATAAATAGGTTTACCAAACGGTTCAGTGATTAACCATTAAGATCAGTTTGATTAAGTGTTGGTCAAATGTATTTACGCAAATTAGATGAGAAGCATATCAAAAGTATTGTGAGCATTGCATTGTGAAAGACAATTACTTCATATGAAAAGTTTTTCTTTGATGACACACTGATTAGGTGTGCTGAAAAAGTGTATTTTGTGCATTGTACTTTGTCAATTGAACATGTGATTACATGTTTGACTTTTTGATGATCTGATTTGAGTTTTGTACTAACAGTTATGAGGTTTTACCACATACTTGTGAAAATAGTACCAAAGCGAATAAAAAAAACTGTAAGGTACTTTTTTATTTCTGGGGGGTTTTAAGGTCCACTACATGGTGGATCACCTAAACAATAAAATATGAAACAATATAGCAGTGGAACATTTAAATCCCTCCACAGACAAAATTCTACCAGCAGAAATGGTAGTTAAGATGTACCAATTCTACCTGCATCAGGAATAAAAAAAGCTAATTAAACATTACAATTTCACATACACAGGTTAAATCTGAGGTTTAGATATAAGCAACACAAAACCCATTTGAGGTTTAGATGCATTCCAATAATTTGTTTATATGTGATAATGATGCCATTCAGACAAGGTGTTTGTTACAATACCAGGTGTGCATCTTGTTCATATCCACGATATAAATATGTGCCTTTCACCTCAGGTTCGTGCCAGTGCCATTGCCCAGGATGCTGACCAGAATTATGACTACGCCAGCAACAGTGCTGTCTTGCACCTAGAGCCGGGCGATGAGGTCTACATCAAGCTGGATGGGGGCAAGGCCCACGGTGGCAACAACAACAAGTACAGCACTTTTTCTGGATTCATCATCTATGCCGACTAGGAACTATGGCACCTCTAAATCCTCTCCCCACCACCTACCCCAAATGTACAAACCCAACTCCTACCGATCCTTCACATCCGCCTTGCCACCACCCCCAACCCATGGTTTGAAGCCATGGTATGAAGCTTCCCCTCGCTCTAATTCTGATTGTTAGAAGGTTGACATGCTGGCCAGAGAGATTAATTGTACTTATTAGCTGCGGGATGTGAGTGTCACCTGATCCTGTATTGGATCGCTTTTTGGATCTGCTAGTGAACAAATAAACAACATGAATGAGTAAGAGGAGAAGAAAAAAATATAGCCAAAACTATTGAATTGTAAATCAAACACAATGTGTTGACATTCTGTGCCACCAAAGCAGTATGTGGTGTATATCTTTCCTTGTGTAGCAATGAAACAAAGCTTAAACATATGTAACGTTTACAAAACCTGACAAATATATGTGCAATAATGTCTATAACAAAAACAACTATGGTTTAAACATCCTTGCTGTGCATTATGTTACACCTCTGACCTCTGAGACAGCCATTCAAGTCAATGCTGCCTGAGGGTAACCTGGAAACTCTTATGAATAATTGTTAAACAAAGTAGTATGAGGTGGATTCATCATAGATTTTGCAGGGCGCATCTTGATTCTAAGAGGGTTCCTCTCCTTTCTTGCATGCTCTGCTGTGACAGCAGGAAGGAGCACTCAACTGGCAGCTGACATCTTGCAATCCTCTTACTCATCCTTTGTGATTATTACATACTTTTTTTCCTAACCACATAGGGCTTAGAGAACATAAAACGTGGTGTTGCTAATGGTCAGAGGTAGACACAAACACATTTTGATATTAACCTGTCTGTTGAGATTGTTTTTATTCTCCATCTTTCACTTGCATTGTCCAGATGTGACAAGTCAGACTGCTTTGTGGGATTATCTACTCCCCATATTCCCCAGTTAAAGTGTATAGTATTGGAATGCTACCAAGAGCACTATGCATAAATAGATAATTGCAATGTAAATGTAATCTATGTACCTTCAAGAATGTTTAAAGAGTGTTGATTGCACTCATCAATTCCTTTGTAAATATTGCAGTGAATATATTATTTTATTTTTTCCTCCCTCAATGTCCTAAGTTGAGCAAGTACAGCTCAACCATTTCATATTAGAACAATATTCAAGTAATTAATGGAAATGTATTCATTGATTGTCAGAGTTATATCTTTAACAGTGTGTTTATGTGTGTGTGTGTGTGTGTGTACACTGACAAAAATATGACTCGGACACGTGTGTGTGTGTGTTTGCAAACGTGTGTTTATGTGTATATATGTATTGAGTGTGTATGTGTTTACGTGTGTGTGTGAGTGCGCGAGAGTGCGTGCATGTACTTACTTGAAACTTGCTTCTTTTGTCTTCCCAGAATACATGTCACCTGTATACTGTTTACTCAAAGAATGTTTCCATTAAACAGACAAATCTGACCTGATACTGGGTGATTGTTGGAGATCAAGTTTTAGTGTTACCAGGAGAAGTTGTGAGTGTAATTATTAGTGGTAATAAGGGATTCTTTTTCATCCTCTCTCTAAAAAAGATTTTTTTTATTTGAGCCACACTCTTTCTCTCTCTTAATCGCTTTCTGACTGCTCAGGAGGTAATATGGTTATGTACCGAGTCATTTGTGTGAATTATGAAACTGGACAGTCTCAGAAAATAAAAAGATAAGGAAGGTGAAATGGGCAAAAGGATGTGCGGGAGGTGACATGATGATGAGGATAAAGAGGATGAAGAATGACAGAAGGGGAGATTGGGTGGAAAGAAGGAATACATGAATTGGAGAGACGTTAGAAAGGGAGCAGTGTCTGTGATGACAAAGACAATTGGATGGGTTCACACCTCTGTTGGCATTCCAGATGGAGTGCCAGTCTGGCTAGCAGCACAGGGGGCTACCAAGGATGGTGCAGGACACAAGCACGTGGATAGGGACAGACCTCGTACCTCATAAATACACAGACTTGCTTGCTCACACAAAGTTTTCTGCCTCCCAACTACTTGAATTCTCCTCAATATTATATATATATATATATAGATTATTATTAGTAATTATAACAAATCTCTCCAAGGTCAATAGGTCCATAGGTCCAATAATAATAATAATAATAAATAAACGAATCTTTAAATGAAAACATCTTTCAATAATTATATCTTCAAAGCCACATTGGCAAGGAAAATCTATGACACAACTCTACACCATCCACACTAATCACTTTGCACTTCTGCCTCCAAATTCTGAGCTCCTCCAATCACAATACAATTATTTTCTCTCTCATCCAATAAGAACCAAGGGCATATCTGCTCTGGTCAAAAAACTCCACCCAATTTCCCCTCTTTGTGTCTTCCCTTGACGGAAGACTTTAATAATAATCATGTCATCTTCCAGGTTGTGATTGCTCTTGCGTCGACATCATTCATCACCCAGAATCCTCTGTGCTGGGCCACCTGTTCAGGAGGTTGACTCCCAGCACCCTTTGTGACAATCTGTCCCAACAGGTATTAATCACCTAGCCATGATTGTGGGAACTGAGACCTGATACGAAACTTCTTAGTTTGCCCTCTGAGACAATGGATCAAGTTTGACTTAGAAACAAATCACTATTTGAGTCTAAAATAAGAATTCAAATCAGCCATATAAGAATCAGTTGCCATTAAAGTTGTAGTCTTTAAAGGGGTCATAGAATGCAAAACCGAGTTTACCTTGTCATAGTTGAATAACGAGAGTTCGGTGGGTAAAATGGACATACAGAGAACCTCAAGTCCCATTGACACCTCTTTCCTATGCAAATCTCACAATTTTAAACTGCCTCTGTAAAACGAGCGATTCCTAAATAAGCACCGAGTTGATGTCAACTCGGTGGCTGTACCTTATTTGGCTCTGGTCTGTACCTTTGTCACACCCCAAAATGTACATACAGCGTAATGTACATATATTAATAACTTATGTTGCTTACAATGCTAAAAACAAACCTAATACAAAGTTATGCTTAGGCTACGACACTGAAGTGCGAGTATTAAACTAGTATTACAGCTAATGGGTGCTGTTGGCCATGTTTCGTCTTTGCTCTGCAGCTTTGCTCATTGTAAACCAACCAATCAGTGCACAGCTCATCTAAATATTCATGAGCATACCATAAAAGGGAGAAAACCTCTCGTATGTAGGGCTATTTCACAGGGTTGCATTAGGGCACATAGAACAGCACCCGGGCCATTTTCAGCCCAACCAATGTTTACATACCCTATTCGGAGACCTTAAGGAACAGTGTGAAATACCCTATAAAATCATTCTATGACCGCTTTAAAGCTTTTAATTCATTCATTTTTAATTCACCAATGTAATTGAGATCACAGATCTACACTAAAAGCACAAACCCACCATGTTCATGCTACTCCACCTTGTCTGGTTGTCCCAGAAAATACCTGCCTCTTTTTTAATATTCCCTTTTTTAGTTTCTATAGTTGGCCAATATGTGTCAAATATAAAAATAACCCTATCTGCAAAGTTTGGGGGAAGACAATGTTGATAGTCTTTCTTCATGGTTGGCATCTGTTTACAGTCAGTATTAAGTGGGAATAGCTGGATTTTTGCCTCTGGGATAAACAATTTGTATGGCGGATTGTGTAATTTACTTAAACAAAACATGCCCTAACACGGGTGGTACTTTGATGGGAATGTTGAATCTCTAATGACATGACAATCTATCTTGCTATTCACACTACACACTCATACACACACTCAAAGGACAATTCAATGACCAGAAGGACAACTCATACTGTACACAGATAATGACATCTCTCAAACAAACACACACACAGATATAAGGAGATAGACAGATTGAGAAACAGACAGGAAGAGAGAGAGAACGAGAATGAGAACAAGAGAGATCACTGAAAAGAGACCCTTAGGTGCCATTACTGAAGAGAGAAGAGGTACAGTACAAAAACCAATATAAATTGATATAAATGCCAAGAGAATATGTTGTGTGTCCTATCTATAGAGGGGTGAGGCACTCAAAGATTGTATGACTAAAGTCTGGGAGGCGAGGAGCAAAATCAATTTGTATGGTTATTTCTGAGCGCCATTATACCAGAAGGGCATCTATAACATTGACACATCACCTCACTTTCATTATGTGTGGATGAACAATCGTTGCTACAAATAGCAAAAGACCACTGCGCTGCTAAGATCCTAAGACACTGTCTTGGAGATACTGATACCGAGGGGCATACTGTGTGTGGATAAACAATTGTTGTCAAAGCCAAAAGCGGTGGGATTTAGACTAGCCAGACAACCTTCGGCCAACTCCCTTAGGCAGAAGATTTCGGAACCCCATTTATGGAAGCGCACATATGGAACAGTCTAATGTACCGGGGTACCGTCTAACGCACCAGGGTATTGTCTAACACTTTTGTCTAACGCACGCATAATAGAATCGTATTTTGCTTATGCAATTTATCCAGACGTTGTGAGACCGGCTCCACCATGTGGCGGTAATAATTACATACCATAATTTTCGGACTATCAGGTGCACCCTTATATAAGCCGCAGCAGCTAAATTGAATGATGTGTACATATATAAGCCGCACTGGACTATAAACCGCAGGTGCTTTAATGTTTAATTACCATATGTAAGGGTTTGTGCGCACAGGGGATTGTCGGGAAAGAGATGGCTGCTTGAGGAAGCTCCCATTTATTAACCGTTAGCCGTTAGATGTAAAAATCCATAGATTAGCCGCACCGTTATATAAGCCGCAGGGTCGAAAAATGGGACAAAAGGCGCGGCTTATAGTCCGAAAATTACGGTAATTGAGTACTTTGACTGGTCCCTACAAGTAATTAGGTACCCAACGCTACATATGATGGTTGTGTGAAAAGAAGTGAGTATGCAGAGATTAAGATAACCTAAATTCTCGAGACTGATATTAGCTCACCATCAAAGAAAAAAACGATAATACATTTTTTTTCGATGCTCAATGTTCTCTTTTTTGTTGTTTGTTGTGACATGAGCGAGTCAGAGAAATTAGCAGTGAGCAATGCAAAGCTAGGATGAATGACCTTAGATGGAGTTTGGATGTATAGAGGTAAGGATGTGTATTACCTCAGAAATGTAGGCTACTGTACACACGTTTCCTATATTGAAAAACTTATTTTGTTGGGAAACCTATAGTCGATCATACAAAGCCACCAATAATTGTTTACAAAGTGTTTAACTGATTATATTTACGTAATTCATGTGCCTGAATCAATAATACTTCAAATCTAACCATTTTTTAAATAATTTTAATAACCGTCCCATAGGCGGAGTCCATCTCCTCTCTTACATCCTTAGGATAATACACCAACGTTAATTTTAAGACTGTCTTATAATTGATTTATGTTATAAATAGGGCTGTCAAGCTTTTCAAAATGTATCTAATTAACAATATGCTTTGTAAACAATTAATCTAGATAAATTGCATACAGTGCCCTCCAAAAGTATTGGAAGAGTGAGGCCAATTCCTTTATTTTTGCTGTAGACTGAAAACATTTGGGCTTGACATCAAACGATGAATGTGAAACCAGAGATCAACATTTCAGCTTTTATTTCCAGGTATTTACATCAGGATCTGATGCACAAATTAGAAAATATCACCTTTTTGTTCGAACCCACCCATTTGTCACGTGAGCAAAAGTATTGGAACATGTGACTGACAGGTGTGTTTTGTTGCCCAGGTGTGTCCTATTACATACATTATTCAATCAATAAATACCACTGAATGTCTACACTCAGGTTCAGATTGGGTAAGATAGGTTTTGTCTATGCAGACTGTATTCAGAGGTGAAAACAACATCAAAACCAGAGCGCTGTCTTTGGGTGAAAAACAAGCAATTGTGAGTCTTAGAGAAGATGGAAAATCAATCAGAGCCATTGCAGAAACATTGGCCATAGCCAGTACAACCATTTGGAATGTCCTGAAGAAGAAGAAAACTACTGGAGTACTAAGTAACAGACGTCGAACAGGTAGACCAAGGAAAACATCAGCAGTTGATGACAGAAACATTGTAAGAGCTGTAAAGAAAGACCCTAAAACAACTGTTAGTGAGATCAGCAACAACCTCCAGATGGCAGGAGTGAAGGTATCACTATCTACTGTTCGCAGAAGACTTCATGAACAAAAGTACAAGGGCTACACCAGAAGATGCAAACCACTCATTAGCAAGAAGAATAGGAAGGCCAGGCTGGAATTTGCCAAAAAGTACAGAGATGAACCTCAAAAATTCTGGGACAAAGTTTTATGGACTGATGAGACAAAGATTAACTTTTACCAAAGTGATGGAAAGGCTAAAGTTTGGAGAAAGAAAGGAACTGCTCATGATCCCAAACACACAAGCTCATCTGTGAAACACGGTGGAGGTAATGTCATGGCTTGGGCTTGCATGGCTTCTTCTGGGACGGGCGCATTAATCTTCATTGAGGATGTAACACATGATGGCAGCAGCAAAATGAACTCGGAAGTCTACAGAAACATTTTGTCTGCCAATTTAAGGAAAGATGCAACCAAACTGATTGGCAGAGCCTTCATCATGCAGCAAGATAACGACCCAAAACACACTGCCAAAACAACAAAGGAGTTCATCAGGGGCAAGAAATGGAAGGTATTAGACTGGCCAAGTCAATCTCCAGACTTAAACCCTATAGAGCATGCATTTTACCTGCTTAAGATGAGACTGAAGGGAGGAACCCCACAAAACAAACAACAACTGAAAGAGGCTGCAGTGAAAGCCTGGGAAAGCATCAAAAAGGAAGAATGCAAAAGTTTGGTGACGTCAATGGGTCACAGACTTGCTGCAGTTATTGAAAGCAAAGGATTTGCAACTAAATATTAAGTCTTATTCACTTAAATATGTTTTAAGTATATCTGTTCCAATACTTTTGATCACATAACAAATGGGTGGATTCAAACAAAATGTGATATTTTCTTAGTTGTGCATCAGATCCTGATGTAAATACCTGGAAATAAAAGCTGAAACGTTGATCTCTGGTCTCACGTTCATTATTTGATGTCAAGCCCAAATGTTTTCAGTCTACAGCAAAAATAAAGGAATTCGCCTCACTGTTCCAATACTTTTGGAGGGCACTGTATATCCGTATATTTGCTTTGAGAAGTAGGCTATTTAAAAGTATTTAAAATCCAATACTTAGACATGATAAACTTTAAAGGTCAACATCTCTTTTATTTCCTATTCAGAATATTTTTAATTCACTGTCATTTGCAGACTTGCCACAACAATCAAAAATATGACCGAATCCATTTTAGCAATTTGATCAAGTTGTTTAATCTGTCACAGGTAGACATGACTCAAGTCTACGTTTCCTGTTCTGGGTGGGGCTTGACGAGACTTGGGGCTATGCTTGCACGTTTTCTGCTTTCACGTTTACAAAACTACTGTGGACGGTTGTGGTGTCGAGGGGTATAGATATCAATAAATCTGTGTCATTGTTTCTACAATTAATTTATTGAAATGTACACATTAATTAGCCCTGAAAATTATGTTTTTACACATAGCTCCCCATAATGTTGCCTACAGCCCTTTTGTGGCATTCACTATGGCAATATTGTGCAAAACAAAACATTCCACTGTTTCTTTTGTAGACTGCATTGTAATGCAAAGCATTTTTGTGCGCCCAAATATTCTTTCTAATTATTCATCATCTTTATTTGACTTGTGGGTTTTGAAAATATATTGCGTTGCGTAAGAAGTTGTTGAAGATGCCATTTGGAAAGGTTTAACACTTAATCACTTTATTGCAACACTCCTCTTATGAGCCCCTCCTCTCCCAACACTTCCTCCTGTGTGGCATGATGGTTAATACTGTTGCCGCACAGCAAGAAGGTCCTTGGTTTGATTCCCACTTGAGGCCTTTTGGTGCTCAGGTAAATTAACTCCTGGGTCTTTCTGTGTGGAGATTGCATGTACTCCCTGTGCTCACCTGGGGTTCCTCTGCAAATAACCCCAAAACAGAAAAAACATGCACAACAGATGCTCTCCTGGCCAAGACATGGGTGAGGGCTTGGGCCTGGCCCCTGGGTGCTGCTGATGAGGCTGCCTGCTGCCCTTGGAGAAAGGACCAAAAGGATGGGAAAAAGCAGAAGATATCATTTCAACCGTGGACATGACTAATAAAGATTCCATGCGATGGAATCTGTTCTTCTTCCGTGGAAGACTACTGTGTGTCACCCATTAGTCAACTGCGTTACACAAGAGTGAGAGCATGGTCTGGCCCCTAATGTCTACATACAAATTGTGCATACAAAGACAAAAACGTATGGGCAATGCGTTTTGTGAATAGCTAAAGAAGACTCTAAACCACTGTACTCCAAAGATATTGTCCTGTCACACATAAACATTCACCAATCGAAGAATGCGAGAGATGGAGAGAGAGAAAGAGGAAAGATGACAAATGAGGCCAGGATAGCTTAATCAGAGGCGCGAATGAGGAAGAGTCGCATTCACAACGAACAGATGCACACACTTATACACACAGGCACACACACCCACACCTCTGCAATGTTTTAATCAGTAAAGGTCAGAGAAAGTGGATGGGCGGGGTGGGAGGGGGGGTTGGGTGTGGACGTGTTTCAATAAGAGGGAAATTTAACAATGAGGTTTGGAGAACATATTAACAGCAGCCCAAGGGAAGGAAATTAATGTTGAGACTTTGAACGGCGTAAAATGTCACCATCCAAGTGGACCTTTTTATTTTGGGCAAATGCAGCACTTTCATTAAGAAAATAAATTTGTATCCTAGGCCCCACTGTAAACAGCCTTGCAAACCATGACAATAATTCTGAAGGCTACAATAAAAAACGGTATCCTGTTAAAATATTATTTCTAGTCGAAGACAACACTAGTTCAATACGACATTCCCATTTAATTTCTTCATTCAACAAACCTCTCAATCACCCTGGGATCTGCGACGGTGACCCCCTCATCCTCTGCCAGGAACCTTGGGGTTACCATGGATGACGAGCTCTCCCTCACGGCCCACATTGCTGCGGTCTCCCGGTCGTGTAGATTCACCCTCTACAACATCCGGAAGATCAGGAGATACCTGTCTGAGCACTCCACCCAGCTGCTTGTCCAAGCAATGGTCCTCTCCAAGTTGGACTACTGCAACTCGCTGCTCGCCGGTCTCCCAGCATGCGCAACCCGCCCTCTTCAGAGGATTCAGAACGCAGCGGCCCGCCTGGTCTACAATCTACCCAGACGCTCCCACGTTACCCCGCTCCTCATCTCCCTCCACTGGCTACCCATAACGGCCCGCATCAGATTCAAGACCCTGGTACTGACCTTCCGAGCAATGAACGGGACTGCGCCCGACTACATCAAGTCTCTCCTGCAGCCTTACACCCCCACCCGCCACCTACGGTCTTCTTCAGACAACCGCCTGGTGGTCCCACCTCTCAAGACCGCCCGATCCCAGCACAAGCTCTTCTCCTGCCTGGCACCCCAGTGGTGGAATCAACTCCCCACCTTTATCAGAGACACGGACTGTCTCTCCACCTTCAAGAGAAGGCTCAAGACGCACTTGTTCCGGGAGTACAATGGTACTTAGGAATGGTTTGCTGAACCCAACGCTAGTTTCCTCAAGGATCACAATGACTCTTGCTTAGACTGTTGCTCTTGTTGGTTAGTGGTAGCTGATTTAAACTGTTGTATTCTATTTTAGTTAATCCTATTTTTATTGCTTTCCTACAGGTACACCTGCACTTAGAGATTAATGTTGTGTAATTTTAACTTGTTTAACTACATGGTCTTATGGTTTCTTCCCTTTAGCACTATTTTTTGGTTGTTCACAATATGTACTTCTTGTTTTTGACTACCCGCAATGCTGTGGGGCTATCTTGTTGTTATTATCAGTGACCTATGCACTTTGTAAAGTTCTCTCTTGGAAGTCGCTTTGGATAAAAGCGTCTGCTAAATGAATAAATGTAAATGTAATGTAAATTTAAACCCTACGATCACACCTACAGTATGCTAATATGAAACTATAGAAGTAAAAATAAATTGACGATAAAAATTTGAATAAAAATATGCTAAACTAGACAGAATTAAACTTCAGCAACTAGCAAGTGACAGCAGCAGTGACTGACCTTCAGTGACAGGTGGGGGGAGGTGCACAAAGGGCACCCTTATTAGTGGTACCTTGCTTCCAGCTTTTGACAACCCAGTCATTAGAGCAGATAAACATAAAAACATTCAGGGCTACAGTAGGCGCAAGGACCAGGATTGAGAGAGGCTGATACAGATGGAGTATAAGAGAAGCTGACAAAGTTGAATGCGGCTTACAATGCAGATAGCCGGTCACATGACCCCCCAAGTCTTCATACAGGGACGTTGTTACTGACACATAATGATCACTTCTAATAAACTTGTTATGTAAATATACATAACATATAAATTAGGCAGTTTTCCAGAAATACATTTCAAGCTTATTTACGTTTTTGAGGACATATTTTCAGTTTGCAGATGGTACTGTTTGATTCACAATTCCAGCTATGATACTGCCAATGACAACGTTGTTAGAAACAGCTCATTTCAAAGGATATTGCATATTGCATTTTAATCAAAGCAATATGGGTAAATGTTAAAAAATGTCGCAGCTGTTTTAACTATGTCAGGCTGCCACAAAGCCTATCACCATTCCCTCTTGCACTAAGGGAAATTTGACTAGAACCCTGCTTAATTCTACACACTTCACTCTTAGTATTTTGAAGTGTAAATGAGCAGCATGCTTTTTAATCTATGCAATTTTCATAAATAATAAGTATTTATACTTATTTAAAATATACAAAAATATAATACACAATTTAAGTACACGTGTACATTTTCTGAGTGTTTGGATGTTTTGGATATTAGTTTAAAAAATAGGTTTGGAGGTGAAATAGAATGCCCCAGCTGCAACGGGCACAAGCACACCTCACAATTTGTACCCTCTCTAGTATTAAATGTTGTTTTACGTAGATAAAGGTCCTCATCCAGTCTGTTTCACTCTCTACCCCCATGGCCTGTTCATTTCCCTCTTGCCCCTTAACATGGCTGGAGGTGAGTGATTTGTACAGGGTTTAATTTAATCAGATAGAGTGAGAATCAGTCTAGCTTGCGCACACTTATGCCAACCTTCTGAGGGTGGCAATTGACTTAAGCTGGAGCAACAGAAGTACTTTTAGTTTGTAGTATCTTGGATATTAATGTGCAAACCATGACAGGTCAATTAATATCTATTTTTTATATTTTATTTTGACAGGTCCCTTCTAGTCCCTTCTAGTCTGTATAGGCTCAAAAAACGACTGTATATTAAATCAATTATCCACTTCTAACCATTTTATTCTATATGACAAATTGCAGAATGTGTAGTTGTTTCATGCTAGGGAAATATGCATGTGAATGCACGTTTACACCACCCACACATACACACAATCTTCCCTCATCACCCCCACTGTATCCCTTTCCATGTCTCTACCCCTCCATTTGTAAATTAGCTTGGTAGCAAGAGTGTTGATGTGATCAGAAGAGACAACTCCTGTGGAACAATTTGGACAGGCATGTGATTCACTTCGCTCCATGCTGATCCAATCTCCGGGAGAAAAGACTATTAACTTGAAACAAATTGTGCCAAGTAGCTTAAAGGACCCCTTGTCTGTTTTAATATCATTGATATCTTCATTTGTTGTCAAGGTGTAAAATACTCTGTTCTGCTTGGTTAGGAAGATTTGATAGCAAAAGTACTTTTGTCATGACCTCTCCTACAGACATACAGGTATACACAGACACAGATTTGTACACAGAGGCTCAAACATACGTCTGCCATCTCACAAACTCTCATTTGCTGAAACTGGAATCCTTTGCCCATTTTAAGGACACATTTGGTCTGCAGCATCCTTGCTGAAAGTGTGTGAACAGACTATGCTCTTGTGCATAGTATATTACAACAATATCAATGGTCCTGAAATAAGATTGATCCTAAAATGCACATCACTTTTTGTTTAACTAAAAATGTCAAAAGAACATGTATTTTCTCATAGATTGCCTGAAGAGAATGTATTTCAAGTCTCAAGTGGTTCAATTATATTTCTCAACTGTCACATGCTGGTAAATTGTCTCTATGTCCAAACTAACTAAATGAATGTACTATATCATTCTTCTTCTGCCAAAGACTGTCAGTGTGTGTGTGTTAACATCTGTATATGTACGTGTTTTTGTATGCGTGTGTGTGTGCAACACTTGCCAACAAAGCCTTGTCTTTTTCCTTTGCTTGTCAGTAGGCCCTTTGGGACAAACTTGTGTCCTCGCTGTCACACACAAACGCCAAGCACGTCCATCACCACGGAAACAGTACAAGCCAGACAAGAAATGAAACAACAGAGAACTCTGACTCCTCAAGCTCAACTAACCCTGACAGCAACAACATGGATTTGAGAGGTGAAAATGTATAGGGGTTTTGTACCTTTCACCTGGTAAACCAAAGACCGTTTGACTAATCCTAGACCAGGGGCCTCATGCATAAACGTTGCGTACGCACAAAAAGCTTGCGTACGCTGGATTTAACGCACACTTTGTGATGTATAAAGATTTACTTGACGTGAGAATGTGCGGGCCGTCACGGAAAGTTTTGAGCAGACGTGAGAATGTGTGGACCGTCCGCAAAGTCTTGTCTGGCTCTGTAACATGGCGAATTCTAACTGAAAAGTGCCGAAACTCACCAAACATTACAAAATAAAGTTTTCACTACTACGTTTATGACGTTGACTATTCAAAAAACATAAAAATAAAAGTTTGATCATTAATGTGGACGATCACATCGAAATGCCAAAACCCAAAACTGGAAATGCTATATACCCTTCTGTTTAATCCGCCACCACTTAATAACTTCTGTTAAACTTGAGGGTGTCAAACAAACTCACTCAGGAAATGCATGTCACACTAACCCTATAGCTGCCATGCTGTAACGATACGCCCCCACCACTCGTTTCTTCAATTAAAGTTTTACATCGGACCATTTCTTCTTAATTTCTGCCATGGTCCGGTTCTCTGAACCCACAGCATTTATGGCCCTTTAATAATTATTATTTTATTTGTAATGCACTTTACATTTCGCTAAATCTCAAAGTGCTACAGGTTAAAAACAAGAAAGGGCGCAAATAGTAACAGTTGTTCACTACCCCGTTGCTTATACCTGATGACAGGCTGCCAAACAGGACACATTTTCTCGCCTCCACCTCTGTTGTCAGAATCTCGATCTCACAGTCACCGTATTTCTTTGAATAAACGCTGCAGCGTTTATTAAATAACGTTCATTTTTGGTGCAGCGTTTGTTCGAGGGCAGCGTTTATTCAAAGAAATAAGGTAATTCAGACAAAGAAATGACCTAAGGAGCGCATTTATAGTCCATCTGCATATTCATTTATGGGAGGAGGCAAGGCGGGGTCAGTGGCTCGTTCGCGTGCGGTCAATCTCACGTTGATTGTGATTTATAAAGGAAAGGTGCGCAGGACCTGGGGCCTCATGTATAAAGGATTGCGCAGCTTTCATACCACAAGATGGCGTACGGCCAAAACTCGAAAAGTACCTACGCACAGAAATATTCACATGTATAAAACCGGTCTTACGCCAGGTCCTGCGCACCTTTCCTTTATAAATCACAATCAACGTGAGATTAACCGCACATGAATGAGCCACTGACCCCGCCTTGCCTCCTCCCATAAATGAATATGCAGATGGAGTGTAAATGCGCTCCTGAGGTAATTTCTTTGTCGGAATTACCGTATTTCTTCGAATAAACGCCGCCCTCGAATAAACGCTGCACCAAAATTGAACGTTAAACTCCTTTGCGTTTAATCAAAGAAATACGGTGACTGTGACATCGAGGTTCTGACAACCGAGTGGAGGCGAGAAAATGTGTAGTGTTTGGCGGCCTGTCATCAGGTATTATCAACAAAAGAAAGTCGGCGGAGTGAGTGGAAAACTGTCACTATTTGTGCCCTTTCTTGCACTTTTTAACCTGTATCACCTTGAGATTTAGCTAAATGTAAAGTGCATTACAAATACAATTATTATTATTATTATTATAGGGCCATAAATGCTGTGGGTTCAGTGAACCGGACCATGGCAGAAATCAAGAAGAAATGGTCCGATGTAAAACTTTACTGTAAATGAAGAAACCAGTGGTGGCGCATCGTAACAGCATGGCAACTATAGGGTTAGCATGACATGCATTTCCTGAGTGATTTTGTTGTTTGTTTGACACCTTCAAGTTTAACAGAAGTTATCACTGTAAGTGGTGGCGGATTAAACAGAAGGCTATATAGCATTTCCCGTTTTTGGCATTTTGATGTGATCATCCACATTAATGATCAAACTTTTATTTTTATGTTTTTTGAATAGTCAACGTCATAAACGTAGCAGTGGGAACTTTATTCTGAAATTTTTTGTGAGTTTCAGCACTTTTCAGTTCGAATTTGCCACGTTACAGAGCCAGACAACACTTTCCGGACGGTCCGCACATTCTCACGTCTGCTCAAAAGTTTCCATGACGGCCCGCACATTCTCAGGTTAAGTACATTTTTATACATCACAAAGTGTGCGTGAAAACCAGCGTACGCAAGCTTTTTGTGCGTACGCAACGTTTATACATGAGGTCCCTGGCGGATGACCGGTTTTATACATGTGAATATTTCTGTGCGTAGGTACTTTTCGAGTTTTGGCCGTACGCCATCTTCTGGTATGAAAGCTGCACAATCCTTTATACCTGAGGCCCCAGGTTTAGATTGCATCTGATTAGAACTACGTACTCCAGTGGGCTAACCCCCCTTCATCTTGTAACCATGACAACTTTCTAACAAGGTTAAAATAATAAAAATGGCAGTAACGTGTTTTTTCCTCTCCATCAGACCTTTTATTGTCAAAGATAAGTGGGAAGGGGGGTAAAAACCAAAAGAGAGAGATAAGAGTCTGGCTTGGACAAACTAAACAAGTGTCTTCAATGGTCTTGTTATTGGGTGTGTTTGCCTTTGGCAAGGGTCAAACTATTTCTCTGTCATACATATTATTATTTAACCACCCTTAAAAAATGATGATCATAAGTCCTGTAGAGCAATCAATGCCATTCCGAACGATTGGAGTGGATAAACGTGAGGCAGTTTTACCTACTTATACCGCGGATAGCTAGTAACATCACATCAACCCCTAGTCTTCGGACAGGGACGTTGATACTGACACATAATGATCACTTCTAGTAAACTTGTTATATTACCCAGTTTTCCAGAAATACATTTCAAGCTTATTTACGTTTTGGGGGGCATTTTGTAAGTTTGCAGAGGGTATTCTTTGAATCATGATTCCAGCTAAGATACTGCCGTTGTTAGAGGATTGCCCAATATTTATATTTGTATGCATCTGTTTCAACTACGTGAGGCTGCAACATAGCCTATCACCATTCCTTCTTGCACTAAGGGAAATGACAAGAGAACCCTCTTTCATTCTACACTTCACTAATTTACACTTGAACATACTAATCTATGCCATCTTCATAAATAATAAGTATGCATACTTATTTAAAATATACAGAAATATCAGTTGTAACATTTCATTAACATAAAGGGCCCATGCACACCTCACAATTTCTCCAGAAATGTTACCCTCTAGTTCTAAATGTTTTAATTTTTTTATACTCAAGCTACCAGGCTGTCTTGGAGTTAGGCCTGTTAGCATATTGTTTGCATTGACAAGGTGTTACAGGATAATGTAGTGAACCATAACCATTGCAGTTGTTAGTTTGTTCAATCCTTAAATTCTCCACTGTGTAAAGTAGACTGGCAGAGTAGATGGATCACCTCAATTGCTTAGTACAACATAGGCCTATTACACAGAAAGGAAACAAATAAACTGATGCAAACACACAACTACTTCCAAATATCAGGTTGGTCATATCAAAATGTATGTTGCAAAAACAACATGGTGAGTTCAATAAAAATATATGTCTGTCAGTGTTCACTTGTTCCCTACTTTTCAAGGTCTGAAATAAAAATCGTTGCTTGCTGGTGGAAGACAAATCAATTGTGACATTTCTGGACGGAGCACGAAACATTTAATTAGCACAAGACACACTGGCAAAAGCTGAATTAGCCAATAAATCAGCAGCAGACGATACTTCCTCAGACTGGGCTAGAACGGGATATCTATTGAGATGAGGTCAGTGTGCGATAGGCCTGCACTATTCATTTATGTGGCACTTTCCAGTAATTTCTCACAGCTGCCAGTGATACTTGACAACAGTTAGCAGCTAATTGCAGATAGCACCGTGAAGTAGTAGTCGTCTCAATCCCTGCACCTCTAAAAAGCTACTAATTTCATCAAGTGAATTGCCCTTCTTTATCCCCTATTGTTGCAGTTTCTCATTAAACTGACATACACTTTTTATGTAAGTTTATCAAGAAACTGACCATTGAGAATGTCAATTGGACTAAATAAATGGAATGTCAATGTCTAATTTTGGGTCGGCCCCCTACTGATGGCTGAGCGGTTAGGGAATCGGGCTATTAATCAGAAGGTTGCCAGTTTGATTCCAGCAGTGCAAATGACGTGTCCTTGGGCAAGGCACTTCAACCTACTTGCCTTGGGGGAATGTCCCTGTACTTACTGTAAGTCGCTCTGGATAAGAGCGTCTGCTAAATGTAAATTATAAATGTATTTACAACATGAAAGAGGGTAGGAAGATAGTGGGCATGAGTGCCTACTGTTGTTTTGTTATATTCACTGATGATTTATAGATGTTTTATCTTAGGTAGGCCTACCTGTAAGATTTTTTAACTTCCCTATAAACATGTTGTTTAAGCGAATTAGCCCCTCTGACAGATCAGTTCCATGGAATGTCAATTTCATATTTTGGAGTGGCCCACAATTTTTCCAGCCAATTATGTTTACATTTACATTTATTCATTTACATTTAGTAGACGCTCTTATCCAGAGCGACTTACAGTAAGTACAGGGACATTCCCCCCGAAGCAAGTAGGGTGAAGTGCATTGCCCAAGAGACAACGTCATTTGGCACAGCGGGGAATCGATCCGGCAACCTTTTGATTACTAGCCCGACTCCCTCACCGCTCATTCATCTGACTCCCTTTTAGCAGACACTTGTATCCGAAGCAACTAACAAGAAAGAGCTTTACAAAAAGTGCATAGGTCAATGATCATAAAAAATGAGATAGCCCCAAAAACATTGCAGGTAGCCAAAACATGAAGCATACATTGTGAAAAGCAAATAAGTGCCAATGGGTAGAACCAGAAGAGCATGTAGTTAAACAAATTACAATTCAACAACATGATCCTTGAAAGTGCCAGTGTACCTGGAGGAAAGCAAGCAACAATAATATAATTCACAGCGAGTACAAGTAGTTAAATCAGTTACAACTAACCAACAAGTGCAACAAGTCCCTCAATAAGTGTCGTTGTGTTCCTGGAGGAAATAAACTAACATCTGATCCAACAAATCTTTCTTAGGTACCTTTGTACTCCCGGAAAAACAAGTGCGTCTTTAGCCTTCTGTTGAAGTTGGAGAGACAGTCAGTATCTCTGATGGAGGTGGGGAGATGATTCCACCATTGGGGGGCCAGACAGGAGAACAGCTCGGGTTGGGGGCGGGCGCTCTTGAGAGGTGGGACCACCAGACGGTTGTCAGAAGAAGACAGTAGGTGGTGGGTGGGGTTGTAAGGCTGGACGAGAGACTGGATGTAGTCGGGTGCAGGCCCGCTCACCGCTCGGAAGGTCACTACCAGGGTTTTGAATCTGATGCGGGCCGTAATGGGTAGCAATCCTGTTCCAGCCAATAACCTTCGGCAAGGCCAGGCATACCTTTCCCCTTGGCTCATTTTGTGAAACCACTGTCAATCAAACTCGAGCTTGAGGACAGCACAAAAGTTCAGACAAGAATTGGGGGGCCGTTTCTCATATTTTATTTTATTTTACAACATTGATCTATAAAAAACTGGAATTTCATCAAGGAATGCTTGATCTGTCCGTTACTCATATTTTGTTCCTCCACTATTCACACTCATCCAGAAAAAAAGTAATTCAAACACAAAAGAGTTATGAAAATATCAAGACAGGAGAGAGATGGTTGTTCAATGCCTGAGATTTATTCTGCTCACTCTCACTTACTCTCTCTCTCTCTCTTAGTTGCGAACAGCCCTGTCCCAATCTCTGTATCGCAACTGCTCTATATCTCGTGTGCCAGTGTCTTGTCCCAATAGGTAGGTGACCACTGTCAGAAAAATAAATTACTCTTGGACAATTTGTTAGCTGTGCATGTCTGACCACAATGACTATACAACAGTGCAAACAAGAGACTTCCTAACTTGTGTATTTTGCCCACACACAAAAAATACCAATAGTGTACATTTGTGTGAATGTACTCTCATAGCTTGAATCAACAGATGGTAATCAGTTGGGTGTATCCTGATTTGAGAGGACATCTAGACTACCATGTCAAACTAAACATGACATGACCCTGGGTCTCTTACTATTTGTCCTTCCTGTCTGCAGTCATAAGAACATTTTGAGAAATATAGTATATTTGAAAAGTATAGGACAGAGAAAGAAAATGAACAAATGAATCACAGAAAAAGCAAGTAATACCTAGCATTATGGCAGGATACTTTGGGTGTTGTGTATAAGTCCGGGGGTTCCAGCTAAAGTTTCCAGAGCTGAGCAGATCGCAGACGTGCCTGAATAGCAGAAACATGCACTTCTTCCACTGACCTTAAGGGTTCCGTATCGGAATAGATAGAAAAGTATGCTGGTTAGCATACTGCAAGACGCAACCAAATGTAGAATGAAATCTTCCTATTTATGGTGTATTGTACTACATGTACTGTGAAACTGGACCTCCAAAATCTTTGTTTTATTATACTATGTAGAATGGTAACAAACCATTTGAGACGCAGGGGTTATGTGGTCTTCCACCTGAACCTTATTTATATGGTATAACTCCAATAAGAGTGGACAGTTTGGTGGCAGATGCTAATGATTCACAACCACAGAATTGTTTTCAATTGTAAGACACAGTATTGAGCAGTAATAAAACATGATGTTAGTTACCCTTACATGTACCTAACAAGCCTAAGTGCAATCATTCAGATCCAAAAATAGTATAGCCTACCAATAATCCCATTATCAAGCATTGATTTAAACAATGATTTCCCCCATCACTCCTTACATTTCATTATGCCACTCCACACTTCTGATTACAGAACCAGCACTGTCCAAACTGCTCAGTCCAGCTCAAATGCCGCCAGATTGATCCAGCGCTTGGGGAGCACTTACCAATGTCTGTATCTACCATTATTCACCAGCAATTTTCCCTCTAAACTGCGCGACCGCGCAGACCAGTTGAAAGAAAATCAGAAACGTTATTTTTACAGGCTAAGGGCGTAGGTTTGCATAGGGTCCATAGGGACAAGTCACGACCAAAGTTTGGGAAAGATAGAATCGTCCCCACCAATGTTTTGTTAATTTTCGAAAAAAATATTTTGCACAATATATTTGCAAAACTCATTTGTATTATTATCTTTACTATATTTGTCGCCCAGAAATTTGAAAAATACATTTCCAAGTTTCGCTCTCGAGCCTGAGAGACAAGATAATGTCATTTAATTGGCTGAAATGGTGGGAAGAGTCAGAAACCCTTAGTGAATTGTGACTTGCAGAAATAGAGCTGGCAGTACGCCAGGAAATAATAAAGCCTCATGTTAGTATTTCGTTTGGTCTCAGCATTGATATTTTTGACCCTTGTGTGCTTTTTTCACCACCCAGAGAGTAAGTAGTTATCAAGAAGGTCGTTGTTAGTTAACGCTGGCTAGTAGGAAAACTACACATACAGTGCAAATCTGCTAGCCTTACATCGACACCCATTCTATAATGGAAACATGTTTTGAAAGTTGTTAGTGTAGTAGAGCATGTAACTTTTGCTTGAATAAAATCTATCCCTAGCATCTGCAATCTTTCGACCAGTGTGTTAGCAGCAGCTTGTCTTGTTGAAGCCAGAAGGATAAAGCTAACCCACATAATGGGACCATGCTAGTTTAGCCTAGTACCAGCAGGCTAGCAACTCAAAAGTGATACTTACTGGTAATATGTAGGCCTATATGATCCCTTGGATAGTAATATGCCTATCCCTGTAATCTCGACCAATGTCAGCAGTCAACTAAGCATGGTTAGCGTCTGTATTAAATTGATGAATTACTGTGCAGGAAAAACAGCACTCTGAAGCTACAGATGTAGAGCAGGTTGGAGATGAATCAGCATCAGGGGTTCAAGTGAGAAGTTGAATTGTCCATTTTGGTAAGGGATGTTTAGACAATGTTACCCATGAATGTTATCATTTACACTTATACTTGTAGATAGTAAAAAGGTGCTAAAAATTCGGATGCCCAAATGTATGCATCATATATGATTTCATTGCTCAGGAGTCCAGTACAGATGATGTAGGCCTAGTACAGCTCCATAAAACCTGAACCAATTACCTACTTATAAAAAAAAATAACTTCTGAACAAACAAGTGTCCCTACCAAAGCTGAGACCAAACCTACGCCCTTGTTACAGGTGCCCAAAAAAGGGGCAATTTTACATTTAAACACAAATGGCTTGATTAAATTGTTCAACTGGTCCACAGCGATGGTCCAGGTAGGCTGGTGAAGCTTTCTTATATATTTAGCTACAAAGAAGTACTCTTCAAACTTCTCAGCAAACTTTGCTCAGATTACTGAGGTTTGCGATCAGACAGATTTCTATTTGCTCAGTGCGGAAGAAAAAAATTGAGGGAACATTGGTATACACCCTAGGGATGGGAAGATTCACCGATTCACATCGGTGCATCGGCATAAAACCTTCACGATGCGATGGCCCGGATCAAAAAGGTGTGCACCGGATACAATGTGGGATGAAATCGTTTCTAACATCTTTGCATCGGTATAATCCGATGTATTTATATAGAATTATGTGTATGCGAACACCTTAAGTATTTACAAATTTGACCAATGATTTGTGACCAATAATTTTATATTTAGATTTTGACGCTCTTATCTCCACTGCTGTCAGTGGCCGATTCTCGTGAAGTCTCTCGGCAAAGTTTCGCGCGAGTTGGAGGCGTGTTCGGGCGAGTGTTATCATGGCGGAGAAAGAGTTCATACAAATTGCAATAAATCCAAGGTTTGGCAACACTTCGGATTTTACAAGTAAGATAGGCAATTTGACAAGACCCATGCAATTGGCAAGATATATCGTACTTCTATAAAGTACACAGGCAGCACGGCTAATTTAGGTAGTCACCTGAAGAGGCTACATGGTGTTTGTGTGGAGACGTCTGCCTCCCCCTCGGATTCAGCTATGGCTACAGTCAGTGGCTAGCTCCACCGGTGCCCCTAGCAAGAATAGGAAGCTATTCTCCGACAAATCAAATCCCTGTTGTGTACGACAAAGTAAGACGAGAGATAGCTGAGTCATTGAGAAAAATCTTAAGTAGGACGTATGAGTAGGAAAAGTAGGACGTATGAGTTCAATTGTGTGTGGTGTTAAATGACAGTGTTTACAGCAGCTTGTGACTGCCAGTAATAGTTTACCCATTTTCACATCCAGAGAACACATACAACAGGAAAGAAGAACTGGTTTAAGGCAAGGTCCAGGCCTGATGTTATTTTATCTTCTTTTGTCAGAGACTATGTTTAATATGTGAAATAAAACTTTCACTCGTTTAGTTAATTGATGATTTGCAGTCTGACAAAGAAATAAATCATAGCATAATATTCAATCATTATGTACCATATTAAATTGCATAGCATAATATTCCCTTTGCATTGCATCTCATTGAATCGCATCGTGTCGAATTGCACTGCATCGCAATAGTACGGTGTTCATTTTAGGAAATCCTCAGATCTCAGACTCAATTGTCAGACTCAAACGAAAACGCGTCAGGTCTCAGACCAAAAGTCGTCAGACTCAGGCGAAACGGCTTCCTTCTCAGAAAAACCTCTGTCATTCTCAGACAAAACGCTCTCAAACCAAATGCCATCATTCTCAGACAAAACGCCAGAATATTTAGACAAAACGCTCTCAAACCAAACGCCATCATTCTCAGACAAAACGCTCTCAAAACAAACGCTGTCATTCTCAAACAAAACGCTCTCAAACCAAACGCTGTCATTCTCAAACAAAACGCTCTCAAACCAAACGCCATCATTCTCAGACAAAACGCCCTCAAACTAAACGCCATCATTTTTAGGCAAAACGCCCTCAAACTAAACTTTGTCAGACTTTTTTTGTCAAAGTTAGCTAGATGGGGGAGCTGCTGACTAGCTTTCTGAATTAGCTTTTAAAGTGAATACCATGGTGTTGTTTCTGTTAACTGGTACAGCCAGAAAACTTAGTTTCGATATAGAGTAGTGATGTCGTTCGTGAATGATTCGTTCATTTTGAACGAATCCTTACAAGGACTCGGGAGTAACGAGTCCTCTCAAAGAGTGATTTGTTCAATTTCTCGTTGCCGCGGATCGGGACTATTGCATAGGCTCGTCCAAGTAAACAGAAATGATTCGTTCATTTCCCAAATCGGTCTTCGGGCACGAGTCTTTGGATCGTTTTTCACGTGACCTGTATAGGCTCTGTACTGGTAGCTAGAGGAAATGAATGATTCGTTCATTTCCCAACTCGGTCTTTCTACGAGTCTTTGGATCATTTTTCACGTGACCTGCTCTGTAGCTGGAGGAAACGAACGATTCGTTCATTTCCCTACTCGGTCTTTCTACGAGTCTTTGGATCATTTTTCACGTGACCTGCATAGGCTCTGTAGATTCAGATCAAAGAACCGAATCAGTAAAATGATCTGAACTTCCCATAACTAGTTTGAGGGCGTTTTGTCTGAGAATGATGGCGTTTAGTTTGAGGGTGTTTTGTTTGAGAATAATGGCGTTTAGTTTGAGGGCGTTTTGTCTAAGAATGAAGGCGTTTGGTTTGAGAGCGTTTTGTTTGAGAATGACGGCGTTTGGTTTGAGAGCGTTTTGTTTGAGGATGAGAGCGTTTGGTTTGAGAGCGTTTTGTCTGAGAATTATGGCGTTTAGTTTGAGGGCGTTTTGTCTGAGAATGACAGAGGTTTTTCTGAGACTGAAGCCGTTTCGCCTGAGTCTGACGACTTTTGGTCTGACACTTGACGCCTTTTCATTTGAGTCTGACAATTGAGTCTGAGATCTGAGGATGTCCTAAAATGAACACCGTACAATAGGGGTGAATCGTATCGCATTAGTAGTTGCTTTTATGTATCTTTAATGTATCGGATCGTTGGCAGTGCATCGAGATGTGTATCGCATCGTCCTCAGTGATGGAGATGCACATCCCTAATACACCCCTTAAAACCAAGTGTTTTCGGGAGCTTACTTGAAACCTAGGGGTATGTGAATCCTGCTCAACCTGCAACAATGGCAGACAGATCATCAGTCCCATAAATGTAATATTTTCGGCTTAAATAAATGTAATTGATAAAATTATGACAATCTTTGTCAATCCTGTACATATGTATTTGCAACCATATTTGGGGTGTGCTTGCCTTCGGCGAGCACAAACCATTGTTATCTCACATATATATATTATTATTATTATTGTTTCTCTTCACACCCCTAAAACTCAGTCAATATTTGGACTACATAGACAACCTAGGTGTCAAAAGTTTCGTTTTGGTAGCGATTGAGTTGCTTGTATTGGGATTTACGTTCCGTTGCACGGTTTAAGTAGACATTAAGAATTTGTGGCGAAAGGTGAAGCTAATGGTGGCTAACTTGCTAGCCACAGTCACTGACGTCACTAACGTCACTAACGTCGCGAAAGCTCGCGTGACTATCTCTAGCAGAACATTAGTTTTAGCAGCTTGTTAACTTATGGGAATTGGCTAGGCTAACTGCTTTACTGCAAAGCAGCTGCAGAAACGCCACAAGCAAAGAGGCTTGGGTGATAACTATTTGCTAATTTTACTTTGTGATATGACACACAGTTGTAATGTGTAATGTACAATATAATCTAATATTATTAAGGAAGTACATCTACTTTCGGAAACAGTGTATTTCACTGAAGCATTAGCATCATGACATTAGCCTCTGTTGCCCGGGAAACACATACTACAGCTGTCTATGATGCATCTGTTTTCAATCGTTAAAATAAACATTCCTCACACGGATATATTATGACATTAGATTACAAGTAAACGATTTGTGGGTGAAATTATCATTACCAGTGGTTTCAAACCAGTATTGCTCACGACACTGCAACGCTGTAGCCTAGTCTACTAACGCTAGCTAACAAAAACATCTCCACAGCTGTTTACAGTAGGAATTCAAACAGCGGCACATCCATTGCCACAACCTAAACTTTGTCAATCGGTTCATGAAAATAATTCATTTCAGCCTAGACCGTACAACGGATGTAACGTTAAATCGAATTCAACCAACGCAATCGCTACAGTACCAAGACGAACAGTCTAGTATGTAGTACAATCTACCGGGGCAGCTTCTCCACACAGGGCTTATCGCATTCTGCCTTGTTACTGACAATGATCGCTACCACTGACATTTTTATGAATGAGGGATTTCCCCCTAAATAAATGTCAAGCTTATTTACGTTTTGGGGGGCATATTTTCAGTTAACAGATGGTACTATTTGAATCGCGATTCCATCTGAGATAGCTACTGCTGGTACAGTACAGTAACGTTTTTTAAAAGAAGCTTATGAATCAATGCAATGCGTAGGCTACTAATGCCTGAAAATATCACGAGAAGGGAAAAACTTACAATGATGTTAAAATCATAGAGATTAGGTCATTTTTTACACCGGTATATTTAGCCAATTTAAAACCTGCATGTAAGTAGCCTAATGTGTCACATTAAAGAGTTGTCTTAATAACAAATAGCCAGCTAGACCATATACTAGACGCCCAGCAGAAGTTTGTAGCCATATAAGGCCTATCTATATATATAGGCTACTCGATTTGGCTGCAAGATTCGCTGATTTTGCGTGTCCAAGATATGAAGGATTCTGATCTGTAGCAACAGTCTAGCCATGTAGCTAAGTCTTCTCCGGGAAGAGTGGATTTTCGAAGTCTGGAATAGAAATTTAGGCTAGTGCTACTTGCCCCACTGCACTGGACAAGTTATTAAAACTCAAATAAAATGAAATGCAATGTTAGGCCTACTTCACGTTATGTGCCACCCATTAGGCTACGTCTATCGATTTTCTTTGACCGAATTCTGCATCAGTAAAACACCAAAAAAGTGGCTGCTAGACCCAGTGAAATGTATTGCCTAGCTAGGGATTTAGGCTGAAATTAAGTATTTTCAAGAACAGACAAAGTTTTGACATTGACAAAGTTGAGGCTGTGGCAATGAAGTTAAGTAACAACTTTGTTGCAGGAGCATTCTTTGTCTACGTTGCGAGCTAACAGTGTCCGGTAGGCTTCTTCGCTATAAATAATGATGTCGCTATAAATAATGATGTTAAACCGAGACCATAAGCCCTCAAAGAAAATGTAAGGTCAAAGAAACAAAAGAAAGGTTTGAGGTTACTCTGAAAATTATCAATACAATAGGCTAATGTAATAATACAATTTCTAAATCCTTTTCTTACTAGACTCCTCTATCTTGCATAATGAAACATAACGTTTTTTAAGTAGTCTAATCAATAAGCCTGCGGTTGCCATCATTATTCAAATGATGCCATTCAGGGCGGTAAAATTACAAAATAGGACGCAAGTGTCTCAGAAATAATAGAGAGCTATTTGTCTTCAAGGCCAACCAATGGGAATATTGTGAATAAAAACAACACAGACACAGGGAGCAAATAAACAGGCAGATGTTAGCCTTGCATTGTTTGAAAAAGAAGAAGCAGGAAGCCAGCTAGTATATAATAGGCAGATGTTGGATGTTGGATCATATCACACCATGGAAAACCAAAATCGTCCCCACGTCTGGATCGTTGGCAGCTCGTTGATCTACTGGCTTGCGCGGCACTCGGAGGAGGTCGGACTGTACCCCGACCTTGCACTGGAGTGCCATATTGAATGGGTAGGGGTGAGGGGCATGAGGTGGGCAGACCTTGTGCCTAAGCTCCGTGAGAAGCGTGGCATGCTTCCCAGCCCGAACATAATGGTGCTCCACGTCGGGGGAAACGATCTCAGCCAAGTGACCGGGCTGGACCTGACGAGGTGGATGAAGCGAGACCTGGGGACCATCATGGAGATGTTCCCTAACACTCTGCTGGTGTTTTCGGATATCCTGGAACGCTGCATCTGGAGGTATCAGAGGAGCACCAGCGCTTCTGGTATCGACAGGGCAAGACGTCGAGTCAACGCAGCTGTGTCTAGCTTCCTGGCCGACCGTGGGATGGGGAGCATTCAACACCCCCAAATACGATACAGTTTCGTGGGGATGTACCGACCCGACGGTGTCCACCTTGATCACGTTGGAAACAATGTGTTCTTGGGAAACATCCAAGACTGTCTCCGACGACTCCTGTGCTAGCCACAACACACACAACAACGGCTCTTTTAAGAGCCACCCATAATGTAAAAAAAAAAAGAGCAATTAGACCGTTCAAAGTGCCGTTGTAATTTCACAACCATGGGGTCTTACAGGGTTAAATGGTACCATCTTTACATCTTTGAAGTGTGTCATAAAAAGCGGCGTCACGTAGGCTAGGCATTGCGAGCTCAGCTCACGGTGTAGGCTATACGGTAGGCTACTCCATATAGCGACCAACTCTACATTCATACGTCTCTGAACTTGCTTTAAAATAACAGAAAACATTAATATATTGACGTTGATAGGCTACATTTAGATGCTCTTATGAATCAAAACGTCCTACCACTTGAAAAATACGGTCCTACACATAATTAGACACCAATATTAGATGTCCCATAGCCTACAACCTCATAAACAGGTGCAACAGTTGCCTCGAGAGGATTAAGGAGTTGAAGAAGCAGATGCTGTGTCTTCCTCTTGTTGGGCAACCAACAAGTTGTTCATATCTGATTACAATTTAATAAGTTACCTAGCGCTGCATCTTCATGAGCTACATTTGGCCTCCTCCTTACCAGTATCACCTCTCCTCCATCTGAGTGATACATGTAATTTTAACAAAATTATCATCAAGGGAACACAATGGTCAGAACTGCAGTCATACATTTAAATGCTTTTTTAAATATTTACATTTACATTTATTCATTTACATTTATTCATTTAGCAGACGCTTTTGTCCAAAGCGACTTCCAAGAGAGAGCTTCACAAAGTGCATAGGTCACTGATAATAACAACAAGATAGCCCCACAGCATTGCGGGTAGTCAAAGACAAGAAGTACATATTGTGAACAACCAAAAAATAGTGCTAAAGGGAAGAGACCATAAGAGCATGTAGTTAAACAAGTTAAAATTACACAACATTGATCTCTAAGTGCAGGTGTACCTGTAGGAAAGCAATAAAAATAGGATTAACTAAAAAATAAGAATACAACAGTTTAAATCAGCTACCACTAACCAACAAGAGCAACAGTCTAAGCAAGAGTCATTGTGAACCTTGAGGAAACTAGCGTTGGATTCAGCAAACCATTCCTAAGTACCATTGTACTCCCGGAACAAGTGCGTCTTGAGCCTTCTCTTGAAGGTGGAGAGACAGTCCGTGTCTCTGATGGAGGTGGGGAGTTGATTCCACCACTGGGGTGCCAGGCAGGAGAAGAGCTTGTGCTGGGACCGGGCGGTCTTGAGAGGTGGGACCACCAGGCGGTTGTCTGAAGAAGACCGTAGGTGGCGGGTGGGGGTGTAAGGCTGCAGGAGAGACTTGATGTAGTCGGGCGCAGTTCCATTCACTGCTCGGAAGGTCAGTACCAGGGTCTTGAATCTGATGCGGGCCGTTATGGGTAGCCAGTGGAGGGAGATGAGGAGCGGGGTAACGTGGGAGCGTCTGGGTAGATTGTAGACCAGACGGGCCGCTGCGTTCTGAATTCTCTGAAGAGGGCGGGTTGCGCATGATGGGAGACCGGCGAGCAGCGAGTTGCAGTAGTCCAACTTGGAGAGGACAAGTGCTTGGACAAGCAGCTGGGTGGAGTGCTCAGACAGGTATCTCCTGATCTTCCGGATGTTGTAGAGGGTGAATCTACACGACCGGGAGACCGCAGCAATGTGGGCCGTGAGGGAGAGCTCGTCGTCCATGGTCACCCCAAGGTTCCTGGCAGAGGATGAGGGGGTCACCGTCGCAGATCCCAGGGTGATTGAGAAGTCATGGGAGATGGAGGGTTTGGCCGGGATGATGAGAAGTTCTGTTTTGGCAAGGTTCAGCTGGAGATGGTGCTCAGTCATCCAGGCGGAGATGTCTGCGAGGCAGGCCTCAATCCTAGCTGAGATCCCCGGATCGGTCGGAGGGAATGACAGGTACAGCTGCGTGTCGTCAGCGTAGCAGTGGTAGGAGAAGCCATGGGAGGTGATGATTGGTCCAAGTGAGGTGGTGTACAGAGAGAAGAGGAGGGGACCAAGGACGGAGCCCTGTGGGACACCAGTGGAGAGCTGGCGTGGGCCTGACAGTTTGCCTCCCCAGGAGACCTGGTAGGATCTTCCCGACAGGTAGGATGAGATCCACTGGAGTGCAGTGCCAGTGACGCCCATCTCAGAAAGTGTGGAGAGCAGGATCTGGTGGTTAACCGTATCAAACGCCGCAGAAAGGTCCAGCAGAATGATGACGGATGACCTGGAAGCCGCTCTGGCAGACTGGAGGGCAGTGGTGACTGAAAGGAGGGCAGTCTCTGTGGAGTGGCCGGTCTTGAAGCCCGATTGGTTGGGGTCGAGCAGTTTGTTCTGAGAAAGGAAGTTAGACAGTTCGTTAGATACAGCACGTTCAATTGTTTTAGAAAAGAAGGGCAACAATGATACCGGTCTGTAGTTCTGGAGGACGGCAGGGTTAAGGGAGGGTTTTTTGAGTAAAGGGGTAACTCTGGCCTGTTTGAAGGCAGAGGGGAAGGTGCCAGAGGTAAGAGAGGAGTTTAGAACATGGAGCAGAAAAGTTATGATAGAGGGGGAGATGGTTTGAAAGAGAGGGGAGGGGACAGGATCAAGGGGACAGGAGGTGGGGCGATGAGAGAGAATGAGGTCAGAGAGCTCTGCCTCGGACAGGGGAGAGAAGGAGTTTAGACATTTAGTTGGGTCAGAAATGGAGGGTGAGGGGGTAGGAAGGGTGGGTTTAGGGAACCGACTACTAATGTCGGCGACTTTTTTCTCAAAGAAAGAGGAGAAGTCGTCTGCTGTCAGGGTGGAGGGAGGGGGTGGGGGAGGTGGGTTAAGAAGGGTGGAGAAGGTAGAGAAAAGTTTGTGGGGGTTTGAAGCGGAGTTAATTTTGTTAAGAAAGTAGAGGGTTTTGGCACCAGTTATGTGAGAAGAGAAGGATTTGAGGAGGGAGTGATACTTATCAAGGTCCAGACCGTCTTTATATTATATATTATATATATTATATTATATATTATATTTAAACACCAGGAGACTATGGGCAGCTGGGGCAGCCGCAAGCACACCCTCACAATTTACCCAGAAATTGTACGCTCTCTAGTCTTAATTGAAATCGCTAGTTTGCTACGCTAACGTTACATTGCTGATTTGTCCCGCATTTCTCTGATTAGCGTTGAATGGACTCCATGCATGTCTACATTTCTAACTAAACTCCATTAGCAGAGAATTTCGTTTGATATCAGTGCATAACACTACTTGCATTGGAGACATCGATATACGTAACCGTAACCAAGTGGTGTCTCATTTCATAGGGCTATGTAGCCCTTATCCCTCGGTTTTGAGGGCTAGGGGTAAACTAAGAGCTAGGGGTAGGGGTAAGACAGAGTATTGGGATTTGGCCTTAGGCTCTTGGGTTTGCGAGAGAAGGCAAAAGTTTTGCGAGGGAACACAAAATATTTGAAAATTATACTAATTATTTGTACATTAAAGTACTTTTTATTCAATATTATTATTATTATTATTGACATCATTCAAATTACATTGTTATAATAATTTATGGTGGCATCTGGTCACACACTCTCTCCACGCTGCCACCACCACAACTACCTATTGCCACCCCCTTGCCATCCCAGGTAAAAATGTCTAGATCCACCCCTGCAACCAAAATAACATTACTACTGTTTTTCTTCTGATACGGTGTTATATTGAAAAAACATCAAGACTGTCATGTTACATGTCGTTTTATCAATGTTGATAAAATTCGGAAATGTCTAACTCAAGACGTATGTCACATCTATTATAATTATTCAAATAATCAAAACATTTTTCTATGTGATGGGAGGACTACACAAAACATTCTAATCAATTAATCACCGACTACAACACAAAAGTGAAAGACAGATTGACACATTTTCATTTTACTTTTAGCCACCAAAATAATCAACATAACTAACAAAAACGTAAACTTTTTTACATAAATATTTTATTGTTGTTGTGAACCCACTCATCTGCCAGTCGAAACTGCAGCAGCCTCAGTATCCCTACTAACCTACTATGAAGGACCATATTCACTCTGGGCCTATTTTCCATCATGGCATCATTCTATATCCAGTACATCAATGCTAAGTAGACATTCAGTGGGGACTATTGGCGACTGACCTACCCTAAATCTAATACCCCTCCTGCTGCTGCCTAAATGGCACATGCATTCGTCCCTGGATGAAAACGACCTCCATACACATTCTTATCATTAGATTCATCTTTATTCATTTTTTTTTATCAATTGCACAGAAATAAACATTTTATATATGTGCTCAATTGCATGCCTTGTGTGTTTTATGTGTTGGGTGGGTATATTCATGACTGTAACCACTTTAGCATGGAATACTCTGCCTTTGCATCATTTGCACCTTTAATAATATTTGCTAACAAGGGTTCCTCCCTTCCCCATTGGAAAGATCAACCTTTTCATATCAGTAAGATGACTATTTGACTAGATTATAAATAACTTATTTTCCTATTTATATGGCTTGCATTTAAAGTAACTGATTCTCCTCTTACATATATTCATCACACTCAGGTAAAATTACACTGAGATAGTCTGTTACCGAAGGCTATTAACTGTGTCAGGGTGAGTGGAGGGGTAGGACCAAAATGCAAGGGAGTACGCAGCCATGTCGCAAACAAAGGGTTTATTACCGAAAAAGCCAGGGACGTAGAAAAGGTACTCACACGACACAGGTAGTAGGACAAGACAAGGACTGGACACAAAACAGAAACCTAAATACACAGAACCAAACGAGACACAATGACGCTAAAGAGAACGAAACAGGTGAAGACAATGACAGGGAAAAACCAGTGCAGGGCAAAACCAAAATCAACACGGGGGCATGGCTGTGGCTGTGACAAACTGAACATACACATGTCCTTTGAACTAGGAAATAAACTGTAGCCTCTAATTCAGTGGTTCTCAAACCTGTCCTCAGGGACCACCTGAGGACCACGCATGTTTTAGATGTTTCCCTGCTCCAACACACCTGATTCAAATGAATGGTCATTACCAGGCTTCTACAGAGCTAGATAACAACCCATTCATTTGAATCAGGTGTGTTGGAGCAGAGAAACATCTAAAACATGCAGGACAGGTGGTCCCTGAGGACAGGTTTGAGAACCACTGCTCTAATTCATTATTGTGAGAATGCTGTTAAACATGTTTCTCTTTATTGTTGGAATACTGCTTCAGCAGTCCAAGTATTGTTCTTTGAATCTTTATTCAGCATCTTCTTCTTCTTCTATTTCTTCCATGACACTGACTAGCTAGCCTACTTCTTCTGTTTAACAGTTCAGCTTTCAGCTTCTCCCGCATTGTAGGCTATTTAATCTCTTAGCTTTGTTGATGCAGTTCAGCTTCCATACTGCCTCTTCAAATTGAACTATTTCTTCGATTGCATCACAACGTTCAAACGTATTCTCCCGCATTGTATTTAAGCACTTAGCTTTGTTAGATGATGCAGTTCAGCTTCCACACTCCCTCTTTTGTGTGAATCATACATTTATAAAATCAATTACAGCTTTCAGCTTGCGGGTATTTTCTCATTTCTGTATTTTCAGCCATTTAAAAATGTTCAGATTTCAACATTCCAACGCATTTTCAGCAGGAAATGCATATTCTAGTTATCAGACCTGCAAACTTGACGCTTTTCGGCGACAATCGCCGTTTTCTTGGTCAATTGGGTCATTTACGTGAATCGTGTAGAACCGGAGAGTTTTTTTTTTGGGGGGGGGGGGGGGGGGGGGAGGCTGCCATGCTGGCTTAGAATTGCGAAACATTATTGGATAATTCTTAATTCTTATAATTGACATTTCTCTGGGCCAATTGGAATCTTAGCACTTGCGTCAGAATCTTTGAGCACACAGCGTCAACTGTTACTTGCACTGGCCAGCTTGCACTGAGGATAGCCTACCGAAGTTGAGTCAGCCAATGTCGTTAGCGATGCTAGCTAACGTTAGTTTGCTAGCTGTATATAACATTTCACTGGGTATTGCAGCTGTGTGTTTAGCAAGTCGCAGCATTTCCAAGCCCTGACAGTTTAACTGAGACGACGCAGTACATACGACATGCATATATGTGCTAGGCTGAATAGAACTAGAACTATATGGGATAGACTGTTGCACAGTACTAGCGTTAGTAGCTGTGATAATGTGGTTTAGGCAAATTATTATCTACAGGAGCCACTAGGTGGCGCGAATAGGAATGATGTTAGGTTATCGAGCTTGCTTTGGCAGGTGTTTTTTTGGGTACAAAAACGACACATGGAAACTGGAATGAGCAGTCAACAAATCACCCGTGTTCTAGACCTTCCCTGATAATCATTGCATCTCACAAGTGTTCTTTGGAATTATTACATTGGCGACGAGGTGAACAGCTGACGGGAGACGTCAACGTTTTTGCGTTTGTGAGTGCACACGTCGAAGGAGCTCGTTTCTGGAAGGCTAACGCTGGCTAGCTGCTAGCAGAGTCATGGCTGCCACGGTAGGATCACTATTGACCTTTGATCATCAGACACAGTCTTGGGAAGAATACTGCGAAGTGCTGAGCCATTTTTTCGAGGCGAACGCCATTGATGATGAGGGCAAGAAAAATGCAATTTTGTTGAGTTCAGTTGGAAGTCAAACCTACAGTCTGATGAGGAATCTGCTTAGTCCTGTGAGGTCGGTAGTGAAGCCATTCGCTGAGCTAGTGGACTTGCTAAAGGCGCATTTCAACCCGAAGCCGAGCGAAATCGTGCAACGGTTTAAGTTCAATTTCAAGGAACAGAAGCGGGGATGAAAGTGTGAGCGTCTATGTAGCGGCACTGCGTAGATTGGCACAGGATTGCAATTATGGGGACAACTTAAAGGAGATGCTGAGAGATAGGTTGGTCTGCGGTATAAATAATGACCGTATGCAACTGAAGTTGTTATCCGAGACTGGACTTACATTTGAAAGGGCATTGGTCCTTGCTCAAGCAATGGAGACTGCTACCAAGGATGTGAGAGAAATACAAGGTAAAAGTGAAGACAGTGCCAATATGACGGGGAAGGCAGAGACGGGTCAAGGAAGTGTGTTCCAGTTTGGCACGCGCCAGAGTGATACACCAGCACAACAGGGGTCCATAAGGCGGTGTTACTGATGTGCAGGAATTCACATGGCAAATGAGTGTCGTTTTCGGGAGGAAAGGTGCCATCAATGTGGTAAACAAGGTCACATAAAAAGGGTGTGTAGGGCAAGATAATCTACAGGAGTATCTAAACCAAGAGAGGAAGGACGGCAAAACCAAGGAAAAGTGCCCCATACTTGGTTTTCACATCACATCAGCAGGGAAGCTGAACAGAGCGATGTGGAAGAAGTAGAAATGTTTACAATGTATAGCATGTCAGAGGACATCCCGAAAGTAGCACCCATCAAAATAACCTTGAATGGGTCGGATGTGAAGTTTGAGGTAGATACAGGATGCAGTGTTACTAGGGCTGGGCGGTGTGACGGTATATACCGTGCGACGGTAGAAATGTGTCTACCGGGAGAGATTTGGCTATACCGTTTCAACCGCGGTGTACTTTATACTATATTTTTGTATTACACGTGTCAATTAAACGTCTGGTTGTTGTATTGTATATAAGCCATCATATAAATCGCATTCTTGCGATATTTAGAATTGCAGTTTAACTTCTATTTGATTTGCTATTTTGTTTGACCTGAAGCAAATTTGCGTCGGACTGACGGAATTTTCGATGTGGAGTGTATTTTGACCACATTCATGCCGATGCTAGTTTTATTATTATTATTAATATTATTATTATACTTAGGACTAGGAGTCTATGGCAGCCCATAGAACCGATTGGTGCGAAGTTTTAAAATTTGGCACACTGATTTGGAACGGTCTCCTGATTATCGTCACCAAGTTTCATGTTGATCCCTGAAGCTCTATAGCGCCACCTAGGCGTCAAAGTTGGAGGTGCGTTTACGCCCACAACTTTTGAACTGTGTGACCGTTTTTCTTAATTGAGGTATCATTGGATTCCTTGGATGCAGACGATTCGATTGAACCCTGTGACGTCATTGTCGTCATGATGGTTTTTACGTCATTTGTATTTTAAGAAATTGCTACCTTTCCGAACTCCACCTAGGCCGTTCTCCGATTTTCATGGAAATTGCAACAGATCATCTTCAGACCATGCCGACAAAAAGTTATCAAAATGTTATCGATGAGTCAAACCGTTCACGAATAACGCACAAACAATTTTGACAAAGAGGACCCCAAAGCGGACATGAGGCCTTGACTCTGCGACGGTTTACCGTATGGAGTCGAAACTTTGGAAATGTCATCACGAGCATGCAATCTAATCATCTTCTTACCACAATAACCTTGATATGTCAAAATATGACTGAATTACAGCTGTTTATACTTGGGTCAAATCTGACAAAGCTCGCCACAGGAGAAACGGCTTCCTTTTTTTTATAAATTAACCGAACACAGCATTTTCCAGCAGCGAGAATAGCTTACTGGGATAAGACGGGCTGCTTTGGAACACAAGGTCGTAGGATCGAATCCAGCCACAGTCATCACTGTCATGATACTTGTTTATCTGTTTAGTAAAGCCTGGGGGGTATTCCAAGTAGCGGGTTTAATGAAAACTTTGAGTTGTTTAACCCTGAAAAGACGCATACTCCGAGTTCCAGAAAGAGAGGTAACGAAACCTTTTGGTAAGTTTCCATGGTAACTTACTCCTTGAAACTAACCTGCTCGATAGCAGGTTTTCCATGCCGAACTCTGCTTTCAACCGATCCGCCCCCACTTTCTTAGCCTGATAGCAGACACGGCTTATCATTTCCTGGTTCAGCCGAGCGATCTCGAACACAATTTAATTCGCTTAGTTATACGCCGGGAGACGATTTTAAGACTGCGGTTTGATGTACTTTAATTCCACCATCTCTTGGTCAGTTTTTGGCACTTTCTTCACGAGGTGCAATTTGTACAACTAATTTACTTGTAACTGGGTATACATGTGATTACATTAGCTACATTTCACAGTTCCACATGCAAAATTCACTTGCCATTAAATGAACATCTCACTGTATACAGCATCCATGCTCTGTTCAACAGGATCAGAATGTGCAAATCGTTTTTTTAATATTAATTATTCTCGCAATGTCAGTGTAACTGACAATTCCGTACAAGCCTTTAAATAAAAGTAGATGTTGAGAGAACTACCAGTAGCTACATACATAATTCTCTGCATCCATTTCTGCGGCAGCAGTTAATGTCTCTTCGTCATCTTAATTATCATCATCATCATCTTTTGATGAAAAACATTCTGTTGGGGGAAACTGCTACTACAAATTGAAATAGGCACCAATTGATATTTACTTAGTATCATGTCGAATATGATTAAAACTAAGGTGACGTCGAGGCTACAATCACAAGCGTATAGCCTAAGCAAAATATGCGTTACCGGTTCGTAGTATGTTTTTACATTTAATAAAACATTGAACACTTTTTCTCCTGTAATATTAACAAACAGTGGGGTTAAATGTTCAATTTATGGACTGGTAATTGCCTTCAAATGTATGCATTGACTCGTCAGAAATTGTCTCCCACGCCACTTGTATACGCTGCTACAGCCGTGTTGCTTTTTTCCTGGAATATGTGCTCGACCATAAACACGAAATAAAACTTGTATCTGAAGTATGGTGGAGTATGCAACGTTTTTTTTCGCCGTGTGCCATGGTGGATCCTAGAATCGGAGCTCCATTGATGTTGGCTTTTAATAGTTTTCATGCCCGCGCTTAACTCTGAGTTGACGTACTCCGAGTTGAGTTAACAAATTCATATCAGCTTTTCTGGAACCGAATTTTCAGAGTTTCCCATGTTAGAGTAACTCAACTCAGAGTTCAGGGTTAATCTCAGAGTTTGTTAAACCCGCTACCTGGAATACCCCCCAGGTATGCCACAGTAGCTGTCTAACAGTATAATGGTAATGATAATGTTTCAATCTCGGGATCTATACTCAAGAAGAGTCAGATTTATTGTGCTTTACAGATATGTGTCCTCTAACCTCTAGGGGGGGCGATCCCATGGCTGTTTATCAATCCGAAAAACGCTGAGAACGCAAGTACATTCTTTTGAAGAACGTTCTGGCAAGCCTCCTTGCGAGAATGGTCTTGCAAGGACGCAAGTACGGAGAATGAATTGAGATGGTTAGGGTTTTCCTGGACTCGCAGCATTATGATAACACTGACTAACTACAAAAACTAGATAACAAAGCTAAAAAATGGTCCGTCTACCTGTAATTTTACATTTTCTGTAGCCCTTGCTAACTTACAGTACCTGTTAACTAGTGTCTGCACTGCACTGAGATGCTACTAGCTAGGTTATCGACAAGTCGGAGCAAATTTAAAAATTAGCCGTTTCATCAATAAAATAAGAACATTTTCAGCGACTGAACTGCCCATTTCTCGTCACATTTTAATTCAGATGATGATTTACACGTACCGTTTAGCTGAAATATGAAAAGTAAAAATTACAGTTGTGAGGTTTGTCCGCCTCGCTTGACATCTTGCAATGACCTCTGGGAAATCAGAAGGGTTCTCGCTGGTCAAGTCACCATCCGATGCATCCTCGATAAAAGGGGCGGATCAGGAACATTTCCGGGTATTTTTGGCGTTCTTGGTGACTTGTGTTCTTTGGATTGGAACCGTACTTGGGCAATAAAAGATGACGTCAAACGAGTTTGCAAGAACACCAGAACGGAAAAAAACGTGGATTGATAAACAGCCCATGTCTGACACATGTTAACCTGTGATACCAGCCAAATTGATGCTGCCATTTTGAATTAATTAAACAATTTAATAATTAATAAAACGTTTATTCCTACTCCTGCTACAAAATGTATCAACTATTCACCAACTTTAACACAGATTATCTTCAGACCACTATCACATTGACATATCAAAATAGGACTGAATTACAGCTGTTCAAACTTGGGACAAATCTGACAACCGCTTGCCACGGGAAACATTTCTTATATTTTTACGCAGTCACTGAAATCTGATTTCCAGCACTGAGAATAGCTCACTAGGATAAATTGGTGTCCTGGCAACGTCAACATCAGAGGTTCAAATCCAGCCAAAGCTGACAAGCTTGTCATGTCTCTGATTCTCTGTTTAGCGAGACGTTAAGCCACTGCAAAGAAAGCCAGGTAAACCGCAGTCACTAGATGTCGACAGTTTCTTCTGGGTCATCTGAACTGCTTGGCCACCACATTGCTGCTTCAGCATTCCAAGTATTGTTCTTTGAATCTTTATTCAACTTCTTCATATATCTTTATTCAACTTCTTTATTCAACTTCTTCATTCTTCTTCTATTTCTTCCACGACACCTTACAGCGCTTTCAAATCTTCAGCTATCAAATAAAACGTTCAGCTATCAAAAAATTCAGCAGTTTCAGGCCATTTCTGCTTTGACTTTTCAGCTTTGTACCTCTTATGCTTGAATTAATATGAATCAATAATCATAATATTTTTAACATGGGTTTCCAATGGAGTTTTCTTTCAAATCCTTTCAAACTTCTTCAACTTCCAAATCCTTTTTCTTCCTCAATCTTTCAGCTAGAGCCACCATTTAAGCTTTAAAATGTTGAAACCCTAAACAATTTTTTCAATAATTCCGCTTTTTGATATCTATTCAACTTTTTTCAATATCACTGATTGTTTCATGACTTTTTCAAACCTTTTCTGAGATTTACATGGGTGTGTACGTGAAAGCCTAGAGTGCAGACTGAAACGCTTACGGTGCGTGTCCACTACCGCGTAGCGGGCGGCGTGTTGGCGTCGGCTTCCAATTAATTTTCAATGAAACCGGGCGTTGCCGCTTGCGTACGCTCCCACAATCCCCTACACGAGCGTCAACGCCCGGTTTCATTGAAAATGGATTGGAAGCCGACGCTCCACGCCGCTCCGCTCCGCTGTAGTGGACACGCACGGTTACGGTGCGTTCACACAGCAGCGTTTTTTACCGCTCTGCACTGCTGGCCTTCCCACAGTGCACCACCCTCGGGGGCGTGTCAGACAGATTTATTCAGAGCTTCTCTTAAATCACTGTTGTAGTTTGTGTAATGTCATGGCAAATGTGCAGACAAATACAACTTCTACACACATTAAGCAAAAACCCAATAAGCTTTCTAGATCTGACATGATCTACATCACACAATAGGTTATCTTTTTCCACACTTTTTTTAGGCCGAGTGAAAGATTAAATGCCACCGGCACTCTATGTAAAGGGTATTATGCCGGCTGGAAAAAAAGATGCATCAGACGTAAACGTTGACATGTGTAACCTTTTATTATATTACTCAAAATCTCTGCAAATCAATTGCTAGATTATGACTTGCCACTACACATTCACTGTATGGATAGCGAGTGGCTGCCAGCCAGCATTTCAGCGTTAAATGTCAATCGTGTGCAGGGTGAGCTAGCTAGACTATGCAGCTAGCACAGAAGAAAGTTACGTAATGTGAAGAAACTGAATTAAAGTACAAAATACAACACACCAGGGACGCCGACAACCTCAGCAACCCTGCACCAGGCATAATTGTTTTTGTTTACGTCTCTGTAATCGAACAAAGACGTATCATACAATACTGTGTATGAAGACACACATACGATGAGTTGCTCTTCCATCTTGAAATTGTCAAACCTAGAAATGTTTACCATGACCAACAGTTGCTACGTTACAAGAAACACGAAACCAACCCGATTGGCCATCGCTGGCGTTTTCACGCTCCTCATTTACATAAAGTTTAGAAAATCCAACTTTCGCCGCCCCGATCGCCTTCCCACAATGCCCTACGCGAGCGTCGACGCCCCGCGCGCCTTCCCACAATGCCCTACGCGGGCATCAACGACTGGTTTCATTGAAAATGAATTGGAAGCCGACGCCCCGCTCTGCCCGCCCTGCTGCAGTGTGAACCCACCGTAAGAGCACCACAACACAACTACTAACACTATTGATACTGCTATATCTGACTGGAATCAGATGGCTACTTGCCTCGGGGGGAATGTCCCTGTACTTACTGCAAGTCGCTCTGGATAAGAGCGTCTGCTAAATGACTAAATGTAATGTAAATGTACTAGACTAGTGGGAGCTTGGCTTGATTAGTGGAGACACAAGACAAGCTATTCAGTCAACCCGTCTCATTAAAAGACTAAGAGTAACACAACTACTACCACTACTGATACTGCTATATCTTATGCCACACTACAACTACTAATTCTGCAGATGCTGCTAATATCTCTTTTACCTACTACTATGCTAATGGGACTGTTTTGTTCTACTACGCCACTGAGTGCGTTCACCTGACCATTAGAAACCTGATAGCTATGTTGGTTTATGCCAATAATAATACGATTACTCTGTTTACATATGTAAATAGTTATGTGATTACTCAAACACGTCTACATGATTCTTTTTATTAATCGTTGTATGCTCCACGGACAAAACTTGCACCATCATCCTTCTGCAACAAAGTGTCGCCGTGTCTTCCTGTATCGGCCCTACTGCTGTATGTTTCATTCAATCAACACATTGAATCCTACTAAGAAAGCAGAGTAAATGCACTAAATGATAGGCTACTGCTACTATTTACTATCCCAACCATATTTTCAGCTGTTAAAACTATAATATTCTTGTTACGACTAGCTAGCCTACTTCTTTTTCTGTTTAACAGTTATTTAAGCTCTTAGCTTTGTTGATGCAGTTCAGCTTCCACACTTCCTCTTGAAATTCAACTATTTCTTCGATTGCTTCACAACGTTCAAACTTATTCTCCCCCATTGTGTTTAAGCACTTAGCTTTGTTAGATGATGCAGTTCAGCTACCACACTGCCTCTTTAGAGTGCGTCACACATTTAAAAAAATAATTTCTGTATTTTCAGCCATTTCAAAAAATAATTTCAGATTTCAGCATTCCAACGCATTTTCAGCAGAAAATGCCTTTTCTAGTTGTTGGAATGCTGCTTCAGCATTCCAAGTATTGTTCTTTGAATCTTTATTCAACTTCTTCATATTTTGTTTTCCTGTTTCTCTTTATTGTGAGAATGCCGAACAGCATCAGCTTCACAAGACATTCAGCTATTCCCAAATGATTCAGCTTTTTTCAAATATTCAGCCAATTTTGAATCGTGACAGTTTTAAATACATGAAAAATGTATCTCCATCTTGATTTATATGATTGAGCAGCCAGCAGAGTGGCACACTGCTGGCTGCTCTTTTTCTGATATTCAACTAAATTGTCAAACAAATTCCTCTGACGTTCATATAGTTTAATTTACAGAAACAAGTTATACCTTAAAATGTAGGAAAACCTGTCATCTTTCAGCCAATGTAACTACTAAAGAGCTCACATTTACAGATTTTCAGCTATGAGCCTTGACGCGATAGCAGCCTTTGAAATTCTCTCACTAACTTCAATGGAGAGGTAGGTAAAATTCGTCAGAGAAGGCCGAAAGGAAGACGATTTTAAAACTGCCGGTAGAGTCTTATTTCTGACCGCACAGACATATAAAGGACATGTCTGGTTTCGGGAGAGTCTTGGGTCTCGGAAAATATCCTCCTTTGGATATTCGATTGGACCTACAGTTTTGCATCTAGGTTTACTTGTTTGAGGTGTGGATTCCAGCTAAAACCTCATCTTGAACCTGAAACCTAGATTCTAGGTTAGAAATGTTGCCAATGACCAACGGTTGCTACGTTTTTCCAGCAAGTTCAAGTCATTCCAGTGTTGTCCTTTACCTTGAAATTCGTTCAACCCAGACTTCAGCAACTGGTTTTCTGCTAAATGTTCTTATTTTCCTGCAGCTCATCTTTCAGAAATGTTCCCCTTTTTGTTTAGCATTTTTCTTCTTCTTTTCTTCTGTTTTCTGCCTTCATCTTGCTCCAGGTCCTTTCAAAAAATACCTTTCACAGCAGTATCTTCCAACTGCCAGTACTTTTGCATTTTCTTTCTCTTTTCTGTACTTTTCTGCCTTCATCTTGCTGCAGGTCCTTTCTAACATACATTTCAGGCTTTTTAAAACTCCAGCAAATAATTTTCTGCAAAATCTTCACATTTTATGCATTGTTCCTCTTCTTTCTGATTTTTTTTTCACTTTTTGTTTTGCATTTTTCTTCTCTTTTCTGTAGTTTTATGCCTTCATCCAGCTCCAGCCCCTATTTAAAATTCCTTTCGGGTGCTCTGAACCTTCAGCTTATAACTTTTAAAAACGTTCACAATTTTCAGCTTTTTTTGTATGGTCAGCTATCTTCATTCAGGTTTTCAGCATTCTCACTGCTGTTTCGCAGGAACAGCCTTTTCTAGTTTCAGTTTGGCTTTCCTTGTTGCATTAACATCATCACCAGTAAAGTTGTTGCATATACTACACATACTAACACACAGCTTCCAGCACTGCCTATGTTGTATGGACAGAAAGACAAGTTGCAGAATTTTGTGAGCAGGCAACGAAAAAACAAGTACATAACACGTCTTAAAAACACACCAAACCCATAATCCATCAAATCAGCAGCACATAATCTGTAGCCCTCAGTGTCTGACTCAGAGACTGCTGAGGACAGGGAATTTCAAATCTTCTTTCATCCATGCTCTATATCCTGTCATCATGCTCTGAAACCAATCTTATTTACAGACTATGGATCTCAACTTGAGTTGTTTGTTTTTTCACAAACAGTTTGAAAAGTCAGTAGCCCAACCTTTTTCATTACCAGAGAGGTCTGTTGGAGGGAATCCTTCTCAGAAATGTTGGCCCCAATACAAATATTTTGTTGTTTGTTATAGTCACCTATTGTCAATTGGGCCAACATTTTCAATTTGATGAAATAACAGTACTAGTACACTTACTGGGGTTTCACCTCTCTGAAGTGGTCAGATTGCCACAGCTTTTCTTTTTTTTTATTGCCATAATTTCTTTCTTTCAGTACTTACTTTGAAAAAGAAACTGAGAACTTTCAGTGTAATGTCTATTGTAATGCAAATCGATGGAGGAGGAAACCAAAGGAGGTTGTGAGCCTTGTTGCAAAGCCATGCCTAGTTGGAATAAGGAAATACCTCACACTCTTGCATAACGTGTGTACACTCATACACACCTCAGCCACATTCACTGTCAACTCACCACACCTACCCTTCTCTCTGTTCCAGTCTAAGCTGTTCAGTCATGTCACCTGTCAAGATGAGCAGAACAAACACAGTCTGAGCTACACAAGGCAGACTCCTGGCAAAGAAACAACGCAAGGATAGATCAGAAATCAGCAGTGATATTGAGCAGGTGAGTCTCTTTGGTGTTATTGGCCTCCTTTTATTGCATTAAAAACAAATGAAATAGTTATGTTAGTAATGATTCATGGTCTCAGGTGCACTGACATAGCTAAGGTTAGGGGTTGGACTCCAATGAGGCCCTATATACTCAAGGACAAGGGCTGAAAGTGTCTGTTAATTGTTCCATGAGATCATCTCACTCTTTTACTCTTAAATTCCCCAGCCTAGTCAACATGGGGTCTATGCAGAGCAAGGATAAGTGGCACTGTACCAGATACATTAATGGACAGGGACCACCATCCCTTAAAGACCAAGGTATATATTACAAGCTATTATCTCAAACTCACTGTAACTTTCTTTTGTGCCTGTCTCTTTTTTTCTATTTGTCTTAATCTCTCTATCTCTATCTGGCTCCCTTTTTTTCTTATGAGTCTACCCTGTGAGCCAACAGGCCACCCCATTGTGATCTTTAACTTTAACTGTGTCTCCATACGTGCCTGACCCAGCTGAACAAGGCCTGAATAAGAGTTCTGAGAGGACTCAGCCAGCTGGACAAATGACATGGGTCATCTTACACAGGGACCTCCCCGGTTACCCTGAGGATAACACCATACAAATCAACTATGTGATCAGAGATGGAATCCAGTCGGTAAGACTACAACCAGCCATGACCATAAGGCTGGGATGTAAACAAACCTGATTACTGGTATTTGTACAGCACATATTGTTCACTTTAACAATTTTCTAAGTTACATGGAATACATGGAAAGACATTGGATGTTGTACATACTATTGTAATGTTTGTCAAAGATTTTCATTACTATTTGTATTTTAGTAGTATATTTTTAAGGTGATCGCTTTAAATTGCAGAGAATGGAAATCTATAAATAAGTCAGCATGTTTATTAAAATATGCTGAATTCACAAACTCGTAACTCGTAACTTAAAAAATAAATAAATCAATACTAGGTATCCTTCTTTCGCTTTAAAACATATCAGAACTGACATTCCTAGGGTGCGGCAGTATAGCAGGTTAGGCTAGTTAGTTAACCACAGTATGTGTGTAACCGAGTGAACTGGTGAAACTCACTCCTCAGGTATGTAATGGGCCACCCGTGTCAACAAATAGCTAGCTTTTCTTTGGCGTAGCTGGTAGTGGTCACGCTTGGCAAGTCGGAGGTTGTGCGTTCGAGCCCAGTGAGTGGCGAACGAGCCTTGTCGTGACGGAGCGTGGCTACAGCTGTTACATACCCGTTACATTGGTGTCGTGACCTGGATTCATGAGGTTAGCACAGCTAACCGCCGGAGTGAGTTTCAGAGGGGTGAATGGAACTGGTGAAACTCACTTCTCAGGTATGTAATGGGCCACCCGCATCAAAGAATAGCTAGCTTTTCTTAGGCGTGATTGGTAGTGGTTGCGCTTGGAAGTCGAGAGGTGGCAGGTTCAACTCCCCGTGGGGGTGAACATTGGACAGATACCTCTGACGGAGCTTGCAAGCACATGTAATGGGTACGTAACGGACATGGGCTTGCAAGCTCCGTCAGAGGAGACTGAAAGACAATAGTTTGCTTTGTTGATCGCCAGGGGGAAATTGCAGTTGCATTCACAGGCACAACAAAAAATGTTTAATACAGATTATTTACAAAAAAAACACAATGTAAATGAGTGTAAATAGAACCCCCCATCTACATGAATTGAAGCTTGTACAATTTGACCCTATTTTTGTAGGATAAGGATCCCAACCCAGGTCAGACATTTACAGGTGTCAGGATATTGGCCTATCTACCTGACAACAAAGAGGGGAGAAAGGTGCTTAGATTGCTGGACAAAGCCTTTAACCAGAAACTGGTCTTCAAAGTGGTGACTAATGAAATTGGAGAAGATAAGGCCACTTTGGCAGATATCCCCCATAAAACTCAACCGGATGGAGGAAGCAAGAGGTGAATCCGTGATAAATGTGTGCCTATTTGTGTGTGTGTGTTAGATGCATGTGTGTAGTTACTTTCTAAACTATGTAGTTACCTTGTTTGTGTATGTATGTTTGTGCCTGTCGGTCTGTTTATCTATCAACCTCAGCCCTCTTGCCTTTTTACATGATAGCTTCAACTAGAATAATTCAGAATAATAATGGAATTTTTTATTTTTTTATTATCATGTGCAAATCATGTTAATGCAATCAATATGGTCATCCCATGTTGTTTAATCATTTAGTGACAGCTATCCAGATCCTGACTACCTAAAAACAACCAGGAGGATACTGAAAGAAAAAGGCATAGAGTGAGAAGAGAAGAAAAAGAAGAGAAGACACAAATACAGTTAGGCACAGCCAGGCAAGAAAGAAATACAACCAAAAACAAAACATGCAGACAGAAACCAAACACAGACATACATTGTCTTAGGTGCTAAATTGTTAGTTTCCGGTAAAGCTATAGAAGCTAGTGAACACTTCAGTAGACTTATTAATCAATATGTTATATAAGTATTTTTGGGGAATTAATGTTTGTATTTTCAAAGTGTGGTGTGTGCTTGAACATTATGTTTAACAAGTATTAACCACATGTTGCACGTATAGTACTGTGTTTTCTGCTGTGCCAATCTACTCATACTTTACTGCAATGTATAAATAATGTAAATTAGATGAAATAGCTGGACACACGAGTCTTCAAATAATATAAATCAGCAATATCCCGATAAGCAACATTATCAATGTCAGAGAATCTAATTGATGTGAGAATTCTCTTTCACTAAAACGTACAAAAACGGTTGATTTTTTTTCGTAGTTTGTCCACTCCCTCTTGTGGTCCATAGAGGAAATATGGAATATATTTTCTTGGGGAGGATTTTTTGAGTTGTGAAATGTAAGTGTAAGAAGATAGGAGGGGTGTTGATGACCCAGACCACATCAATCTTCAGCCTCTCCAGACCTCTTTTAATGAAGCAGGCCTGTATCAGCCTTTCCTCTAAAAAGGGGTTCAGGTCTAATTGTCCCCTGAATTAATAAGCTTAATGAAATGGCCTCCTTAGCTCATTTATCAGCTGCTAATGAAGGAAATGCACACCGTTTAGTGGAAAGAGAGAAATTAAGTGTAAGAATTGTAGAGAGATTAGAGAGAAATGGGAAGAAAGGAGGGTGAGGAAATGATCGAGAAATTGAAGGAGAGATTGAAGTCTCCTAAAGAGAAAGGAATCAAGAATGCTGCTGAGAAAATGTTCCTTGTGCCCAATAGCGCTTGAAGGCTTAGCCCCAACTGGTGCTTATTATATGTCAATGATTCATGGTCATACTTTTTAGCCTTTACTGATTGATTGGGGACAAAAATAGTGTCAGATCAATATAACATTGCTAATTCAGGGTCAGGACACCAAAAGCAAGCTTGTGTAGATGAAAACAAATAGTTTTTGTCCTCAGAAATATCACATAATAAAGACAAAGTTGAGTCTATCTCCAGAAATGGGCCACTAAATGTGCAATTATGAATCTGAGTTTTTTAAAGAATGCTGAGTTTATCTATGAAAGGGATTTCCACAGTCAGTGGGTTCTTATACCTAAGTGTGTGGTAACAAATGCCAATATCATATATGTGTTATTTGTATGTTTGTGTTGAAGTGTTTGGTTTTAAAAGTACATTTGTCATGTGTATGTCTGTGAGACAGATTTGATAGTCGTCTTTCTGGCTGTGGCATTGTGCCTTGACAGTTGGAACAAATGAGTGTTCGCCGACCGTCCAGGAGAAAGTGGTTTTAGAGCACCCCTGGATAACAGAGGCCTCCCTAATGGGAGCCACCAATGCGATTAAACGTTATTGTGTGTATCAAGCCCCAGCTGTAATTCAGTTTGAAGAGAACAGAAGGACTGTCATCACCCTGGGAAAGTTCACACTCGGCAATCTGGACCCATATCAGGGCAGCAGGAAGGTAAAGGCACAAAAACAAATAAGAACAATAACTGTCTCATTATCTCAGGGAGAAAAGGGACATGGTCCAGGCAAGTGTTGTGCAGGTTGGGAAACTGAGTATCATTTGTGTTGCTCTGGTACTCATAGTACTAAAATAGCTAAATATATTTTTATATTTTATATTTTTTTTATTATTATTTATTCGACTCTTGCAAAGTAGTACCCTGCATAAACTTGGCAGATGAACTCTTTCCAGAAACGCATGCTATGTTAAACACTTTAATCATCCCACTTATCATTATGAACATTGGCTAACGTCAATGTTAGATAATATCCAGCGATGTTGAAGTTGTTTGGGATGTAAAGTCGAAATTACCTCATCATTACCTAGACACAGTAGACTACATACCTTCACCGACACTCGTGAAGCATCACGAGACTGAACTGTGAGCATGAAATTTTATCACTTAGTACTATTTTCATAATCAAGCCTGGGGTGTTTTCCAGAAAGCAAATTTAACATTTATCAACTTGGAATATGTCCAAGCCAGGGGCGGTTACACACGGGGGCCTACAGGGGCCAGTGCCCCAGTAAACATTTCCCTGGCCCCCCCTGTGGCTCCCCTGAGCTGACTTTTTTTGTACACGTTTTTCTTCTTCTAGTAGTCATCATGAAACGAGGAAGGGACATTGCAGCCTTTTTAGCCCCAGTAAAAATAAAAGTTTGAAAAACATATCAAGGTATTGATAGAGCTGAGGAACTGGAAGAGGGAGTGCCAGAGCCATTTGTATGATTTTAATGTAAAGCAAAATTAAAGTATTTAATGTTTAAATATAATTTGTTTCCGTTTTTATGTGCCCCTCTGATTAAACATTGGCCCCCCCAAGTAAAATGTGTCTAGAACCGCCACTGGTCCAAGCGCATGCATGAGGACTATAAAAAGCCAACATCAATCGAGCTCCGATACAAGGATACACCTTGGCACCCGGTAGCAAAAAAAGGTCCTCCTACTTTAACCCACTTGAGTTAGAAGTGTTAAAACGTGCTTATGTTGAGTCTGAGCACATATTCCCTAAAAAATCTACACGGCTGTAGCAGTGAAGGAGAGACAATTGGCGTAGGAGATAATTGCTGACCGAGTCGATGCGCACGTTTGAATGCAGAAGTCCATACATTTGAACATTTAACCACTGTCCGTTATTATTACAGGTCAAAATGTGGTGGAATGTCATATGTTTACATAGGGGCACTCCCTCGGGCGCAAAGTGGACATTGCAGCAGCTTAAAATGAAACATAAAACATATTACAAACAGGTAAGGCATATTTTTCTTACGCCTATAGACTTACGATTGAAGCCTACGTCCATTTGGTTTTCAATTATATTTGACATGACACTAAGTAAATATCAGTTAGTGCCTATTTCAACTTGTAGTAGCAGCAACCCCCAACAGAATGCTCTTCATCACAGGAGGATTATGATGATGAAGATACGTTGACTGCAGCCACAGAGAAGGATGCAGAGAGGCCAACATGGTATGGTAGGTACTCATAGTACATGGGGAGATAACTTTTATTTACAGTATTCAGACATGAAAATCCCTCACCTTTCGGCGAAAATCGCAGTTTTGAAACCAAAATAGGTGACCTACGTGAATCATATAGATTCGATGAGAAATTGTTTTAGGAGGGGGGGGGGGTGGTATTCATATTCAGTGAACTGCGAACAGGTGCACGTGTCAGAAGGGAGCGCGAGTGCATGGAAATATTAACGCAAAGGTCCTTGCATCACTAGTGCAGACCACCATCAGAAGCTGAAAGCACTCCTGGCCTCGGCGATTTACTTGACTGAATTTGGTGAATGATGGTTTCAATAATTTTTATATTTTCTGGTATATTTAAGTTTAGTTACCCAGGAGCTCTGTTGACATAGACTTAGCTAACGTTAGCTACAGCTTGATGAATTGAGTCATTGAACACAGCAGAAGAGAATGCAACGTTAGCCAGCTAGCTAAAGCTCCGGTGGAAAATTCCAAATGAACGTATGCAGTCCTTAGTGTCGCTTACACACAAAGTGACACTGACAAATTGAAAAGCTAATTTGAGACAATACAAAGATGGAAAACCAGACTAAGAAACGTAATTACCTTCACTAGACAACGTTTTACCAATTGGACAAAAGGCTATGTTTGTTTCAAGCTCCAAAAACTATTTTTCGCTTAAATCAGGCAAAGAAATTCGCTTGCGCGCTATGCGTGCTCGCATTAACCATGGATGTCCCTAACTACCATCACATCAGACAGAATTTGCATGTATTAGCAAGGCGCTCGGTGTGGTGGCATATACGGGACCGGTTCTGGTGGGCCGGACTGGATCGAAGTCCAGCGCCTATTTTTACTTTCAGTCCGTCCCTGCCGTTCTATCAATAAGCAGACCTGCCAACCTGTACGCAATTTGTGTAGCGGATACGCATTTTGACTTCAAAATACGCTGGTACTTGTATTGGCTGTCAATCATGATGGAAGAGTAGACAAGTTATGTTACAGCATGTTCACCATCTTTTGGGGGGTTATGCATTAAGCCATTTGTGGTGCCCTTACCACATTGTGCCTCATATACTGTAAATGTTAGTCCCAGTGACAGGCTGGCATGAAATGGCTTGCATAATACTTAGTAAGGAGGCCATAATACATTTTGACTCATGGCTTAAGTTACATTTCTCCAGTTTTGCCCAGGTTGACAAAAAAGTATCTCAAAATGCATCAGATTGATGCTTTAAAATATGGAATATTCAAATGTTCCTTTTGGGGTAGCATGCACCCGGACCCCCTTAGAGGGGTAATATCCTTCTCACCTTTTTCAGCCCTGACCCGTTTTCATGCCTGAGTATTGTGTGGATTGCACCAGCAGCCAAGCATACGCAGTTTTTTTCAGACCGTAAGTAACTTGATACCGAGCTAAATGTGTAAGCAAACAAAATGAGTAGCCTCATAAAAGTATGAGTCGCTGTTTTTCTGATAAGATTACATGTGGTCACAATGCAGGCAGTCACTGTTTTAGAGAAATTACACTATTCCTTTAGATGCGAATTCAAATGGTCAATGTAGTCCTCGAAACTATGTTCTAAATGTGCACATTGTCATATATAAATATAAAATTGTAGGCAATGCAATTAACAACAACAACAAATTATGGGGAAGGGTATTCATTTGGACCACCCCAATGTCTAAACCATGGTTACACCCTTGGCGAGATGGATTCGAGAACTGCCGGCTGTAGCGCATTTTCTCAAGAGCAACTGCACAGGTTCTAATGACGACACAGCTATTTCATGATTGAACAGATTCACACACGACAACTTTGATGTGTGTTTTGTATTTATTCTGACACCTTCAGTTTCACCAATGCTCAAATCTGGACCAAACAGTACAATTTAGTAAAATATTTGCCTTTATTGACAGACTGCGATAGCCTACTTTTGTTGAAGAAAGGATTTTAGTCCGCCTCTTCACTAACGGAAAGACTAAGTTTAATTGAGTTCTGGTTGTATTAACATCTGTAGATTGGAGAGTTTAACATAACCCAATACATAAAATTACAAATTTCAGTGCACTGGTGGGGCAGGTTCTAATGTGAAAAAATTCAATTTGCGACCATGCAGTTTGTCAGCGATAAAGTAAGCAAACAGCGCTTGATCGGCCATGACTGACGTCAACGCAGCAAACAACGAGAAGCAGGAATGTCCGACGGAGCCGTTTTTAACTCCTCCCCGCCTGCCAGTCGTTTCCTTCAGCCGCAGCCGATGTCGAACACATAGATTCAGTGGAGGCACCAGTAGGCCGACCATAAAAACAAGACTACATGGATCTGTAAAGATAATTCGAGATGAAAAAAAGATTATTTTTTATATTTTTTTGTATTACTTTCTATTATATTTTTACAGAAGTTAAACTGAAACTGGGATATTTTTCAATTAACTAAACTACACATGGCTTTAATCAAATGGTGTGCGAATTACGTAGCAATTCATAAATGCATCAGGTTATGTGCACATTATGTGAACTATTTTTAACCACCTACAATATGAATGAAAAACAATCATAATAATTATGATATAGTATATGTAAGCTACGTTTTCTGTACCGACAGTAAATAATAATTCTTGCGTGCCGTGATTACTCAATTATTTTGCTTAAAGTTTATTGAACAAAAGTCTTGAAGTTGCGACAGAACAATCACATTTCTGCATCCGGGAAGCTTCTTAAGTAGTTCTTAAGAGACACGTATGACCATTCTCAGTAGGGGTGTGCGATACTGCAATATTTGAATTTTCATGATCATTGAATGATTTTGGTGTTTCTCCCTTAATTAGTTGATCATGATTATGATCATAATAAAACACAGGACAAAGAGTTTTGTCAAAAAAACAAGGTATAGTGTGCTGCCGAGTTGTTACTGCACACCGGCAACAACTCACAGTATAGCAGGGGAGGTGTGGGAGGGGCAAAGTGAGAGGAGCGGTGTTTGCACAACCAATAGGATGTAAAGGGAGTTGTGTACTGAATGTAGAGAGGGGAATTGAAACTTAAGTATCGATCTCATCACTCATGACAACATTGGTATCGATACTTGAGATTGATCTGCCCACCCTTAGTGAAAGGGGCGATTGACTGGGTTTTTGGGGTATTTCACACTGTTCCTTAAGGTCTCCAAAATAGGGTATGTAACATTGGTTGGGTTGAAAATTGCCCGGGTGCTGTTCTAAGCCTCCTGATAGATCGTCTGAAATGTTCCCGGGAAACTAGCTTTTCTACTTGCTCATTAATATTTAGATGAGCTGCGCGCTGATTAATTGTGAAGCTGGGGAGTGAAGCTAGGGAGCCAAAACGCAACACGGCCAACAGCAGCACTCACTGAAACACCGAAGGTGGAGAAAAAAAACGTGCAAATACATTTGTGTCTACACAACACTGTTTTCAACAGATTGACTACACATCATTTGAAATGATAACGTTAGTTGTTTCCATTTCTGTTGTCGAAGTAAACTGGATTGACTTACGTTGGTAGAACGTTAGGCTACAGTTTAGCAACCAAACTACGGTATCATGATTCAACTCAGCTTCAGTTCAGTCTAGATATCTTGCAAAAAAATAACCTGACAAAGATCTGGACAAACATGCATCGTGAATTTACATAACACGGGTTATTTATTTAAATGAAACAGTCAGGAACATAAAACAACGTTAGCCCCATTGCCAATAAACGAGGCTAAATCATCACACATTCTACCTATGCTTTTGCGTTAGTAAGCTAAACTAGTTTACATGCCTACAGTCTAGGTGTTTTCGCTACCTGGCTGTTCTTGCATTCCTTGCAAATCAGCGTTGATAAAAAGCAGATGAGCTAGAGTCTAGCTAACATTGACTAGACGGGCATGGCTGATGTTTGTCTATAGCGTAGAAGATCCCTGTGCAGTTCGACCCTTGACACATTTGCGCGAACCATTTCACCAAGGACGGTTTTGAAAACCTGGGACAATGTAAAGCAGGATTTGCTATGAAGCTGTTGCTGAAAAGAGGTGCGTTCCGATCTTAGGTTCATCATAACCGCAAACTGTAGTATGATTTTCTCGGTAACATTACATTTACATTTAGTCATTTAGCAGACGCTCTTATCCAGAGCAACTTACAGTGAGTACAGGGACATTCCCCCGAGGCAAGCAGGGTGAAGCACCTTGCCTAAGGACACAACGTCATTTGGCACAGCTGGGAATCAATCCGGCAACCTTCTGATTACTAAACCGATTCCCTAACCGCTCAGCCACCTGACTCCACCTGATTTTGTCATTAACAGTTATTAGCAATGCTAACGTATGCTGTATCTGGCAATTTTTTCCGGAAGCTTCCCTTCTAATGCCGACTACAGCTAGTCTAGCTAGAGTCATTTGATGTTTAGAAACGTATTTAGCATTCTACCTGTGCTAGATACAGGAGACGTTAGCATTGCTAATAACTGTTAGCGACAAAATCATACTGTACTTACAGCTTGCGGTTGCAATGAGCATAAGGTCAGAACAGCACCTCTTTTCAGTTTCAGCTTCTTAGCAAATCCTGCTCGAAATTGTCCAAGGTTGTCAAAACTGTCTTGGGTGAAATGTTCAGAGCAAATGAATAATTGCGTGTCGAACTTCGCCGGGATCTTCTCATAGACAAACAGCAGCCAAGCCTGTCGAATGTTTGGCTCCTTGGGAAGACTATGAGTGTTAACCTTCCCTGTACAGCGTGGAACACAGCATTTACGACCGTGGTCCATTTTCAATATCCTTGTTATAATTCAAAACGTTCTTCTTTGTAATTCCTTAGAAGTAGCCTACACAAAGCAGCGCGCAGCTAAACTAGTATTGGAGATAGACGCTACCTCGGGCTGGTCTGGATGTAAATTTCAAGGCGTGACAACGATACAGACCAGAGCCAAATAAAGCGGTCCCCGGACTGACGTCAGTCCAGTGGCTTTGTTGAAAAGCTAGCGTTTTACAGCAAAAAGAAATCATTTTGAGATTTGCATAGGAAAGAGGTGTCAATGGACTTTGAGGTTCACTGTATGTTCATTTTACCTCCTTACGGAGGAATCCTACAGTAATAATAAATTAGCTGCATGCGGGTTTCTCCACAAAATGGCAAAATATTATAAACAAGTACACTGCAGAAGATCGAGACTTGGACAACAAGAGAGCAAAACGACTTAATGTTTGGCCAACAACAATAGGCTGAATGGGGATTTGAAATCAAGAGCATAAGGTAACAAATCAGTCTCTCTAGCCTCTCTGGTTCACACCAACTGCTGAGATTTTATATTTAGTAAGGGTTGAGTATTAACTTTTCATAGGATATTGAAACTCTTCTTGAGTTAATCTCTTTCCAGACTCTCAGTCAATGCACTATTAATAAAAACAAACAATAGTCATGTGGGCAACTGGGCTAGGGCAGAGCTCATATTCAGCTCCTTGCGATAATAGGCTGTGACAGTATGGCAGCCAACTCTCTGGTCCGATTAAACTACACAACATACACAATCAGGGTGACCAACAAGATTATGTTAATTAACCAACAATGACATTACAGAACATTTAACTGAAGGAACACAACAACTGAAATCCCTCGCACGGCTTTTGTAACTAAAGTATTTTCCACAAGTCTTTGCGTTTTTTAACATCCGCACTGCATGCTGGGTACCAATGGGTGCTGATGCTGATTATTTAGCTGTGCTCCGACTGCATGATATGAGTATTAGTTTTTGCTCAGCTTTGGGACAAAGGTTAAGAAACGGTTGACATTTCAAGGTGAAATAGCATGAAATTGCGCATGGTATTTCAGAAGGATGTCTGCCTGTTTAACTAAACAAGTAATAAAAATGATGACAGGCCAAAAGACTCTGACTGGATATGAACCTGTGACCTTCCACTTTGTGTGATATCGTTTCAACCCATTGAAATACCCTCAAGGATGAGAATATGTGGTCAGTTACTGTACAAAAAAAGGAAGCCGTTTCTCCTGTAGCACGGATTGTTTGATTCAGCCAACGTTGAAACTGCTCTAATTCAATCATATTTTGACATACCAAGGTGAAATTGTTTGTGTTACTTCAGAATGATATCATCCTATTGAACTAAACAGATAATCAAAATTATGACAGGCCAAAAGATTATGGCTGGATTCCAACCTACAACCTTATACTTTACAAGTCACCATCCCAGCCCATTGAGCTCAGTGTTGAATATTGTCATGTTCAGTTACTGTATTAAAAAGTAAGCTGTTTCTCCTGTGGTAAGCGTTGTTAGATTCAGCCAAAGTTGAAACTGCTTGTACATTTCCTATAAAAATGGGACAACGGGATGACTGGGTTGCTGCTGTAAAGAATAACTTACTTATAGTTTTTTTAAAAGGTTGTTTGGAGTGCCATAACTTGTCATGGAAGGAAATTTCAAATCATGCCTAGCATCAGTGGGGATGTTGTCCTGGCTTAGGTTACTGAAATGAATTTGTGCAACAGACAAGGGATCCACCTGAACAATCAATTTACTTCATTAGAGATAACCATTAGCTTTATCTCAACCATGTGTAGACTACAAGTGGCTGGCTACTGTGGTTAACCTGACTTGTTTTGCAGTGGTTTACACGGTCTCGCTAAACAGATGATCGGAGTGTTGTGATGGGCTCAAATAAACACGCATTGCTATGTTTTACAACCCGAGGATTTATCGGAAGACTAGAAACCGTTTTGTCAGAATAAAAAATAAGAAACTATGCCTCTGACTGGTTTTGAACCTACAACCCTTTGCATACCAGCAAAACATCTCAGCCAATTGAGCCATTCCCAGGCATGGAATACACAAAGTTCAATAACTGGATAGTGAAAAAAAAGCTGTTTCTCCAATGGCGAGCATTGTCAGATTTGGTCCAAGTTCAAACAGCTGTAATTCAGTCATATTTTGACATATCAAGGCAGGGTTGGAAATTGACATATTTTTTAGGGGACAATTTGTTAGCCTGACGTTGTCATACTCATAATTCTAGTCAGAATATGAGTCTGAGAACTCTCCATTGGGCTTTGACTACAGGGCGTGTTTCAAACGAGCCTGGAAAACAAATGCCTCTTCGCTCAATTGGATAGATCTACAACCAATCAGAGCAACAGGGTATGTGACGTATGTTAAGCACCGCATAGTTGTTGTCAACAGAACTAAACTACAAGCAGACTTGAAGTATGCTTGAAGAATGAATACAAACGATTTTTGCCGGTGTTGTAAAATTAATTTAAGGGTAGGGAGAGTACTTGTTCACACGGTCAACCTTTTTGAGCGAAACAATAAAGGGCAATGCATATACGAAGTTCTCCGTTTAGGATTACAACTCCATCAGGGCCAGCTGATAAATTAAACTTTTACCGAATCCCGTAGGAAGGACGGCAAAAACATATTTTCCATCGACAAATGCCTTGATTGCGTCTCTCTGTTCCTCTTTCAACTTTCAAAATTAATGCGCTGTCGATGCCTTCTAAAACAGACTCGATGGCAGTATCATAACATCCCGGATCTCCAGCGGTAGCCATGTTTGTTCAAAACGAATTCAACTTAAGCGCTCTTTTGTGACGTGGGTGATTACGTTACTGTTGATAATCTGTCCATCATCGTATAAAGCCCGCCCTGGCAATTTCATTGGTTCGCCCAGATTCTGGTTTTCTGTAGTTGGTCCCCAATACGAGACCCTCCAGACCCAATTTCCCGAACAAATTTATTTTGGGCGGGGAGAAGTTGGGCTGGCAGCCAGGCTAACAATTTGTGCCCGCATTGACTGAAATCCAGGGGCATAAAAAAAAATTGAGGGCACTTTTTGAACAACATTTAGTCATTTAGCAGACGCTCTTATCCAGAGTCAGGTGGCTGAGTGGTTACCATGCGTGTCCACTACAGCGGAGCGGAGCGTTGGCTTCCAATTGATTTTCAATGAAACCAGGCGTTGACGCTCGTGTAGGGCATTGTGGGAGCGTACGCAAGCGTCAACCCCCGGTTTCATTGAAAATCAATTGGAAGCCAACGCGCCGCGCCGCTCGGCTGTAGTGGACACGCACCGTTAGGGAATCGGTTTAGTAATCAGAAGGTTGCCAGTTCAATTCCCGGCCGTGCAAAATGATGTTGTGTCCTTGGGCAAGGCGTTTCACCCTACTTGCCTCAGGGGAATGTCCCTGTACTTACTGTAAGTCGCTCTGGATAAAAGCGTCTACTAAATGTAAGACATTTAACCTTTGTTCAAGATTATAAATGTGCTTATTTAGGCTTACAGTATGAGCAATTTTCATCAAATGGCAATACATTTACATTACATTTACATTTATTCATTTAGCAGACGCTTTTATCCAAAGCGACTTCCAAGAGAGAGCTTTACAAAGTGCATAGGTCACTGATAATAACAACAAGATAGCCCCACAGCATTGCGGGTAGTCAAAAACAAGAAGTACATATTGTGAACAACCAAAAAAATAGTGCTAAAGGGAAGAAACCATAAGAGCATGTAGTTAAACAAGTTAAATTACACAACATTAATCTCTAAGTGCAGGTGTACCTGTAGGAAAGCAATAAAAATAGGATTAACTAAAATAGAATACAACAGTTTAAACCAGCTACCACTAACCAACAAGAGCAACAGTCTAAGCAAGAGTCATTGTGATCCTTGAGGAAACTAGCGTTGGGTTCAGCAAACCATTCCTAAGTACCATTGTACTCCCGGAACAATAATATGACTTAAGCAGTAGTCTACAGATTCAAATTGTTTTCTCAGATTTCTTTTAACAGAAAACATAAATCAGATCATCATATTCAATTTTATCTTATTTCTCTGTGGTTATTAATTGTTATTATTACATTCATTTTAAAACTTTTTTTCAACTGCACACTCAACTTTCCCCAAATAGAGGATTGGTTGTCAAACACAAGATGAAAGTTACTTATGAGGATGGGGGGAAAATCATTCACTGACTGCACTCTGTGTAACATTAGCCAAGTTAGCGAGAGCAAGAGCAAGCTAACGTTAGCTTACTAACGTTAAACTAGCTAAAGCGAACTAAATAATTAACAAAAAATTATTACTAGTTATGCCTAGTTATGCCCCCAAAATGTAGGCGATAGTGTGGTGGGCTAGAAATCATCCTATAGTGAGATATATGTATGTTGGGGTCACATCAGGGCAAGGCCCAGAGTAGGGCATAGAGCAGGGTAGAAAACACTAGGCTGTGCGAAAGATAATATAGATGAGTCACAATGTTGTTGTGCTCAGGCCCCGTAGTCAGTTATGGGACAAGCACTTGGCTGTTCCAGCTCAAACTTCCTGTGTTAAGAATGTGTTTTCCCAATAGGGCAGTTAGGGAGCTGTATGCTTCACACAGATAAGCAAGGTCGGGGTGACATGGAGTCTGTTCCCCTAGATAGAGATGACCCTGGACTCATGACAACCGGGAAACAAACAGACCAGGGTCTGTTTAAGATTGACCAACACCTATTGATGAGATGATGCCAAGAGTTATTTGTGTGACGTGTATGAACTGTATAAAAGACCTGGAGGAAATGAAGGAGGTTAGAACTTATCGGCTGAGAAGCTCTAAGCGAATGTGAATCCAAGAGAACCTTGTAATAAAAGCAGACCTTTGTAATCTGAACTCCTCGACTCAAAGCCTATTATTTTTGATCGATAAGAACCACTTCAGAAGCCTTCCACAATGGCGTGTTTCCTGGTCGCTGGTGACGAAAGGCCACGTATTTCTTAATGTTTTCGCTCAACTTGATTCAGCAGAAGAATTCGCCTGTGCGCAGACCTTATGGGTCCTAGGCTTTTTTGTTCCCCATGAAAACTAAGGCATGCACACCAAGTTTCAGAAGAATCTGAGTAATGGGGTGGAAATGCCATCACTTTGAAAATTGGACTTTTGGGCGTGGCCTGTGGCGCCCCCTATGGCGCCCCCTATGGCGCCCCCTATGGCGCCCCCTATGGCGCCCCCTATGGCGCCCCCTATGGCGCCCCCTATGGCGCCCCCTATGGCGCCCCCTATGGCGCCCCCTATGGTCCATATTTGGTGTTGGGGTACCCACTTGGATGTAGTATCAATGTGCCAAATTATAAAATGTATGACCAGGGACTTTTTGAGATATTGGGGCATAAGGAGAAAACAATAGGTTCCCTCCTACCGGAGGAACCCTAAATATACCTCCAAGCAGCCATAAGGGTTCCTCCGCAAAATGGCAAAATATTATGTCTGTGTTGCTCCAGCATCCTCTGTTGCATCCTCTGTTACACTCAGCATCCTCTGTTGTTGCTCTCAGTATGCTCTGTTGCACTCTGTTGAGCAGGCCTCTGCATGACCTGTAAAAGTGAAGAAAGGGTCAATGTCAGTGGTGGAAAATTGAGCTTTTTCCATTTACACTTGATACAGACTTCAGTTTTGACCGAAATGCAGTGGCAATACTTGAACTTGAATCCAAATGTGTTGGAAACCCATGCAAAGTCACTCAAAACACAGGCTCTAGCAAGAATATTTAGCTCTAAACTGGTCAATTTATACACATCTGACAAAAGACCAGCTCAACTTTTGCCCGTAAACAGTGATTCTGACTGTCAGAGACCTTTAAATAGGCTGACCGAGTGAAATTAGCCTGGCTAACGTAGGTCGCTTTCTCAGGCAAATGACGTATGAAATAGGCTTGTTTTGAAATATCCTTTATCCTGGCTATCTTCAGCAGGCTCTTGTCTACAAACACCAGCCCTCTCTGATGTTTTAGGAGTAGAATTCAGTGAAATACAATATTGTTTACACACTGCCAGTGAGTGAGCCGAGTCTGTCTCTGAGGCTAAGTCAAAACAATGTACCCCCGGGAAGCAGTCTCACTCCACTTGCAAGTTTTCCACAAATCACAAAAATAATTGGAGCATCTGGCTAAAAATACAATTCCCACATCTCCTAAAGGCTGCCCTCCTCTGCATTTTTGGTGTCGACCGAACTGTAAAATGGCGAACTTATTAACATGACGCGACCAAAACATGGCTGCCGCCTAAGCCCTGATGCGGTCTCCCTGGCACATAGGCTTATTACAAAGACTTTCACGAGCCAAATCAAAATTCTGAGCCGACAGATCTGTGGGGAATCGCTTGTTCTCCTAAAAGCTGCCCTCCTCTACCTTTTTGATGAATTTGCCGAGATGCTAAATGATTCACTAATTACACAGAGGGAAAAAGATAGCTACTTTTCGAGTTTCCGTCACTTCAAACTCAAGATCTAAAGGTCTCAAAGTCCTCAAACCTTCACCATAATTCAAGAGTGGGTACTTTCACAAACCCAATCATTGATTCTAGCTTAAGATGTATTATTGTGGCCATTATGATTATACTGCTCGACAGCTACTGTCGCATACCTGGCTTCACTAAACAGATAAACCAGTATCATGACATGCCTGAGACCTTGGTTGGATTCGAACCTACGACCTTGCACTTCAACGGAGTCCATCTTATCCCAGTGAGCCATTGTCAGCGCTGGGAATTGCTGTGTACAGTTACTGAATACAAAAAGGAAGCCGTTTCTCCCGTGGCACGCATGGTCAGATTTGACCCAAGTTTAAACAGCTGTAATTCAGTCATATTTTTACACGGCAAGGTGATTGTGGTCTGAAGATAATCTGTGCCAAATCAGGTGAATATTGGATACATTGTGTAGGAGTAAGGAAAAAAGTTGCTGAATTTGATTGGCTGTAACTACCAAACAGTTGTGAAAATCTAAGCTCCAGGGGATAACTTTTGTGAGGCTTGGTCTGAAGATCATCTGTGGCAATTATGAAGAAGATTCGAAAAGAATTGTAGGAGGAGTAGCGAAAAAACATTTCTCCTTAACATTCAAAATGGCGGAGATTCTATGTGACTGGCTATGACGTCAAAGAGTGCGTTGAACTCGTCTTGATCCAGGGAATCCATTGATACCTCATTTTGGAAAATGCGGCATATGGTTCAAAAGAAACGTGTTTAAACACACCTTGAACTTTGACCCATTGGTGGCGCTAGATGGTTGCAATGCGAGGTATGAAACTTAGTGAAATTGATGAGGGGACTGGTCTCAAAGAGTGTGCCAAATTTCACAACTTCTGACAATATAGGGGTTGCCATTGACTCCCATGACAGATGTGTAATAATAATAAATATAGCTGCAAGCAGCAATGTGGTGGCCAAGCAGGTCAGATGACCCAGAAGAAACTTTCGACATCTAGTGACTGCGGTTTACCTGGCTTTCTTTGCAGTGGCTTATAGTCTCGCTAAACAGAGAATCAGAGACATGACAAGCTTGTCAGCTTTGGCTGGATTTGAACCTCTGACGTTGCCAGGACACCAATTTATCCTAGTGAGCTATTCTCAGTGCTGGAAATCAGATTTCAGTGACTGCGTAAAAATATAAAGAATTTTTCCTGTGGCAAGCGGTTGTCAGATTTGTCCCAAGTTTAAACACCTGTAATTCAGTCCTATTTTGATATGTCAATGTGATTGTGATCTGAAGATAATCTGTGTAAAAGTTGGTGAATATTTGTTACATTTTGAGTAGGACAAAAACGTTTTTTTAATTAATGAAAATGGTGGCATCAATTTGGCTGGTATAACAAGTTAACATGTGTCAGACATGGGATCGCCCCCCTAGAGGTTAGAGGACACATATCTGTAAAGCACAATAAATCTGACTCTTCTTGAGTATAGTTCCCCTGAGATTGAAACATTATCATTACCATTATGATTATACTGCTCGACAGCTACTGTCACATACCTGGCTTCACTAAACAGATAAACCAGTATCATGACATGCCTGAGACTTTGCCTGGATTCGAACCTACGACCTTGCACTTCAACGGAGCCAGTCTATCCCAGTGAGCCATTATCAGCGCTGGGAATTGCTGTGTACAGTTACTGAATACAAAAAGGAAGCCGTTTCTCCTGTGGCACGCATGGTCAGATTTGACCCGAGTTTAAACAGCTGTAATTCAGTCATATTTTTACATGGCAAGGTGATTGTGGTCTGAAGATAATCTGTGCCAAATCTGGTGAATATTGGATACATTGTGTAGGAGTAAGGAAAAAAGTTTTATTCATTCATTCAAAATGGCGGCCTCATCAATTCGTCTGGTATCACGCATTAACATGCATCAGACGCGGGATCTCCTAAGATATCACGAGACATAGGAATGACTTAAATACGCCAAACAAATCAACAGTTATTGGTCAAAACACAATTTTGCGTATTGTAGCGCCCCCTAGAGCTCAAATGACACTACCTTTTTTGGACCTCTTAACAACAGGGTCATGAATCCATACACCAAGTTTGGAGTCAATGCATCAAAGATTCGTTAAGATATGACCTCACTTCCCTTTAACCGTATCAGTTGCTGAATTTGATTGGCTGTAACTACCAAACAGTTGCGAAAATCTAAGCTCCAGGGGATAACTTTTGTGAGGCTTGGTCTGAAGATCATCTGTGGCAATTATGAAGAAGATTCGAAAAGAATTTTAGGAGGAGTAGCGAAAAAACATTTATATTGGTAGATGGTTGGAATGGGAGACATGAAACTTTGTGAAATTGATGAGGGGACTCGTCCCAATGAGTGTGCCAAATTTCACAACTTCTGACAATGTGGTTCTTGGGGCTACCATTGACTCCCATGACAGATGTGTAATAATAATAACTAGAGAGCATACAATTTCTGGGGAAATTGTGAGGGTGTGCTTGCGGCTGCCCCAGCTGCCCATAGTCTCCTGGTGTTTAAATATTTCAAAAAGCATTTAAATGTATGACTGCAGTTCTGACCATTGTGTTCCATTGATAATAATTTTGTAAAAATTACATGTATCACTCAGATGGAGGAGAGGTGATACTGGTAAGGAGGAGGCCAAATGTAGCTCATGAAGATGCAGCGCTAGGTAACTTATTAAATTGTAATCAGATATAAACAACTTGTTGGTTGCTCAACAAGAGGAAGACACAGCATCTGCTTCTTCAACTCCTTAATCCTCTCGAGGCAACTGTTGCACCTGGTTATGATGTTGTAGGCTATGGGACATCTAATATTGCATTTGTCTAATTATGTGTAGGACCGTATTTCTCAAGTGGTAGGACGTTTTGATTCATAAGAGCATCTAAATGTAGCCTATCAACGTCAATATATTAATGTTTTATGTTATTTTAAAGCAAGTTCAGAGACGTATGAATGTAGAGTTGGTCGCTATATGGAGTAGCCTACCGTATAGCCTACACCGTGAGCTGAGCTCGCAATGCCTAGCCTACGTGACGCCGCTTTTTATGACACACTTCAAAGATGTAAAGATGGTACCATTTAACCCTGTAAGACCCCATGGTTGTGAAATTACAACGGCACTTTGAACGGTCTAATTGCTCTTTTTTTTTTTACATTATGGGTGGCTCTTAAAAGAGCCGTTGTTGTGTGTGTTGTGGCTAGCACAGGAGTCGTCGGAGACAGTCTTGGATGTTTCCCAAGAACACATTGTTTCCAACGTGATCAAGGTGGACACCGTCGGGTCGGTACATCCCCACGAAACTGTATCGTATTTGGGGGTGTTGAATGCTCCCCATCCCACGGTCGGCCAGGAAGCTAGACACAGCTGCGTTGACTCGACGTCTTGCCCTGTCGATACCAGAAGCGCTGGTGCTCCTCTGATACCTCCAGATGCAGCGTTCCAGGATATCCGAAAACACCAGCAGAGTGTTAGGGAACATCTCCATGATGGTCCCCAGGTCTCGCTTCATCCACCTCGTCAGGTCCAGCCCGGTCACTTGGCTGAGATCGTTTCCCCCGACGTGGAGCACCATTATGTTCGGGCTGGGAAGCATGCCACGCTTCTCACGGAGCTTAGGCACAAGGTCTGCCCACCTCATGCCCCTCACCCCTACCCATTCAATATGGCACTCCAGTGCAAGGTCGGGGTACAGTCCGACCTCCTCCGAGTGCCGCGCAAGCCAGTAGATCAACGAGCTGCCAACGATCCAGACGTGGGGACGATTTTGGTTTTCCATGGTGTGATATGATCCAACATCCAACATCTGCCTATTATATACTAGCTGGCTTCCTGCTTCTTCTTTTTCAAACAATGCAAGGCTAACATCTGCCTGTTTATTTGCTCCCTGTGTCTGTGTTGTTTTTATTCACAATATTCCCATTGGTTGGCCTTGAAGACAAATAGCTCTCTATTATTTCTGAGACACTTGCGTCCTATTTTGTAATTTTACCGCCCTGAATGGCATCATTTGAATAATGATGGCAACCGCAGGCTTATTGATTAGACTACTTAAAAAACGTTATGTTTCATTATGCAAGATAGAGGAGTCTAGTAAGAAAAGGATTTAGAAATTGTATTATTACATTAGCCTATTGTATTGATAATTTTCAGAGTAACCTCAAACCTTTCTTTTGTTTCTTTGACCTTACATTTTCTTTGAGGGCTTATGGTCTCGGTTTAACATCATTATTTATAGCGACATCATTATTTATAGCGAAGAAGCCTACCGGACACTGTTAGCTCGCAACGTAGACAAAGAATGCTCCTGCAACAAAGTTGTTACTTAACTTCATTGCCACAGCCTCAACTTTGTCAATGTGAAAACTTTGTCTGTTCATGAAAATACTTCACTTCAGCCTAAACCGCTAGCTAGGATATACATTTCACTGGGTCTTGCAGCGCTGCTTGATTGAATTAGCCAGTCTGTAGAGATCTTGGGACGAAGCCACTTTTTTGGTGTTTTACTGATGCAGAATTCGGTCAAAGAAAATCGATAGACGTAGCCTAATGAGTGGCACATAACGTGAAGTAGGCCTAACATTGCATTTCATTTTATTTGAGTTTTAATAACTTGTCCAGTGCAGTGGGGCAAGTAGCATTAGACTAAATTTCTCTTCCAGACTTCGAAAATCCACTCTTCCCGGAGAAGGCTTAGCTAAATGGCTAGACTGTTGCTACAGATCAGAATCCTTCATATCTTGGACACCCAAAATCAGCGAATCTTGCAGCCAAATCAAGTAGCCTATATATAGATAGGCCTTATATGGCTACAAACTTCTGCTGGGTGTCTAGTATATGGTCTAGCTGGCTATTTGTTATTAAGACAACTCTTTAATGTGACACATTAGGCTACTTACATGCAGGTTTTAAATTGGCTAAATATACCGGTGTAAAAAATGACCTAATCTCTGATTTAAACATCATTGTAAGTTTTTCCCTTTTCGTGATATGTTCAGGCATTAGTAGCCTACTCATTGCATTGATTCATAAGCTTCTTTTAAAAAACGTTACTGTACTTTACCAGCAGTAGCTATCTCAGATGGAATCGCGATTCAAATAGTACCATCTGCTAACTGAAAATATGCCCCCCAAAACGTAAATAAGCTTGACATTTATTTAGGGGGAAATCCCTCATTCATAAAAATGTCAGTGGTAGCGATCATTGTCAGTAACAAGGCAGAATGCGATAAGCCCTGTGTGGAGAAGCTGCCCCGGTAGATTGTACTACATACTAGACTGTTCGTCTTGGTACTGTAGCGATTGCGTTGGTTGAATTCGATTTAACGTTACATCCGTTGTACGGTCTAGGCTGAAATTAATTATTTTCATGAACCGATTGACAAAGTTTAGGTTGTGGCAATGGATGTGCCGCTGTTTGAATTCCTACTGTAAACAGCTGTGGAGATGTTTTTGTTAGCTAGCGTTAGTAGACTAGGCTACAGCGTTGCAGTGTCGTGAGCTATACTGGTTTGAAACCACTGGTAATGATAATTTCACCCACAAATCGTTTACTTGTAATCTAATGTCATAATATATCCGTGTGAGGAATGTTTATTTTAACGATTGAAAACAGATGCATCATAGACAGCTGTAGTATGTGTTTCCCGGGCAACAGAGGCTAATGTCATGATGCTAATGCTTCAGTAAAATAGTAGACTGTTTCCGAAAGTAGATCAGTGTTTCCCACACATAGACTAATTTGTGGCGGTGCGCCACAGAATCAACACCGGCCGCCACACATTGCGTTTCGTAAAACATTTTTTTTATCGCTATTTAGGTAAAAACACGCAGCGTATTCGTTCAGCTGCATTTCCTTTCCCTGCTCTCCCTCCGTCTCTTTCACGCACGCGTCTTTCTCACATACACACACAGTCACTACGTCAGCACACGTTAGCAACAATGCATACGCCGTTCTAGTGAGACCGACAGCTACATCAGAGAGCCTTCAGCATTAGTGCCGTAGCTAAAGGTCTAGGAAAGTTGAGGCTACTTTTCGCTAGGTACCGACGGACACGTCTTAATCGAAGGTTCCCCTTCGTTCTTTTGGTGAGAAGTTTCAAGAGCTAGCTACTTACCCGGCGTCATGGAGCCGACCAGTTAAATAGTTATTTAGCACCCTGTATGCAGCGTCACTACCTGCATATGCAGAAATTATTTGTTTGTTGTTGTTGATTTAGTGAATTATTTCGACCCCCCCCCCCGCCACATATAGTTTTCTAATCTGTGGGAAACACTGTAGATGTACTTCCTTAATAATATTAGCTTATATTGTACGTTACACATTACAACTGTGTGTCATATCACAAAGTAAAATGAGCAAATAGTTATCACCCAAGCCTCTTTGCTTGTGGCGTTTCTGCAGCTGCCTTGCAGTAAAGCAGTTAGCCTAGCCATCCCCCATAAGTTAACAAGCTGCTAAACTAATGTTCTGCTAGAGATAGTCACGCGAGCTTTCGTGACGTTAGTGACGTTAGTGGCGTCAGTGACTGTGGCTAGCAAGTTAGCCACCATTAGCTTCACCTTTCGCCACAAATTCTTAATGTCTACTTAAACCGTGCAACGGAACGTAAATCCCAATACAAGCAACTCAATCGCTACCAAGACGAAACTTTTGACACCTAGGTTGTCTATGTAGTCCAAATATTGACTGAGTTTTAGGGGTGTGAAGAGAAACAATAATAATAATATATATGTGAGATTACAATGGTTTGTGCTCGCCGAAGGCAAACACCCCAACTAGAGAGGGTACAATTTCTGGGGAAATTGTAGGGTGTGCTTACTTGCGTTTGTTGCAGGGGACCGTATATAAATTACATTTTACAACTGATATTTCTGTATATTTTATATGAAAAAATGCATAGTGTACATATTTATAAAGATTATATATATTTAAAAACATATTTTGTTTCCGCCCATTTACAACTCAAAATACTAAGAGTGAAGAGTAGAAAGAAATTGTTGTCATCTCATTTCCCCTGCAAGAGGGAATGGTGATCAGCAACCTCATAGTTTAATCAAAACGAAAACATTCAGCTGACTGGTGTAAAAATTGACCTAATCTTAAACTTAAACTTGTGATATTTTCAGGCATTTAGCCTACTCATATTGCATTCATTCATTAATAAAGAACCCCCTTTGAAGCTTATTTTAACAACAACGTTACCAGCACTACAGTGGTGTAGTCTACGTGATACGCAGGTATATGCCGTATACCCACTAGGAAAAGCCAAGGATTTCCGTATACCCACTTACAAAGGCGCGATGATACGTAACAACATCGTTTTGTGACAGAACGTTCTCGCTTTTATTCATAAAGTCTCCCCGTCTGTATTGTGAATCAGTGAAAATTGGATATTTGGGGCTTTCGTTGCCGTGCCCTGGATCTGACATGACGTCACTTAAAGTTACTAAGCAAGGTTGTTTGGCTCCGGCTCCCTTAAAAAAAGACGTTGTTTGACTGTCATTCTTTGCGCGGTCTTTCATTTCTCCCAACTACGTACAGTTTGAACTACGTTTTAAAATAACGAGATATGAAACGTAAACAGACCCAAATAACACTACTTTAGTGTTTTCAAAAGTATGTCGGTCGGGTGATACTGCAGCTCCCACAGTCTGAGATCATGATGACCCGATCGTTAACGTTACCACAGAAAACCAGCCAGAAAATTATACCACAACGTTACTGTTACCTTGTAGGCTAAGTGTCAGTAACTTAATATGATATCGTATGTCTGTGCGTGTGCCTGAGTACAGCAGTAAACAGAATACAACGTTTATATTTACTTGTTTCAGATGATGAGAGAGATGGTGAGAACTCCTGGCCAGCATTGTGGACTAAAAGTCAGGCTAGAGTTTAAAAACAGGCATCCTTGGTTACATTTAGTCATTTAGCAGACGCTCTTATCCAGAGCGACTTACAGTAAGTACAGGGACATGGTTAGAGTGGAGGGACCGAGAGTTAGGAACAGTAGATATCAGCACACATGCTGACATACAAATGTAGTTTGTATATGGAAACGTCACAGTGCTTAGTGTATGGTGTCAGGGGTGATTCTACGATCAGACCTTTAGGGGTGCTCAGCACATGAATACAGTGTTTTGCAAAAGTGATAAACGCCCTTTCTAATATAAATCCCTAATTTCACTGGATAACAATTAATACACTTATGTATTATTATGCAAAATATTGAATTAATTAAAAAACCAAGGATGTCCCTTTCTTCATGACCTACCAGCATCAAATGATGAAACATTTATTATTATTTTTAGGGGGGCTGAGATTAAATTTAAGGGTCCTTGAGCACCCCTAAAAGGACCTAGAATCGCCACTGTATGTGGTGTCGCTCTGGGACAGGCGAGTATGAGGCTGGGAGGGGAAAATCACAGTATACTCACTACAAAAACATAGACTACACCACTGCAGCAGTAGCTATCTCAAATGGAATCGCGATTCAAATAGTACCATCTGCTAACTGAAAATATGCCCCCAATAACGCTTGACATTTATTTAGGGGAAAATCACTCATTCATAAAAATGTCAGTGGTAGCGATCATTGTCAGTAAGAAGGCAAAATGCGATATAGCCCTGCTGTGTGGAGAAGCTCCCCCGGTAAATTGTAGGCTACTACTACTATTAGACTGTCTTGGTAGCGATTGCGTTGGTTGATTAATTCGATTTAACGTTACTTCCGTTGTACAGTCTAGGCTGAAATTTTCATGAACAGATTGACAAAATTTAGGCTGTGGCAATGGAGTTCAGGTTAGTAGTCACTAGTGAGATAGTTTCACCTATTGAAAGACTTTTGATTGAAGTAAGGTTGTGCCGAACATGTGCCCCCGTTTGACATCCTACGAACTGTAAACAGCTGTGGAAATGTTTTTTTTAGCTACTAGACTAGGCTACAGACAGTACAGCGTTGCAGTGAGCTACACTGGTTTGAAACCACAGGTAATCTAATGTCATAATAAATCCTACAACGAAAATGTATTTGTGAGGAATGTTTATTTTAACGATTGAAAACAGATCATATACCGCTGTAGTATGTGTTGCCCGGGCAACAGAGGCTAATGTCATGATGCTAATGCTTCAGTGAACTATTAGACTACTGTTTCCAAAAGTAGATGTACTTCCTTAATAATATTACCTTATATTGTACATTACACATCACAATTGTGTGTCATATCACAATGTAAAATGAGCAAATAGTTATCACCCAGGCCTCTTTGCTTGTGACGTTTCTGCAGCTGCCTTGCAGAAAAGTTAGCCTACAGTAGCCATCTCCCAGAAGTTAATGAGCTGCTAAACTAATGTTCTGCTAGAGATAGTCTCGCGAGTTTTCATGACGTTAGTGACGTTAGTGGCGTCAGTGACTGTGGCTAGCAAGTTAGCCACCGTTAGCTTCACTTTTCGCCACAAAAACGTAATTTCTACTAAATCGTGCAACGGAACGTAAATCCCAATACAAGCAACTCAATCGCTAACAAGACGAAACTTTTGACACCTAGGTTGTCTATATAGTCCAAATATTTACAAAGTTTTAGGGGTGGGAAAATAAATAAATAAAAATAATAATATATATGTGAGATAACAATGGTTGACGGAGGAATCCTAATAATACTAACAATAACAATAGGTGCCTCGCAACTTCCCTGCCTGGCCCCTAATAAATATAGCTGCAAGCAGCAATGAAAGGGGCCAAGCATCATTCGATTTGGAAATTAAGTAGCTAAAGCAAATATATATTTTTTTTACTTTAAAAAATGGCATTATAATTTGATGACCACTTCTCTTAGCATTTAAAATACTTCCAAGGCCTTGTGATAATGCTGTTTTTTTAAGTATATACAAATGTGTTGGTTTTTGTAGCTTAAATTTGGTGTAGCTGAAAAGTCTAAATGGTGGAAAATTGTGATTAGTTCAAAAATATATTGAGCAACAGAAATGGTCTGTTTTACCAAATAACTCAAGAACATTGACTAGTTGCTGGTAGCTATGTCATTTAATATCCACAACTGTCACTCACCGACGACTGGTAAATAAAGTAGCACTAAGTAACAGATCCAATTGTTACTGTCTCCATTCACAGTACATTTTTATTTTAAAGAAATTATGCATCTCATAACAGCAGTTTTGCATGTCATCACAAAACAAATTTGCACCCTTTTTTGTATAACTCACACATTTAAGATTTCTCTTCACATTTAAAGAAAACATTTCTGTTTACACATTTTAAAGACTTCTCTCCACACATTTAAAGAAAATTTGTGACACTATTTAAAGTAGCAATAGCTTTTGAACCATTTGTTCCAAAACTCAAATTTGAGAGCATTTAAAAAAAAAAAAATTCTCTCCACACATTTAAACATTTTTGTCAAATTGTTTAAGATTTCTCTTCACTTTCAAAGAAATTATTTCTCATCACTAATATTTCTCTTCACACATTTAAAGAAAATATTTCTTGTCACATTTTTTAAAGATCACACATTATATTTAAAGATGCAACATCTTTTGAATATTTCTCTTCACAATTTAAAAAAAATATATTTCTTGAACCATTTGTTCCAATACACAAGCATTCTCAAGAGCATTTACAAAAAAATCAAAACCATCAATCATTTGCCATGTTCTCAGTAAATACCATAAGTAAGTCACTGTCTGTGCATTCTGTCTCAGATATAGCTTTGTCTGTGAGAATTGAACTTTCAATGTTGTTTTCGGAAGTTGAAAGGCTGTCAGAATTGTTGTCTTTACCACCAGCATGTGGGGAAGTGCAAGAAGAGAAGTGTATAATACTGGGTAGCTTTGAAGTGGTTTGCAAGGCAGATCCTACTGTTTGACAGATGTCAATAACGGCAAACTGATTTGTGTGTATGACTTGAAATGGTCCATTTTGTAAGAAATGGTCTTCCAAAATGTCAGCATCTAAACTGAAATGTATGAGATTTTGTTTCTTCAGATATGTGGAAATTGTAGCATTAGAAACAGAAACTTTTGTTGTGTGATCCAGACACATCGTTGCCCTCGAAATAGTTTTGTAAGAGGATGATTTTTGTCGTAGTCTGCAGTTTCCACATCGATGTGTAGGATATTTACTATGAAACTCGATTTGTGGTTTGCGACAGATTGGACATTCCCATGTCTGTGAGATTTCAATGGCTGTTATTTGAGCATTGGTGGTCTGGTAGGTTTCCTCCTCGTCAGACATTTCTTTCAAGTAATTAATGTCAACTTCTTCAATGTCAGCTATTTTTGTAATGACTGTGGTTTTGGTTGTATTCAGCCAAACCTTTCTGTTGGCATTTCTTGTGGTGAGATTTGTGAATTTATATGTGGCGTTCAAGTCGACAGCTGTGATGGTGTCATTCCACAAGTTGATCTTTACCGTTCCTGTTGCATCACTGCCATATGCTTTGCTCAACTCCATGTCCACTCCTCGTACATTGATAGTCTCTGTTGGCCTTACTGCAATGATTTTGACGTTGACCATTGGCACCTAAAATGAGAAAAGTACTACAAGGAAATACATCAGTATCAGCAAAGAACATGCATTACTTTAGCAAACAATGGACACTAAAAATCAGAAAGGTATCTGAATTGGGGATCATTTAGCAATAACTTTTGAGAGTTATTGCAGAATATGGTGACAAGGTGTATTCATTATCTTGCTTTAAAAACATCAGCTTGTCAAATAGTTTAATTTGGCTTTATCCTTCAAGTTACAAATGTTGCAAACACACACCTGAATAGAAATGCTGAAAAAGCAAGGCAGGCACATGCTTAGATAAGATTTCTAGCTTGTGGTACAATCCAATCCAATCCTTTTTGAGGCCAAGTCAATTTACAAGTATCATTCAAGAAATATTATACAATTTGAATTAAGTAATCAAAATGTAAAACACTGCATAATCGCCACTTAGACTGATTCTTGGAAAAATTATTCAGATAACGCGTTAAGGACAAACTATGCGACAAACGCTTTAGTACAGCTTCAAAATGTACTAATGAGAAATCTAACAAGTAACACTAGCATCTCAATTTCTGCACTTTAGGTGTTCAACTACAGAACGGCAGATTTTCAAATGCTAATTTAATTACTACATTTAACATGCCAATGATCTGAAAAAGCAGTTGCCATCTGCTTGAATCGTTTTGGTCTGACGGGCTAAAGTCAATGGTTTCATTTAATACTTCTGTTTTGGAAAGACAACTTTTAAGTAGCCCAATTCATTTAATTGTATTAAGGATTTGTATAGTATGTGTGCTTATGAAACAGGCTAGTGTGTATTTAAGATTACATTTAATAAGCACTGTAGTAAATTGGTTTCTCTGTATGTTGATGTAATTGCAAAGTAATCAAAATGTAAAACACTGCATAATCACCACTTAGACTGATTCTTGGAAAAATTACCTAAATAATTCATATAACCCTTTAAGGAGGAGCTTCACAAATATGTGATTGTTTGAATGTGGGTCCTACAGCGTAACATCACATGTGATTTTGAACATTCCAATTGAATATTTTACAATAGACAAACTGTGACAAACGCTTTAGTACAGCTTCAAAATGTACTAATGAGAAAGCTAACAAGTAACACTAGCATGGTAGTAGTAATGGTACGAGTATTATGTTAGGCATCTTAGCCCGGAAGCTAACTAAACCTAGCTAGCTACCGGTTCGGAAAAATAACTTGTGCTGTGGGGACCATCGGAAATATTTAGAACCCACACATCTAAAAGGTTAAATGGTACACGTGCATGTGTGCACATTAACAGGGTGTTATCAACTCTACCAAGTGTCAGCTACTTGACAATTTACTATTGTCCAGTTTGATGCTGGACACAATATGCAAATAGGCAACGCAAAATTAGAAAAGTTATATGCATCATGTAAACAATTTGTCAAGCATCACCTGTTGTGCTGTTCCAAGATTTCAGTTCAGCGACAGAGCTCACTTTGTTGTTTCGTTGTTTGCATTGAAAGGGTAGTTCAGTCACCTGTAGAGTTGATCCTCTTGTTACCTTGATGTCAAAGCCATCTTTGTCCACAAAACCTATGAAGGAAACAATTTACTGTTAAATGTTTAGGCCACAGCTGCTTTACATACCAAGTTTGCATTCATATAACTGCATAACACTTGTCACGGAATCAGAATAAGATAGGAACGTTAAATGAAATGAGTTTACAATGCAAACACAAAAGATGTTGTAAATAGTTAACAGTGCATTAGGCTAACTACTTACTTAAATCTTTCTAACATGAGTGAGCTGAATCGGTGTTGCTTTCTCCGCGGCTTGAACAAAGGACACGTGCTTCTCTGCAGAAAACACAATTGTTCAGCGGTACTCGTCTTTGTCAGTTTGAAATGTAGCGTCGAAGTATTTGCTGTTGTTTGTTGCTATTTTAATAGGTGAAACATTATGTACATATCCAGAAATGTTTGTTAGCGTTTCTTCCTCCTGCTGCTGTTTACTCTTTTTATACGGCGGTCGAGAGCTCATCTTTGCATTCTTTTTCGTCTTCTTGTTCGTCTGTTTTTGTTTCGTCTATTCTTTTTCGTCTAGTGTTGTTCGTCTAGTGTTGTTCATCAAGTGTTGCTTGTCAAGTGTTGTTCGTCAAGTGTTGTTCGTCAAGTGTTGCTCGTCTTCTTCTTCTTCTAGTTCCGTAGTGTGACCTGAGCCTTTATATAGGCTAGTCTACAGGTGCATGTCCGGTATCACCTGGGTGGGAGGGTGAAATGAAGTAGACCTATAGGCTAATTTCCATCATAAGAATGTTAGTTTTTTAATTGTGAATATTCTGTTCAATTTGTAGGCTACAACGTGCGATTTATATTAAATACATGTATCTACTAACGTGCTTGAAGGATACCAGATTACTCCTACTTACAAGAGGATCTGTGACGTATATGAAATTCCGTTGGCAAGAAGCCCTTTAGTCTTGTTTCGACAAAGAAGGTAAGAGTCGCTGACCATGCTTTGTCTCTAATCTTATTAATGATATATGACTTCTCACCCATAGTATTTCTAATATTGGTAGGCTAATTGTTGGTAGCCTAATTATTGGGAAACAAGTGTAGCCTATAAAAGCATTGTTTTTATAGATTAAATCCAAGACCGAGTTATGTGTGTGCTAGCTAGCTATTGTCTACTTATGTTTGTTTTATCTGGTGTCATTATAGTACTGCCGTAATAAAAGCTGCAAAGAGAAACTGTTCTGCAACTCTTTTGCCACGTAGTTCAATGTGTGTTCAATGATGCGCAGAGGCATACGATAGGGATTTGGTGAGGAACAGATTGATATGTAGCTAGCCTAATTATTGCGTGCAGAACTGTCAAAAAGATTGGCCAGATCGGATGTCACGACAATTTTGAAGGTAGCCTAGTTTCAGTGGGATTTTGATCAGATTTCTGTAGTCTTTGATTGTGATTTTTGATACTGACATTTGTTTTGACAATGCATTTATGTGCATCATGTTTATTGTGTATTTGTTGAGTGTCATTAGTATGAGTGTGCAGAGTTACTGCATATTATTTGTAATTATTTAGCTGATATTTGTCAGGATGATAAATGATATTTGACTTGACAGGATCCGTGCTAGACATGTTTTGTGTGAAATTATATTGTATAAGGGAATATGATATGCATTTGAAGGGTATGTTTTAAGTGGACTACCTATAGCATCTTGATTTATTTTTGTTTGGTTTGTATGTGAAAAATTGAGCAAATGGAGCAATGCTGGGGTTATTCCAGACAACATTCATTGAACTATCAAAAGGGTAGTCTACATTTTTTTTTATCTGAAAAGGTTGTTGTTGATAAACTGTGTTAAAATAATTATATTGTGTAGGCAACATTCTTGCTTTAGAGTATAGGCTATGACTTTTTTCATTGACATACTTTCTCCTATGCAGCTTATGACAACTTCTTAATGGTTTCCATTGCAGTGGTTCAATTAAATTGCATTTGAAGTAGGGAGATAACAACTTGGGTATGCATTTCATCTATCACGATTGAAAGTTTTGATGATTGTCTGTAAAAGGTCAGCTGCAGCAAAGATCTCCATTTCTGCACTTTAGGTGTTCAACTACAGAACGGCAGATTTTCAAATGCTAATTTAATTACTACATTTAACATGCCAATGATCTGAAAAAGCAGTTGCCATCTGCTTGAATCGTTTTGGTCTGACGGGCTAAAGTCAATGGTTTCATTTAATACCTCTGTGTTTTGGAAAGACAACTTTTAAGGAGCCTAATTCATTTAATTGTATTAACTATTTGTATAGTATGTGTGCTTGTGAAACTGGCTAGTGTGTATTTAAGATTACATTTAATAAGCACTGTAGTAAATTGGTTTCTCTGTATGTTAATGTTATTGTAGATGCCACGCAAAAAGAATTTCCGTCGGTCCCAGGCTGCTAAGAGGCGGATGGCTGAGTATTACTTGCTCAATTCCTCAATTGACTTGACTAATGAGGTTAAGCCTCCTCATGAAGAAACGGTTCAAACTGACGTGACTGACGTGACTGACGTGACTGACGTGACTGACGTGACTTTAAAAGGTGTTGGGGGCTTTTTTGGCGCCAAGGAAGGAGTAAACCAGGACAGGGGTCAGATGAGGAGAGGAAACAGCCCAAGTAGGGAATTAAGCTAGAGAGGAAGACTTGTTTATCCCCATGTAAGGAATTAGGCGAAAGAGGAGACTGGTTGTGTCCCATACTCAGTTATGGGGGAAGAGCGAGCTGGGAGAGGCACCCTCCCCTCCCGTTAGAATGTTCTTTCCAGAGAGGAAGTCAGGTCAGGATGACCTGATAGGGTGGTGCGTTGCTCTTTAGAACCACGGGTTGCACAAGAATGGCCAAGTGTGGGAGGACATCTGTTTATCTTGAACAAACTGTGTGTTGTCTGATAATTGCCAAAGATATTTGTATGACGTAGGAAGACTGTATAAAAGTTCTTGTCTATTGAATGCATGTCGGACTTCTCGGGCTAGAGAAGCTCTGCGTATGGGGGACTTCTCGGGCTAGAGAAGCTCTGCGTATGGGGGACTTCTCCGGCTAGAGAAGCTCTGCGTATGATTCCAAACTACCTGGCAATAAAAAAGACGAAAGCCTTTGTAATCAATCTCCTGACTCCAAGCCTGTTACTTCTTACAACTCTAAGAACCACTTTCGAGACTCCAACAATTGGTGACGCCAACGTAAATCGCTACATCTACGTTTAAGAAGGTAGGCAATGAAAAAAACCTGTGAAACCTAATGAATGCCTAGATGCGAATCTTGAACTAGAGAAAGTGAAAAGGCTTTGGAGAAGGGGAGTGGTTACAAATGTTTTAATTGCTAGGATGTATGTTTCCCTGAATGTAAGAAAGATTGAATGTTAAATGTTTCTTGCTAAAAAAGCTTTCTACTGTCGTACTATTAAGCTCGGGCAAGGGGTATCCGGCGACTCCTATTTAATAACTCGGTAGTTTAGGTACAAACATGCTATGGACCTCTTTAAAACGAAATTCGAGTAAACTGAGGACATAACTTTTTAGGGCTTTTTGAATCGAGCAAAAGGTAAAATTCAAAAAGTCCGGCACATCGTGACTTGACCAACAAATGGTCAAAGCGTGTGTAATCACAGAAATGCTGTTACGCTTCAAAACAAGGCTGTTGGAAAGATCAGGTTAGCCAAAGGTGTTAACAATTTGGGGAAGCATCTGCGTTACTAACGTTTTCAACAGACCTCAAACAAATTATTATTGTAATAGCCGTCCTGGCTAAAAAGTTATACTATTAACAACAAGTGACAGCAAAGTATAGTGGCCACTATTACTTCAGTCGAAAGTGAGTCAGGACTAGCTATCCGAAAAGAGTCATCTTAAGACGTGCTGAAAAAACTTGGTTTAGACGGATATCCGTAGATAATGTATATAATGTATGAAAAGATGTATGTTTTTGTGACATTCCGAGAGATGGGAGTCTTGGGAAGTTCTGAGAGTTCCTAAGACAGCTGTGTTCAAAAAAGGCTGTTGAAGGAGCAAGAGGAACGAAAAAGACAAAAATCTCCGTTAAAATGCTAAAAAACATATGTAAGATGGAGTCAGGTAAAAACGAAGTGATAAATCTATTGACTGTTTTGATATTAACACGTAGAACCCTGAAAAAATCAGCAAAGCGAGTCTGAAACATGAGAGATTACGGCTGTTGCGCAATCGTTCCAGGCTCGCTTCAGGAAGGCGAGTTGTAAGGGAGGGGGTGAGCAGGGCTGTTCAAAAAAAGGGCGTTGCCCTGAGCAATGTGTGAATATCGTAAATCAGCAATAGAAGGAGAAATAAGAACTGTTGACATGAATAAAGATGAAAGGAAGCCAGTGAACTGACTTCAGTTATTTGGAGATAACTAACAAGTACTGGACCTGGTAGAATTGTGGACTATGAATGTGCGTGTGCGTGTGCGGGCTGAGAATATGTGGGCACACTGATTTTCAGTCTGGTTAAGAAAAAACGGCCTAATTACCCGTGTAAAATTAACAGACAAGCCTAAACTAAGAACATGGCTGATCACGCACAAGAAATGGTAAAGAACGATAAATGTATGGAATTGAGAAGATAAATATGGAAAGGTTTAACATTGATGTTAACAAGGTCATAATCCTGAGAGTTTAATGTTTGCATATTAAGGATAGGGGTAAAGTTGTGACATAGGAAGAATTGTGTCTGTGTTGGTTTGTGGCCCGCTCGACACCCACCTTTTTCATTTGGGACGAGTGTCCTGAGGGGGAGAAGTGGGCGCCGGGCCCGGGGCAGAGCAGAGCAGAGCAGGGAGGCAGTGTGAACTGAACAGAATACAATCAAGTAATGATGGCATATCCTTAGACCAACAGAAGAGGGAACATTAAAAACCAAGTAAATGTATATGATTTCAAGAGAAGTCAACAATTTAAACTGCAATAGGAAAATATCTGTGTAAAGTTTGTAGAATCCGACCAGAAAGGTTTCAAGGGGTTGAAATGTTTAAAGTAACTGCAGGGAAAAATCTGAAAGTAAACTTGAAGGAATGCATATACAAGTTGTCTCACATTCTCTTCTCTCTGAACATTACAGACGGAGAGGCGAAAATCTGGCACAAGTACAACAAAAGGGTTTACACAAGCCCTTTCTCAAAGTGTTTATATAGGAAGTAATAAAAATAGACAAAAATCAACGAAGCCACTGCCACATAAATGCTATGCACAAACACATACATACGATACAGGGGTATAGTCTTGAGAGTTTCTCCAAACTGATTCATATCTCATTATAGCTGGTGTTAGAGAGGACAAGGGTTGTTTTGACTTGTTGAATGATATACCTGTATTTGAGCTTAGATCACCGAGCTGCTGTGCCTAACAACTACCACCCCATGGCAGAGAGAGCAGTGATGCAGGAGGGAAGAGCAACCCCTGACCAGACTCTCTCTACAGCGCCCCATGTGTTCCAGATGAGTACTAGCGCTGCCCCACCCAGAGGGACTTTGGTTGAGAGGGGGGCAGAGGCAATGCCAATTCCAACAGGGGCAGGTAATGAAATGCTGGACACTGTTTTGACCCACGAACAACTTTTAGCAACATACTTCTACGTAAGATGTCTGCTGGATGAAGCCGAGCAGCGTGCCAAGGCTGGCAGGATCCCAAGACCACATGATGACATCACTGAGGTCCAAGCTGAGTTCCAGTCTGCAGCAGTGAGCCTTCAGGTACAGGGAGTGGGAAGTACATCAATTGACTCTCTTAACAGGCGTCCTATGTCCACTGGAGAGACCCTTCAGGAGCAGCCCAACAAGCTCCCAGAGGGGGGTGTCGAGACAAGGGTGTATCTACTGACTGAAAAAGGACGGAAGGATCTTGTGAGAGAAGTTGGAAAAGGAGCTCGCAAAGAATGCAAGAAAGGAAAACAATCTTCGACCATCCCCCTTCCAACTGCCTCATGCGATCCACCTACTGTCCAGGAAGATTGGCCGCCCCCTTACGAATGGGGGAATGAAGGTCAAAGGGTGATGACAGAGGCCATGCTGTCCCGAGGAAACCCCACCCTGCAACAAGGTAAAAAAGTACGGCTTTGCTGGGGATGTGGAGAAAGTGGACATTTTAAGCAGTCCTGCCCCGGCCAAAGACAGAATGACACCCCAGTTAGAGTTCCAGTGACGGGAGGGCTGTGGGCAGCCACCTAGAGCAAGGTACGCATGGGTGCAACCACAAGCGGAGTTAATGCGGCCGCCATGCTGCCAAAGGGCTCTAACACATCTGAGACGGCACACCATACATGATTATGTAACACCAGGTAGAGACACATACAACACACACAGGTTTTGTTGAATGATGGGGAAATACTTGCATAAGCAATAAATAACATCGTTGATTGGTTATGCTCTAAATAAGTGAAATGCCTGCATCCACCACTGTAAATTCAGCTAAACACTATTTTTCCTGCTGCATGGGCCTAACCCTTGATTGTGAAGTTAAGAACCAATTTGAAACTTAGCCATTGGAAGGACTGAACTAACTTTGTCGGTAGACAATTTTTGTTTCGTGAACCCAGTGGTGTGAGTGATTTGCTGTGGTGGACAGGACTAAAACAGGTACAGTTATTAAAGTTTGATTAAATATCCCCAAACTCTGCTTGAAGTTAGGAGATTTAAAGAAGAGGTAAAAATATTATAAAATATGTGAAGGAATATGAAGATTTTGGGTTGTCACTGACTAACATATTTTTTCTATCCCTTAGGAATCGCATAGATATGAACTAATCGCATAGATATGAACTATGCGATGGGGGGAAGGGGGGATAGGAAAAATTTGGACTATGGTCTCAGAGACAGAGGCAATTTTAAATTGATAATTTAGTTGATAAACAAGTAAAGCACACCCTAAGTAGTAACATTTATAATTTTGATAGTCTAACCTTTAGACTATGGTGAAGTTTTTGTTAAAGATGTTTTGTAGGAACTAGGGGAGGAGGAGGAGGAAAGAACGAGCCTCGGAGAAACCAATCAGTATCCAGCCTGGTGGTCGAGTCTCCAGTAAAAGCGACCGGGGGAAAAGTCAACACCCCCGTGTAGAGACACTGCCTGAACACAGGGTCACGAGCAACGATGACCACAACACAGTTTGAAGGGTCAACCATGTGGTCCATCTGGAAGCACCGTTATAAATCCCACATCAAACTTGGTCACACCTATAACAACTATTGACTCTGATTTCCCTGATACGGTACAGGACAGTGCTGTCCTAAAGGCAAAGCACACGAATGACGTTGGTTAACTCTCAGCCTCCAACTGGGTCTGAGACTGAGGTTGAAAGCTTCCTGCTCGTGCCTCAGAAGTCAAGGTTGTGCTTAAGACCAAGGACCAAATCCAGGGCTCGAAGTTACCAAGCCATCCTGGACAACGGCGAACAGTCACTCAACCCCTGATCCCTGTTGAGGGATCAGAAAATGAAACTCAACCGCCGAATAACAACAATCCCTTCCTGGTTGCGTTCCAACTGGGAAGAAGGGGGGTGAGTGAAACGGGGACACATGAGGTGGATGCAACAGCAATATTGTCATTTGAAATGTGAAACTAAAGTAGTTGTTGACAAATGCCTAGGTGGTTTAGGTTGATAGAACCAGGGGTTATTGATGACATTAACAATGTTTGTTGGCTCTGAGTTAACACCTCCCAGAGTCCACTGCCCGTGCATGGAGAACAACTGGCGAGTAGCAGAGGAAAATAGGGTTTGGTGATGTATGCCTACATCCACATTGTTTCTGAGTTTCACAAAAGCTATGACTAAACTAAACATCCTAAGCTTGAAGCTGTTATGGCTATATATCCATCTCTCTGTCCCGGTTTCTATAAAACTCACCTCCATTATGATGACAGAGTCAATAAGACTCTCCCCTGAACACAGAAGTATCCTGTTCCTGGGCTGTATCTAATTCCAGGAGAAAGTAAAACCAGATCCAGATCCAGGGGTCGAGCCAGGGAAGGTTCACCAAAGAGGGCCAGCACCAGAGGCCATCGACCTCCAACAGCCCCACTCGTCCAGCCGCTAAAAAAACGTACAGCTGAGCGAGCAGGGGACGATCCTGGCAGACCCCATAGACCCCACACCCACACCGCAGAATCCCCTTCCCGAGCAAGCCGCTCGGTGAGGGAGAGGTAAGTGGGCTGACACGAGATGTTTTAGGAGAAGGGGGGAGCAAAAGCAGAGTTCATTGCAATATGAATAGCAGATGCCGTCACCCAGGTGATACACTTCAAACTAAACCAAACCACAGAAAACCTCGGGGAGGCTCCTCGAAAAAGGCGGGCTTTCAAGTCTGATGTAACAATCGATGCCATAGGTCAGCCAAGGGGGGTGCCCAATGATTTCAAAGCAAGAAATGAGGTGGCGTCAGGGTTTGAGTCCATCTTACCCTGGATAACGGTAAATAAGAACACTGAATGGATTAATTACCTGTACTATAACCAGCAGCACTTTATTAACTATACAGACGAGGCTCTCACCGCCCTGGGCCAGCAGCTGTCGGCAACATCAGCAATGACCTGGCAGAATCGACAGGTATTGGACTGGCTGCTGGCAGAGCATGGGGGGGTTTGCACTCTGATTGGTCAGGTATGTTGCACATTCATACCGAACAACACTGCCCCTACAGGAAGATTTGCACAAGCTATGACTGACTTAAAGGCACTGAGACAGGAGGTGAAGGATAATGCTGGACACAAAACTGAATGGTTTGAAATGATGAGAGAGAGCTTGGGGGATTGGGGGTTTAGCTGGGTGAGGATTGGGATAGCTGTGCTGCTGACTTTATTGGCCATCGTATTGATTCTCTGCTGTTGCATACCCATTTTCCGGTCTCATGTCAAAACCCACTATGCCTGCCCCATTGTAGCTAAGATGCAGGAGTCGGATGACTCACATGCCTTTTCTCTTTTTAAGAATAGGCATACTGCCCCGGACTTGTACCCTGTCCCGGCGGGGAGCGGGGGAGGTCAGGGAGCGGAGGGTCAAAGTGGCTGAATGATGTTCCGAACCAGGCCACACCGGGCGATACCAAATCAATCGAGCCGCTTCGAGGCTGTGGAACATCGCTCAATGAGTATACCAAGCACATAATTTTGTTTGTTTTATGAGTTTAATTTTTGTTTTATTATGTATAATTGAGTGATGTATATGTGACTCAGTGATTTGTGCATTAATCAGTGTAGGTTTGTGGAGGACTGCCCTCCCAAACCCATTTCTGTTGAATTATCCATGGTTTCTCCCCCTTAAAAGAACGTGGCCTAACAAGCCAGGGGGAGTTTTACTCCAGGATCTGATGATACAGAGGAACAAAGGCAATTCTGAACAGATATTTGAGTACTGCATATGTTGTTGTAAACTTTGTGTGGACTTGATGTTTGATCGTATACCATCGTGTTTTTGTGAAACTGTGTTTGAGGTTCAGGGGGTACTTATCTAGCCAAAGGAAGGTTATATACTCACACAAATTGCAGGCTTACAACCATATGAGTAGACTGAACCAAGGTTTCCTTCTGGGGGACTGGGGACTTTGTTTACACAACATGAATCTGGACAGCTTCATTACAGACAAACACTAGTTTACTATTCTACAATATACTCACCTATTAGTCAAAAATTAAAGGAAATTGGTTCTGAGAGGTTTGTTTTTTTCAATGTTTAAATGTTTTACAGGCTACACAAAAAAGATAGATTATTGGCGAAGTGTTGTGAACATGTAGTCCACAAAGGGGGGTATGTTGGGGGCTTTTTTGGCGCCAAGGAAGGAGTAAACCAGGACAGGGGTCAGATGAGGAGAGGAAACAGCCCAAGTAGGGAATTAAGCTAGAGAGGAAGACTTGTTTATCCCCATGTAAGGAATTAGGCGAAAGAGGAGACTGGTTGTGTCCCATACTCAGTTATGGGGGAAGAGCGAGCTGGGAGAGTCACCCTCCCCTCCCGTTAGAATGTTCTTTCCAGAGAGGAAGTCAGGTCAGGATGACCTGATAGGGTGGTGCGTTGCTCTTTAGAACCACGGGTTGCACAATAATGGCCAAGTGAGGGAGGACATCTGTTTATCTTGAACAAACTGTGTGTTGTCTGATAATTGCCAAAGATATTTGTATGACGTAGGAAGACTGTATAAAAGTTCTTGTCTATTGAATGCATGTCGGACTTCTCGGGCTAGAGAAGCTCTGCGTATGGGGGACTTCTCGGGCTAGAGAAGCTCTGCGTATGGGGGACTTCTCTGGCTAGAGAAGCTCTGCGTATGATTCCAAACTACCTGGCAATAAAAAACAAACGAAACGAAAGCCTTTGTAATAAATCTCCTGACTCCAAGCCTGTTACTTCTTACAACTCTAAGAACCACTTTCGAGACTCCAACAAAGGCCTGACGGGGTTCTGTCTCCTCTGGAAAAAAAGGCTATATCTGATGCAAAGGATTTTGACATACAAAACTCAACACAAAAAAACTACCACAAATCAAGCACAAAGAACCCTGTTGCAAAATACTCTACTAAGTCTACCACAAAGAACCCTGTTGCAAAATACTATAAGTCTACCACAAAGAACCCTGGTGCAAAACAATGTCCTATGTCTGGCATCAAGTCTGAGGAAATGTGGAAAGATGATATGCATGTAACTGACTCTATTGACTTTCCACAGAAAAATGTCATCAGAGGCTCCTTTCATCAGGGTGATAGGCACTTTGGTTACAACAGAAACAGGCAATGTGCACTGAATAGTTTAACTGCATTAATGATGAGTAAGTTAAAGCATGTATTGACATGGACAAGAGATGATCTGGATGCTGTTCTTTTGCATGGAGATCAATTGTATACTAGCATGAGACGACTGGGAAAGATTAACGATCCAACCCGCCGAGGTTACATTGCTGTTGCTGAATTGCCCACAATGCAAACGTTTTGTAACACACACTTTTCAATGACACATCTGAATCCTACAGTGGGTATGTTGGACTTGAAGTGTATGATCATGCATTGCAAGATGTTTTTATGCCTCTTGATGAAGCATTCCAGAGAGCGCTTCTCCAGTGTGATGCATGTTTGCTAAATATGAATGAAAACATCTGTGCAGTTATAAGACAAGGTTTTTGGTTTGCAGTTGTGGACCCTCATCAGCGCATTGGTCATGGTGTGTATGAATTTGGTACAGGAACAAGCATTGTGGCTTATTATGATGACATTCAAATGTTGTACACACATGTTGTTAACCTTGCTGGTTCTTTAAATACAGGAAGAACTCTATTTGAGGTCACTGGTGTTAATGTAATCTTGACAAGTACTTCATCTAGCCAACCAACATCCGGTGAAATACCTTGACTCTACAGCTCTGGGTTGAAAGGTAACTCGAAAGCAAGTACCCCTGACGTCACTAGTGCTTAATGTAGCCAATCAACATCCTGTGACACACCTCGACTCTACAGCTTGGTTCTGAAAGGTAAGCCTAAAGCAACTACCCTAAACTGTGTTTTGGCAGCCAACCAGGTCGGGCAACAATCTAAACGAAGGTTAAGTGACGAGTGTAATCCACAGTTTCGAGGTAAACGACAAGACTGTGGCGATAAAGTTCATGCAGTAATTAATGGGTCTAAGCTAGAGCAAGGAAATCATACTTCAATGTGTTTTGAAGAAGCCAGGATGTGCCACAATAAACACCAGAACAATTCATGGATTGGAACACAAGAATTAATAACAGATGATGTCATAATTAACACAAAACACATAACACATAACACAAAAAATACAGGTTTTTGTTTTAACCCTCTATTAACAACAGATAAGATAACATTGTGTACACGTTTGAAAGCATCTAATGAAAATACAGAGGTATTAAATGAAACCATTGACTTTGGCCCCATGGGATGTCCCTGTCAGACCAAAACTATTCAAGCAGATGGCAACTGCTTTTTCAGATCATTGGCATACGCTGTATGTGGTAATGAAAATAAGCATTTGAAAATCCGTCGTTCTGTAGTTGAACACCTAAAGCGCAACCCTACAAGATTTGCCAGTTATTTGAGAGATGGACACCTATCAGTACAGCAATATTTATCAACAGCACGTATGTATTACGCAGGAACTTGGGCTACAGAAATGGAGATCTTTGCTGCAGCTGACCTTTTACAGACAACCATCATGACTTTCAATGGTGATAGATGGAATGCATACCCAAGTTGTTATCTCCCGACTGACACCGAGTTATTTGTTCAAACTTCTAATGCAATTTACTTGAACCACTGCAATGGAAACCATTATGAAGTTGTCATATGTGTGAAGAGCAAAGAGGATTTAAGTGTTTGTGCAGAACGTTGTTGTAAAAATGTTGAGAAACAACAGAAAACCTCAATGGATTTATGGAAAAGATATAAGGTGACTGACACCACAAAGAACTTTAAAATGGCCAAAGCTGACAAACAAAAAGAACAGTACATGACAGCTAATACAATTAAAGTTGAGACTGAAAGGTTTGAATACAATAATGATGAAACCTACAGGAATTATAGATGCAAAGTAAGCAAAGACAAATATAAGACAAATCAATGTTTTCAGAAAACTGTGAAAGAATATTCCAAGGTAAAATATAAGACAAATCCTGAGTTTCAACAATCTGTGCGCCATGTCTGTGTTTTCCATCATCAAACCAATGTTGGCCCTGAGTATGTTTGTGCTGTGTGTCATCGGCTTCTGTTCAGAAAGCAAGTCATAGAATGTCAAAAAGATTGTTATCTGAAGAAAGTGATGGTCCTTTTAATTTGGCTGAACAGTGCATTACATTATCCTATTTGCACACTTGTGTCAACCAGTGTAGAACTAATTGTCCAAAATCAACACTGTGGGTTTGTTATACATGTCATCGGAAAATGCTTGCAGGCAAAATGCCAGGAGAAGCTGTCCTAAACAACCTACACTTAGATCCTATACCTCATGAGCTAAAATGTCTGAACTCTCTAGAGAGTCATCTTATTGCTCGACACATTCCTTTCATGAAACTGCTCTGCCTGCCTCGCGGGAAACAAAATGGTTGCCATGGACCTGTTGTATGTGTACCAGTACATACCATTAATGTTACAAACCTTCTTCCAAGAAATGAGTGTGATGACAAGATGATGAAAATCAAACTGAAAAGAGAACTCACATACAAGAGTCATTATGAGTACCAATATGTTAAAACAGACCATGTTAGAAATGCTCTTACGTACCTGCTAAGTTTAATAAGTGGTACAATGATGTGGAATTTAATGAAAAATGGGAAAACCCTCTGAATCAAACAGATGACACAGGAGATGATTCAGATGCCGTGCATGAGCATGATTCGACAAAGCAGAATGAAACAGATGAGGATGAAGTGCAAGAAACAGAGGGTGATTTGACGTAAATCAAAGACCAAGGTGGCCTCTTTTCAGACACATCATTACAGCCTGTTGACATTGCCTCTGAAGTGCTGGATCAGCATTTTGATAGCATAATGTATTTCTCTCCTGCTGAAGGTAACAGTCCTGTGAGATTGTTAATGGACAGAACAAATGAAGCAATGTGTTTCCCAGTTTTGTATCCAACCGGAGGTCCGACTTTTCATGATGATCGAAAGGAAAAAAGAACACTGTCTCAATATTTAAATGCTAGGATACTTAATGCCGATGGACGATTTGCCAAAAGTACAGATTTTATATTTTATTCTCAGTATTTATCAGAACTTGATCAAATTGTGTCTAATGTTTCAATAGCACTTAGAAAAGGATCAGATAACAAGAGTACCCGAAACATGACACATAATATGTTAACAGACCTAACATCTTTAAGAAACTTGCTGAACTTTGATGAGGGTTATAAGTTCTTAAAACCTATTCGTGGCACACCACCATTTTGGCAATGTGCTCAGAAAGATATTTTTGCCATGATACGACAGTTGTCTATACCAACATTTTTCTGTAGCTTTTCATCTGCTGACTTAAGATGGCCAGAAATGCTTAATTCAATTATCAGACATGAACAGAAGCAAATCAACGTTAAAGACCTTGACTGGTCAGACAAATGTAGACTTTTGCTGTTACAGCAGCAAGAAATTTCGACCACAGATGGCATTGCTTTCTGAAGGGTGTAATCATGTCTCCAGCAGAACCCATTGGTAAAATAAAAGATTACTTCTATCGTGTTGAATTTCAACAGCGAGGCTCTCCCCATGTTCATTGTCTCTTTTGGGTAGAGGATGCTCCTCAGATTGATAAAGACACAGATGAAGAAGTTACTGAATTCATTGATCGTTACATCACATGTGGAAAACCGTCTCAAGATGATGAAGAACTTAATGACAGTGTTGATGGTGTACAAAAGCACAGTACAAGACATTCAAAGACATGCAGAAAGAAGAAAACTGTATGCAGATTCAATTTCCCACGTCCGGTTTTGAAGGCGCCAATGAACTTGCAAAGCAAATTTTGGAAAAGGTCAAACAAACCATTTTAAATGGTGACATCAGTTTCAATTCAACGGATGAACTATTTTCTGCTATTGGAATAACTCAGAGTTTATTTGAATTTGCATACAAGGCATGTTGCAAAAAAACAACCATTGTTCTTAAAAGGAATCCAAATGACGTTTGGCTTAACCAATATAATCCACACTTGTTGCGCGCATGGAATGCAAACATGGATATTCAGTTTGTGACTGATGCCTTCAGCTGTGTTGTTTACATTCTAAGTTATGTTACAAAAGCAGAGAGAGAAATGGGACTGTTGCTTGAATGAGCTCAGAAGGAGAGCTATAATGGTAACATGGATGCTAAAGAGGCAATGAAACAGCTCGGTAGTGTTTATCTACACAACAGAGAAATCTGTGCACAAGAGGCTGTGTATCGGTTAACAAACATGCACTTGAAGGAATGTTCTCGAAAGGTACAGTTTATTCCTTTTGGACCAAATCCAATTAAAATAAGTTTGCCTTTGAATGTTCTCAAAAAGAAAGCTCAATATGAATCTGATGAAGACACACATTTGTGGATGATAAATCTTGTGGACAGATATAAGAACAGGCCATGTACAGATGCATTTGAAAACGTATGTCTAGCAAGCTTTTGTTCAGAATACAGAGTATTGTGCAAGTCAGAGTTCCCTGCAACAAAAGGAGCAAAAGAAAGTGGAATAATTCAACTGAGAAACAATTTTGGATTTGTAAAACGGAGGACACAAACAAAACCTGCTGTGGTCAGATATCCACGGTTTTCACCCCAAAAAGATCCTGAGAAATACTTTCACTCCCTCTTACAACTTTTCTTGCCATACTTTCAGGACTGTCAATTGAAACCACATCCCTTTCAGTCATTTGAGGATTTCTACAAGCACGGAGCTGTAACATGTGGTGGAGACTCACAAACTGTAGAATCAATTGTTAAGGCCAATAAAGCCATTTTTGAAAAGGAAAGTGAGAAAATAGATGAAGCTCAACAACTGATGACGAGAGCGTATAGCGTCATACTGAAGAGAACTTCGAGAGCGCTGCATTGACTGCGAGTGATCAAGACTAGTATATTATTGAGTTTAGCTAAAAGTTAGTCTCTTGGGCAGAGCAGAAGGGTCAGCAGTTAGATAACCAGTTGAAACTGGTCAAGGAGTAGCTAGCCAGTGAGTCATTTTCGGTTTCAGGGTACTCAGGATATTCTTTTGTTTGGCAGTAATTGGGGGCGTTGTATCTGCGCATTAGCATATTTAAGGCGGTTAGCATTACAGAGGCAGCCTCGTCTGCCAGCCTCGTCGCACGAAGACTCAGTCGAACAAAGACAAGGAGTCTACCTGCGGAGTCCACCGAGGAAGGCCAACGAGGCGGATCACCTCTTCTGATAAGCATCAACCTATTTATATTCATATTTAGATTATATTCTACCTAGAATTTATTCATAGCTAGCATGTGTTTCCTTAGCATTCCTGTTCATTACACTACCCGTAGACGTAGATATGTCACAAAGTATATTCGGTCAACTTCTAACCTTCACTACATATCCAGTTCTTCTCCACCTGCCCTGTCTCTTTCCTTAGGGCTCTGGAACTGCCAGTCTGCTGTGAACAAGGCAGACTTCATCCCGGCGTTTGCATCCCATGCTTCTCTTCATGCCCTTGCGCTGACTGAGACATGGATCGGCCCAGAGAACACTGCAACTCCAGCTGCTCTCTCCGTCAAGCACTCCTTCACTCACTCACCCCGCTCAACCGGGCGGGGTGGTGGGACAGGGTTGCTTCTTTCCCCACATATTAAATACACATCCACACCACTCTCTGTTACTGCCAAATCATTTGAACACCATTATGTGATGCTAACTAATCCTATCAAAGCATGCTTAATTGTTCTTTATCGCCCACCAGGACCGCTAGCCGACTTTGTGGAGGAGCTGGACATGCTCCTCAGCGTCCTTCCGGATGATGGAACCCCCCTGATAGTCCTTGGGGACTTCAACATCCACCTCCAAGGAATGCAGGCTGTCGACTTCTTGTCTCTCCTGACCTCCTTCGACCTGACGCTGCTGAGCACACCGGCGACCCACAAGGCAGGCAAACAGCTAGACCTCGTCCTGACACGTAACTGTATCACTGACTTAACCTCTGTAACCCCACTGCACATCTCTGATCACTACTTTATCCAATTCACTGTCTCTCTCCCTCCAACCCCTCCTACCTCCCCTCCCCTCGTAACTTTCCGGCGCAACCTCCGCTCGCTATCCCCCTCCCACTTCTCCTCTATTGTAACATCCTCCCTCCCTCCCATTGACAAGTTCTCGTCCCACCCCACTAACACTGCCACCGACACCTTGCTAACCACTTTAACTGCATCACTTGACTCTCTCTGTCCCCTGTCTACCAGGCCTGCACGATCTTCTCCCCCCTGCCCGTGGCTTACGGATGTTATTCGTGAAGAACGGTCCACCCTTCGAGCAGCTGAGAGGAGATGGCGCAAGTCCAAAGACGGTCTGGACCTTGATAAGTATCACTCCCTCCTCAAATCCTTCTCTTCTCACATAACTGGTGCCAAAACCCTCTACTTTCTTAACAAAATTAACTCCGCTTCAAACCCCCACAAACTTTTCTCTACCTTCTCCACCCTTCTTAACCCACCTCCCCCACCCCCTCCCTCCACCCTGACAGCAGACGACTTCTCCTCCTTCTTTGAGAAAAAAGTCGCCGAGGTTAGCAGTCGGTTCCCTAAACCCACTCTTCCTACCCCCTCACCCTCCATTTCTGACCCAACTAAATGTCTAAACTCCTTCTTTCCCCTGTCCGAGGCAGAGCTCTCTGACCTCATTCTCTCTCATCGCCCCACCTCCTGTCCCCTTGATCCTGTCCCCTCCCCTCTCTTTCAAACCATCTCCCCCTCTATCATAACCTTTCTGCTCCATGTTCTAAACTCCTCTCTTACCTCTGGCACCTTCCCCTCTGCCTTCAAACAGGCCAGAGTTACCCCTTTACTCAAAAAACCCTCCCTTAACCTTGCCGTCCTCCAGAACTACAGACCGGTATCATTGTTGCCCTTCTTTTCTAAAACAATTGAACGTGCTGTATCTAACCAACTGTCTAACTTCCTTTCTCAGAACAAACTGCTCGACCCCAACCAATCGGGCTTCAAGACCGGCCACTCCACAGAGACTGCCCTCCTTTCAGTCACCACTGCCCTCCAGTCTGCCAGAGCGGCTTCCAGGTCATCCGTCATCATTCTGCTGGACCTTTCTGCGGCGTTTGATACGGTTAACCACCAGATCCTGCTCTCCAGACTTTCTGAGATGGGCATCACTGGCACTGCACTCCAGTGGATCTCATCCTACCTGTCGGGAAGATCCTACCAGGTCTCCTGGGGAGGCAAACTGTCAGGCCCACCCCAGCTCTCCACTGGTGTCCCACAGGGCTCCGTCCTTGGTCCCCTCCTCTTCTCTCTGTACACCACCTCACTTGGACCAATCATCACCTCCCATGGCTTCTCCTACCACTGCTACGCTGACGACACGCAGCTGTACCTGTCATTCCCTCCGACCGATCCGGGGATCTCAGCCAGGATTGAGGCCTGCCTCGCAGACATCTCCGCCTGGATGACTGAGCACCATCTCCAGCTGAACCTTGCCAAAACAGAACTTCTCATCATCCTGGCCAAACCCTCCATCTCCCATGACTTCTCAATCACCCTGGGATCTGCGACGGTGACCCCCTCATCCTCTGCCAGGAACCTTGGGGTTACCATGGATGACGAGCTCTCCCTCACGGCCCACATTGCTGCGGTCTCCCGGTCGTGTAGATTCACCCTCTACAACATCCGGAAGATCAGGAGATACCTGTCTGAGCACTCCACCCAGCTGCTTGTCCAAGCACTTGTCCTCTCCAAGTTGGACTACTGCAACTCGCTGCTCGCCGGTCTCCCATCATGCGCAACCCGCCCTCTTCAAGGAATTCAGAATGCAGCGGCCCGTCTGGTCTACAATCTACCCAGACGCTCCCACGTTACCCCGCTCCTCATCTCCCTCCACTGGCTACTGTCGTAAATAATTATTCCAGTTCACGTGTATAGTGAAAATAAATCAGAGTGTCGAAGTGAGGAAAATCCTAAGTCCGTACAAGTCAAAAATAAACTAAGTCCAAACGATGAAAATTATTCTAAGTGTTGACCTGTCAAAAATCAGGCTAAGTCCCAACGTTGAAAATTATTCTAAGTCCAAACCAGTCAAAAATCAGGCTAAGTCCCAACAGATGCACTGAAACTCAGAGTATTGATGCAAAGGTTTATTCCAACACAGGGTAAAAAAGGTATCCAAGTGAGTAAGCTCCCAAGAGCAGACTGGCAAGTTCTCTCCAAACGTCCTCTTATATACTGTATTTTCTGCCTATTATTTGTGTCATTTTTTGCTATTGGTACAACACTGTTGGTCACAGATACATTATGCATCCTCACATTATTGGTACCTTTCTGTTGATGACCATTTCTACGCTTCGTCACCCAATTGGCCCCTATACTAGGGTTTCTGATTACAGAAGTTGTGTCACGTTGGCATCTCTGTCCTTACATAAATCTGACCATGTCCAGGCTCGTGTTGGGTGCACACATATCTTAGACTTTCTTCTAGTTGGTATGGGATGCTTGTGCTTTATAAACATAGAAAACCCCTTGACACAGACCTAGGCCTGACCTGGGTGACAGTTTCGGACTTGGTTTGGAGGAGTTTTCCTGCAGCTTGGCCCTATGTGTACGTTCTAATTTACGGCTAGGCCTCTGCATTCCTTAGAGTGGTACTCCCCTATCTTCCTTTGCTAAAACCAACGTTTCACACCTCTATTGTTTTTACTCAGTCAGAGCTTAGCATCACATTTCCCATAATACAACTTAGAGTATAATATAAGGAATAATTGAGACATTCACTTTTCAATTAGATAGTTCCATAAATGTAACCCATCTCCATCATTTTCAGCAGGGTGACGTAATTTTCTTCATCACTACCCATAACGGCCCGCATCAGATTCAAGACCCTGGTACTGACCTTCCGAGCAGTGAACGGGACTGCGCCCGACTACATCAAGTCTCTCCTGCAGCCTTACACCCCCACCCGCCACCTACGGTCTTCTTCAGACAACCGCCTGGTGGTCCCACCTCTCAAGACCGCCCGGTCCCAGCACAAGCTCTTCTCCTGCCTGGCACCCCAGTGGTGGAATCAACTCCCCACCTCCATCAGAGACACGGACTGTCTCTCCACCTTCAAGAGAAGGCTCAAGACGCACTTGTTCCGGGAGTACAATGGTACTTAGGAATGGTTTGCTGAATCCAACGCTAGTTTCCTCAAGGTTCACAATGACTCTTGCCTAGACGGTTGCTCTTGTTGGTTAGTGGTAGCTGATTTAAACTGTTGTATTCTTCTTTTTTAGTTAATCCTATTTTTATTGCTTTCCTACAGGTACACCTGCACTGAGAGATTAATGTTGTGTAATTTTAACTTTAACTACATGCTCTTATGGTTTCTTCCCTTTAGCACTATTTTTTGGTTGTTCACAATACGTACTTCTTGTTTTTTGACTACCCGCAATGCTGTGGGGCTATCTTGTTGTTATTATCAGTGACCTATGCACTTTGTGAAGCTCTCTCTTGGAAGTCGCTTTGGATAAAAGCGTCTGCTAAATGAATAAATGTAATGTAAATGTAATGATGACAGAAATTGGTGAACTGGATGATGCATGGGCTCTGATATGTCCTGAGACAGAAAAAAAACGTCTCGAGTGTCTTGAACTAAGAGATGAGATGATAATGGATGAACATGATGCTGATGAAAACATCCCTGATCTCACAGGAAAACCTCAAACTGCTTGCACTATTGAAAGTAATAATGCAACACTGTCAAGAGAAGATGCATTGCACTTACTGCAATCTTTAAATGAAGAGCAATCCAACATTTTCTATAAGATCCGTGAGTGGTGTCTGAAAAGAATTCGGAATGAAAATCCTCAACCATTTAGAGTGTTTGTCACTGGTGGAGCAGGTACAGGGAAAAGTCACTTAATTAAAGCAATACAATATGAATCAATCAGACTTTTGTCTCAAATGTCGGAAAACCCTGATGACATCACAGTGGCTTTAACAGCTCCAACTGGTGTGGCTGCATATAACATTGGTGCTGCAACCATTCACAACACTTTTTCAATCGGTGCAAATACAAGATTGCCATACCAACCTCTTAGTGATGATAAAATCAACTCTTCTAAATTCTAAATTCTCTAATTTACAGATCTTAATCATTGATGAAATGTCCATGGTGCACCATCACCTTTTAGCCTACATTCATGGGAGATTGCGTCAAATTAAACAGACTGGAGACTACTCCCTGTTTGGCAAAGTGAGCATTACTGCAGTCGGTGATTTTTATCAGTTGCCACCTGTGAAAGGAACTGCTCTGTATAGTGATGGAAAAACAGTTAACTTGAGGGGAAATCATTTTGAAATGGCCCTGTTAACTAAAATTGTCAGACAACAGAATGATGCAATCTTTGCAGAGATGCTGAATCGCCTTAGGGTACATAAAAAGAATGAGAAACTAAGTGCCTGCGATGTCCTAATGCTGAGACGGTGTGAAACTGGAGAGCCATCCACAGCACTTCACATATTTGCCACCAACAATGAGGTTGATCTATACAACATTGAGAGACTACATGAGTGTTGCCATGAGGTCATCACTATAGATGCTCAAGATTATAACAAAAATCCCAAAACTGGAAGGATGGAAAGGAAAGTTGGACATCATAAAAAGGTTTTCAATTCCTGTTTGTCAAAATCTCTTTCACTGGGTATTGGTGTTATGCTTAAGAAAAATGTTGATGTCTCTGATGGTCTTGTTAATGGAGCATTTGGAACAGTTACACAGATATCAACTAAATCAAATTGTGATGTTGGCTTCCCCTCTGCTATTCATGTGGTGTTTGATGATGCAGGGGTTGGAAAACTTCAACGGTCAAAAACACACCAAATGTCATCCCAAAATGCTACAGTAATAGAACTACAGGAAGATCAGGTGACAAATGATGGTGGCATTCAACGTCAATTTCCACTTAGATTAGCATGGGCTTGCACAGTTCACAAAGTACAAGGGCTGACAGTAGACAAAGCTGTTGTTTCACTTGCAAAAATCTTTGCTGCAGGCCAAGCATAATGTTGCATTGAGTAGGGTAAAAAGCCTCAGTGGACTAATAATTGAGGATTTCAAAGAGTCTGACATATTTTCCAATGAAAAAATTGAAGAGGCTATTAACACCATGCCTGCATTCATTTTGGAAGACACCATATTCACTAAGCCATCTAAATTCACTATCGTGCTTCACAATGTCCAGAGTCTAAATGCTCACTTTCTGGATCTTAAAGCACATAAGCGGTTGATAGGTGCAGATTGCATTTGTTCAACAGAAACATGGTTAAGTTCTGACAATGCAGACAATGCACCACAGTTGGCAGGTTTTTTGTTTAAGAACAACCCAAGACATCATTGTTATGATAACAGTCAACCCATATTTGCCAAATTACAAGAACAGACAAGAGGTGGAGTTGGAATATATTATTCTGAAAAAAGTAAGGCTAATGTTTTGGTTCCAGGGACTTTTAATGTTGAGTGTGCTGCTGCTGTTTTGTACCGACCTAATTCTTACACAATTAATATTTTTCGACAACAAGTACTGAATATGATTTCAGAACTAGAGAAATATCCTGGTACAAAGGTTATTATGGGAGACTTCAATGAGGATATCGTCACATCATCTACCATCGTTAATTTCATGGAACAAAATGGATACAGCCAGTGTGTACAGAAAGCCACAACAGAAAAAGGTACGTTAATTGATCATGTGTATTTGAAAGATGGAGATCATTTCACTGTTGAAGTGGTGCAGACATACTACAGCTTTCATGATGCAATCATTATTTCAATCAACTAAATTGACACTGTCCGTCCGCTAATGTGGGGGGTGGGGGGAAGCAGGGAGGTAGCATATAACTGGACGGCTCTCTGCAGGTTAGCCGGCAATCTCAACACAGGGTGAATTCGGGTAATCTGGGACATTTTTTGCATGCATTTTCTCATCGGAGCTTCCTGATTAATAAGACTTTATTTATTTATATAGCACATTTTATACAATAATTGCAGCTCAAAGTTGCTTTACATAAAATCAATAAAAATAATAATAAAAGTAATACAAGTAATAATTAAATAAATAAATGTAACTTGTAATAAAATACAAGCTGCAGTCTTTGCGGGAATCAAAAACACACAAGCCGCAGTCTTTGCGGTATCTCAAGCCACAGTCTTTGTGGTTTCCCAATATAAATCTAAAACAAATAACAAACCAGACTAGCCGCATTCCATTTGCGGTCTCTCGAATCCGTCTTAGACCCGAGCTGCCTCTGCAGTTTCCAAAACATATTAAGATTAACTAGTGCCCTGACCCTTTCTATGACACCACACCAATCAGGTTTTGTGATTTTTGTCACATAACATCCATGCTAAACCTAGAGTCAAAGTTCTGTGGACTAGACATTGTCATAGCAGAGAAGAAAACGCTCTGGAGTTTAGGTGTCCCACATTACCCAATGTCCCAGATTACCCGAATTCACCCTACAACAGTAACAATACACATTAATTAACTATGTATATTTAAAGAGCAATTATAATTGACCATGATTACTAATTAATCATTTAGAATACTGATATTATAATATTCATTTATGTATTTAATTATTTGTTTGAGTTTTTTGCCAAGTAGAATCTGTTTATTTGTTGAGGTTAACCACTTTGCCACCATGTTTGTTTTTTACTTATTTTAGAGCAGTTCACAAAATCTTGTAAATATCCACAATGCCTTTAAAACCAGCTGTCTGTCTCTTAATGCCACAATTTCAAATCTGTTGTGAAATCATTTTTACATTTGCTAGCAGCAGGAATTACTATGGTTGCTGGTACAAGGCTTTCTGTCTTTGTGTTTAATCTATTTATTAGGTAATCATTTAAATAAGCATTATTTTAATAGCTCACCCAAGATTGCTGACAAGAGGGGTATTTATGTTCATCTTCATGTATATGTATTTGTGTGTACTTGTCCAATTGTATGTATGTCTAGTGTATTTATTTATAAGTTTGAGTGTATAGCCAAGTAGAGTCCGTTTATCTGTTTATTTGTTGTCATTAACATGAGACCAAACTTTTCGGTATTTCTAAGCACAATCTGTAGAGAAGTGCACAAATCCTCAGAATGAAAACCACCTATGAAACCTTCACGCGTATATTATAGAGCAAATGTACAACAACATGTAAAATATAAAACAGCAGCTATGAAGCCTGCACCTACTTGTCAGGAGAAACAGAAGCTGAACTGCAGTCAGAAGAATATAATACATGGTTGGAATGCCACCAACCAAACTTGCTCTCAGCACAAAGTCAAATAAACCATTTACTGTAAGGATGGTTAAAGACACAGTAAGTAATTTCAAACTCAAACATGATATGTATCACCAAAAAATATACTAATTACACATTTGATGGATAAATGCTTTTTGCATTATTTCACAACTGGAGACCACATCATAGCTCCAGCTTTAGACAAGAGATTACTACAGAGTGGATTATGTTAACCAAATCCAGATTAACACCAGCAAGACCAAAGACTTGGTCTTGGACTTCAGAAGGAATAAGACTCTGCTGAACCCTGTTTCCATCCATGGTGAGGACAGAGGGGGTACAGTACTACCAGTACGAATTACAATTACATTTATGCATTTAGCAGACACTTTTATCCAAAGCAACTTCCAAGAGAGAGGTTTACAAAATTGCATAGATCACTGATCATAACAATGATGCGCTTATTTGCAATGATCCAAATAAGTGCAGTAAATTAATTAAGCTGGCTCTGTGTTACAGCTGAGTCTCGACCCCCTGGAGGTGATGACTGAGAGGAAAATGCTGACCATCCATTATGAACAACGCCTCTCATCCACTTCATGGGACTGTTACTGGGCAGTGGAGCACTGCTCCAGCTACAGTGTTCAAGTGAACATTTCCACAGGTCTTTTTTCCCGGCAACTGTCAGGGTGTGTAATGCTGCCCTACACTAGGACTGGTAGCCCTTCATTTGCTCGTCTATGGACAGCATGTTATTCCGTTGCTACATTTTGGATCAATCTGTATAAACCTAATCACATTTTACACACATTGGTTTTACAGTGATTATGATCATCATATTTTTCACACACCTATTTATTAATTTGTATCTATTAATTTTATATAACTTTTTGTCTATTCTGATGTGTGTTTTTGTCTGACTCCTTCATCCTCTGCCAGGAACCTCGGGGTTACCATGGATGACAAGCACACTCTCACGGCCCACATTACTGCAGTCTCCCGGTCATGTAGATTCACCCTTTACAACATCCAGAAGATCAGAAGATACCTGTCGTGAGACATGTGAGTATTCCACCCAGTTGCTACTCCAAGCACTTGTCCTCTCCAAGTTGGACTACTGCAACTCGCTTCTCGCCGGTCTCCCAGCATGTGCAACCCACCCTCTCCAGAGGATTCAGAACGCAGCAGCCCGCCTGATCTTCAACCTGATCTTCAACTACATCCAGTCTCTCGTCCGGCCTTACACCCCCCCACCCGGCACCTACTGTCTTCTTCTGATAACCGTCTGGAGGTGCCATCTCTCAAGAGCACCCGCTCCCAACCCAAGCTCTTCTCCTGTCTGGCCCCTCAATGTTGGAATCATCTCCCCACCTCCATCAGAGATACTGACTGTCTCTCCACCTTCAAAAAAAGGCTAAAGACACACTTGTTCTGGAAGTACAACAGTCTTTTGGAAAGACTTGTAGGTTTTTAGGGGTTTCAGGAGGGCTTGGATTGTTAACTAATTGGTCGTAATTTTTACTACGATTAGCTGGTTACTCATCATGGAGAAAGGCAGTGGTGAATACTGTAAATCTGTTGATATGGAAAATATCTGTGATGGGAATACTTTGTGTCTGTGAAATTCTGTCTTGTGTGATTTAAAGGGATGCAATAGGCAGAAGAAGCTGGTTGGTGTAATATATTTAGTTTTTTTTCTCCAGAAACACAAGGACCCTTTTTGAGGGACTTGTTGCACTTGTTGGTTAGTTGTAACTGATTTAACTACTTGTACCCGCAATTATATTATTGTTGCTTGCTTTCCTCCAGGTACACTCTGGGCACACAAACACACACAGTCACACACCCACAGTCATAACATAATACATAACATGACATTGTGCACAATATTATGTTATGACTGTGGGTGTATGACTGTGTTTGTTTATGGTACTGTTTTAGGTATATTTATTCTTATTTGTTTTAGTAATTTTATCCTTTTTATAGATTTTTAAGCCCTGACCGGAAGCACTTTAATTTTGTTGTACCTGTGTGACAATGACAAATAAAGATAATCTGAATCTGGGCACTTTCAAGGATCATGTTGTTTAATTGTAACTTGTTAACTACATGCTCTATGTTCTACCCATTGGCTCTTATTTTATTTTCACAATGTATGCTTCATGTTTTGGCTCCCACATTTTTGGGGGACTATCTCGTTGTTTATGATCATTGACCTATGCACCTTTTGCTCTTTCTTGTAAGTCGCTTTGGATAAAAGTATCTGCTAAATGTAATGTTTTTGCTTGTCTTGGGCCGGACTGCTGTAACATGTCAATTTCCCTATGGGATCAATGCCTTCCTGCCAGCCAGCCAGCCAGTCAGCCAAACAAAATGATCCACTATGTAACTTTGCATTAACAACTTGTATATTGTCAACACTGTTGCTATTCAAGAACGTGTACCACTCACCACTTGAGTTGAAATAATATATTTTTCAAGTCTGTAATGTAAAAAGTCCGAGCTTGTGATTTGGGGTCAAACCGTGTAGAATTTATGATGCAAGAAATCCGATGTGGTGGCTACATGTAGCAGCGTTATATCTACAAAGCACAATAAATCCGCTTCTTCTTTACTATAAATCCCCTGACAATGAAACGTTATCGTTACCATTATGATTATACTGCTAGACAGCTACTGTGGCATACCTGGCTTCGCTAAACAGATAATCCAGTGTCACACATAGTTGACGACTGTGGCTGGATTCGATCCTACGACCTTGCATTCCAAAGCAGCATGTCTTATCCTAGTGAGCTATTCTCACTGCTGGCAAATGCTGTGTTCAGTTACATATAAAAAAAAAAGGAAGCCGTTTCTCCCGTGACGAGCTTTGTCAGATTTGACCCAAGAATAAACAGCTGTAATTCAGTCATATTTTGACGTATCAAGGTGATTGTGGTAGGAAGATGATTACATGACATGCTCGTGATGACATTATTAAAGTTTCGCCACTCACCACTTGAGTTGAAATAATATATTTTTCAAGTCTGTAATGTAAAAAGTCTGTAATGACCCCAAATCACGAGCTTGTGATTTGGGGTCAAACCGTGTAGAATTTATGATGCAAGAAATCCGATGTGGTAGCTACATGTAGCAGCGTTATATCTGTATTTTGACGTATCAAGGTGATTGTGGTAGGAAGATGATTACATGACATGCTCGTGATGACATTATTAAAGTTTCGTCTCCATACGGTGAACCGTCACAGAGTCAAGGCCTCACGTCCGCTTTGGCGTCCTTTTTGTCAAAATCGTTTGCATGTTACTCGTGAACGATTTGGCTCATCGATAAACTTTTGATAACTTTTTGTCGGCATGGTCTGAAGATGATCTGTTACAATTTTCATTAAAATCGGAGCAACGGCCTAGGACTAATTCGAAAAAGTTGGCATTTCTTAAAATACAAATGACGGAAAAACCATCATGACGACAATGACGTCACAGGGTTCAATCGAATCGTCTGCATCCATGGAATTCAATGATACCTCAATTATGAAAAACGGTCTCACGGTTCAAAAGTTGTGAGCGTAAACGCACCTCCAACTTTGACGCCTTGTTGGCGCTATAGAGCTTCAGGGATCAACATGAAACTTTGCTTACGATAATCAGGAGACTGTTCCAAATCAGTGTGCCAAATTTCAAAACTTCGCACCAATCGGTTCTATGGGCTGCCATAGACTCCTAGTCCTAAGTATAATAATAATAATAATAATAAATATAGCTGCAAGCAGCAATCAAAGGGGCCAAGCATCATTCGATATGGAAATTCAGTAGCTAAAAAGCTAAATGTTCATAAAAAACATTCATGTCATTTTGAGACAGAATGCGCTGGCTACATGTAGCAGCGTTATATCTACAAAGCACAATAAATCCGCTTCTTCTTGACTATAAATCCCCTGACAATGAAACGTTATCGTTACCATTATGATTATACTGCTAGACAGCTACTGTGGCATACCTGGCTTCGCTAAACAGATAATCCAGTGTCACTACATGCTAGACGACGGTGGCTAGATTCGATCCTACGACCTTGCGTTTCAAAGCAGCCCGTCTTATCCCAGTGCGCTATTCTCGCTGCTGGAAAATGCTGCGTTCGGTTACAGAATAAGAAAAAGGAAGCCGTTTCTCCCGTGGCGAGCTTTGTCAGATTTGACCCAAGTATAAACACCTGTAATTCAGTCATATTTTGACGTATCAAGGTTATTGTGGTAAGAAGATGATTAGATTGCATGCTCGTGATGACATTTCCAAAGTTTCGACTCCATACGGTAAACCGTCGCAGAGTCAAGGCCTCACGTCCGCTTTGGCGTCCTCTTTGTCAAAATCGTTTGTGCGTCATTCGTGAACGGTTTGACTCATCGATAACATTTTGATAACTTTTTGTCGGCATGGTCTGAAGATGATCTGTTGCAATTTTCATGAAAATTGGAGCAACGGCCTAGGAGGAGTTCGAAAAAGTAGCAATTTCTTAAAATGTAAATGACGTAAAAACCATCATGACGACAATGACGTCACAGGGTTCAATCGAATTGTCTGCATCCATGGAATCCAATGATACCTCAATTATGAAAAACGGTCTCACGGTTCAAAAGTTGTGGAGGTAAACGCACCTCCAACTTTGACGCCTTGGTGGCGCTATAGAGCTTCAGGGATCAACATGAAACTTGGTGACGATAATCAGGAGACTGTTCCAAATCAGTGTGCCAAATTTCAAAACTTCGCACCAATCGGTTCTATGGGCTGCCATAGACTCCTAGTCCTAAGTATAATAATAATAATAAATATAGCTGCAAGCAGCAATGGAGGGGCCAAGCAGTCCAGAGCAGGACATGGCCTCCATAGCACTTGCGCAACAATTAAGTCACCACAACATGTTGCACTCAGGCAACACACCAAGTTTGGTTTGAAATATCTGTTTGCGTTCCAAAGTAGTGAGTGTTCAAAGTGTTTTTTTCCTTGTACAACACCGCAGGCCTCCTCTGCTCCTCGTGGGAACAATGGAACCCAAGTTTGGTGACAATCGCACAAATGGTTGCTGAGTTACGCTCTCACGTGTCTTTTGCGGCTTCGCCGCCGCCTTTGATCGTCTCTACCGAACAAACGGTTTTGAAAATGTAAAATCCATCCCGACACCTTTGTGAAGCTTGGTCTGAAGATCATCTGTGCCAAATTTTGTAAACATTGGACAACATTTGGGGCGTGTAAAAGGTTTTTACACTTTTCCATGAAATCCAAAATGGCGGCCGCATCAATTCGGTTATTATGAAAAGTTATCAATGGCCAGGCTTGATATCTCACAAGACATCAACAGACAAAGAAATTACTTCATTAAGTTAAACACTTCAACGGTTATTAGCCAAAACACGTTTATGCTTCCGGCCACGCCCCCTTTTAGTCACATGACACCATTTTTGGAGGACATCCTTAGAATAAGGTTCCGAGTAGGCGTACCAACTTTGGTGTCACTGCTTCAAAGAACTGCTGAGATATGGCTTCACTTCCTGTTTGGCGGCTTTTCTGCAGAATTTGATTGGCTGTACCGGACAAACGGTTTGGAAAATCAAATATCCTTCGATAACTTTGGTGAGGCTTGGTCTGAAGATCATATCTGGTAATTGTGAAGAACATTTGACAAAATTTGTAGGAGGAGTAGGCTTTTAAAGGTTTTTGATAAAACCGGAAATAGTGGAAAATCTATATAACCGGAAATTGACGCCATGGTGTGCATTGCACTCGGCTTGATCCAGGGAGTCCAATGGTACCTCACTTTTGAAAATGGGACATACGGTTCAAAAGTTGCGTGTGTAAACACAACTCCAACTTTGACCCGTTGGTGGCGCTAGAGTGCCAAAGTATGGGACATGAAACTTTGTGACTTGAACCAAGGGACTGTCCCTAATGAGTGTACCAAATTTCACAACTTTCGACCAAGCGCTTCTAGGGGCTGCCATAGACACCCAGTCTTAAGAATAATAATAATAAATATAGCTGCAAGCAGCGATGTGGTGGCCAAGCAGTCAAATGACCCATAAAACACTTTAGAAATCCTCAGAACAGGGTTCCGAGTGCATGCAGCAAGTTTGGTGTGAATCCATCAAAGATTGGCTGAGATACGACCCAACTTCCTGTTTGATGGCTTAATTGCACATTTTGATTGCCTGTACCGGGTAAACGGTTGTGAAAATCAAACAATCATGTGATGGCCTTTGTGAGGCTTGGTCTGAAGATAATCTCTGCGAAATTTGGTGAAGATTGGACTACATGTGTAGGAGGAGTAGAGAAAAAACATTTTTCAATGAATTTAAAATGGCGGCCGCATCAATTCGGCTATTATCACAAATGATGATGGGTCACACACGGGACGTCCCAAGATATCATGAAACAACAGAATCACTTAATAAAGGCAAACAAATCAACAGTTATTGGCCAAAACACATTTTTGCTTCCTGCGGCCACGCCCAGTAATGACATGACACCAAATTCATTGGACAGCCTCAGAAGAGGGTTCCGAGTCATCACACCAGGTTTGGGGTTGATTTCTTAAAGAATAGCTGAGATATGATCCAACTTCCTGTTTGGTTGCTTTGTTGCCAACTTTGATTGGCTGTACCGGACAAACGTTTTTGAAAATCAAATATCCTTTGATAACTTCTGTGAGGGTTGGTCTGATGATGATGTGTGCCAATTCTGGGGAAGATTTGACAAAAATTGAGGGAGGAGAAGCAAAAAAACGTTTTTCCACAAAATTCAAAATGGCAGAAAATCTATATAACCGGAAATTGACGCCATGGTGTGCGTTGAACTCGTCTCGATCCAGGGAATCCAACGGTACCTCATTTTTGAAAATCGGTCATACGGTTCAAAAGTTACGTATGTAAACACAAGTCCAACTTTGACCAGTTGGTGGCGCTAGAGTGCTCCAATGGAAGACATGAAACTTGGTGAATATAAAGAAGGGATTGTGTTTAATGAGTGTGCCAAATTTCACAACTTTTTACTATACGGTTCTAGGGGCTGCCATAGACTCCAATGACAGAAGAAGTGTAATAATAATAATAAGAAGAAAAGGTAGAATCACTTGTGGCTTCGCCGCTTCGCGGCTTGGCCACCAATAATAATAATACTACCAATTACAATAGGTGCCTCGCAGCTTCGCTGCTTGGCCCCTAATAATACTAACAATTACAATAGTTGCCTCGCAGCTTCGCTGCTTGGCCCCTAAATATAGCTGCAAGCAGCAATGGAGGGGCCAAGCAGTCCAGAGCAGGACATGGCCTCCATAGCACTTGCGCAACAATTAAGTCACAACAACCTGTTGCACTCATGCAACACACCACGTTTGGTTGAAATATCTGTGTTCCAAAGAACTGAGTGTTCAAAGTGTTTTTTTTTCTGGTATAACACCACAGGCCTCCTCTGCTCCTCGTTGGAACGATGGAACCCAAGTCTGGTGACAATCGCACAAATGGTTGCTGAGTTACGCTCTCACGTGTCTTTTGCGGCTTCGCCGCCGCCTTTGATCGTCTCTACCGAACAAACGGTTTTGAAAATGGAAAATCCGTCTGACACCTTTGTGAAGCTTGGTCTGAAGATTATCTGTGCTAAATTTTGTAAACATTGGACAACATTTGGGGCGTTTAAAAGGTTTTTACACTTTTCCATGAAATCCAAAATGGCGGCCGCGTCAATTCGGTTGTTATGAAATATTATCGATGGTCAAGCTTGATATCTCACAAGACATCAACAGACAAAGAAATGACTTTATTAAGGTAAACACTTCAACAGTTATTAGCCAAAACACGTTAATGCTTCCGGCCACGCCCCCTTTTAGTCACATGACACCATTTTTGGAGGACATACTCAGAATAAGGTTCCGAGTAGGCATATCAAATTTGGTGTCACTGCCCCAAAGAACTGCTGAGATATGACTTCATTTCCTGTTTGGTGTCTATTCTGCTGATTTTGATTGGCTCTCACGGACAAACGGTTGTGGGGATCATAATGCTCTACCATAACTTTTGTGCGGCTTGGTCTGAAGATCATATCTGGTAATTTTGAAGAAGATTTGACAAAAATTGTGGGAGGAGTAGGCTTTCAGAGGTTTTTGATAAAACCGGAAATAGCGGAAAATCTATACAACCGGAAATTGACGCATGGTGTGCATTGAACTCGGCTTGATCCAGGGAATCCAATGGTACCTCATTTTTGAAAATCGGTCATACGGTTCAAAAGTTGCGTGTGTAAACACAAGTCCAACTTTGACCCGTTGGTGGCGCTAGAGTGCCCAAGTATGGGAAGTGAAACTTTGTGAATTGGACCAGGGGACTGTCCCCAATGAGTGTGCCAAATTTCACAACTTTCGACCAAGCGCTTATGGGGGCTGCCATAGACACCCAGTCCTAAGAAGAATAATAATAAATATAACTGCAAGCAGTAATGGCGGATTCCTCCAAACATTGCGAACCATTGAAAAATGTATATTCTTGACAAATTGGAACTGTATAGAAAAATCTATGCTGCAGAATTACCAATGGGATACCAAATCTGAAATATAATACCATCAAGATCCACAAGGGCCTTTATTTCAACCCAAGGAGTGAAGGGAGGGGGCTTGGTTAGCCTATCCATTCCAGAAAGCCTTTGTGCTTTAGGGCGTGGAATGTAGCGCCACCTATGGGTAATGGTGGGACAGTTGTGGTTTGGTAATTACCCTTGGTCTATACTTTCAAAAAAGCTCGACCAGAGCATACCCCCCGCTCTCAGGGTACCGAGCTTCAGCTCAGTCATGATGCTGGGATGAATGTAGGCCTATATGTAGAGACCAGGGAGACAGACACACCGGCCAGCTGCCCTGATGGGTCCGTGGTAGATCATTAATGCGGGTTGTATCCTACAACGCTCGTGGCCTCCGAGTAGGACATACTGCTGCTGATAGATCAAGACGTTTGGTGGTGGACACATTGCTGGGCGAGAGTGACATTGTCTCTCTTCAAGAAACCTGGATGGCCAAGCAAGATCTGGACAAATTGAACTCCCTACACAAGAACTTTCATGGTGCTGGAGAGTCCACTACCGATCTCAGCATGAGAATGGTTTGTGGGAGGATAGCTGGTGGTGTAGCTATACTGTGGAACATAAAATATGACCCAACGGTAAAGGTGGTGTGGCTTAACGTTGACTGGGCTATTGGGTTAGAGTTTAATCACAATGAAAATAAATGTACTATTGTAAATGTGTACACACCATATGAATCCTATGACCATGAGGATGAATTTCAGAACAGGTTAGCTTTTATTCAGTCCTTCATAGAGGACAATAGTTCATGTTGTGTCTATGTCATGGGTGATTTTAATGCTGACATGTCAGATAAGCGTTTTTTTTCGCACAACATCTGCAGCAGTTCTGTAATGAAACTAAATTAATGATATCAAGCGTTATTGCCTGATACAAGTTTTACCTATATAAGTGAAACGTGGCACACAACTTCCTGGCTAGACCATATTGTAACCACAGCCGATGCTCATGACTCACTGGAAAGTATAGAGATGTGTTATGGGCTGGCCACCACTGATCACATACCAGTTGCTATGCTGCTAAATGTTGAGAGTGTACCCTTGTTGCTGGCCCCCCAAGAAAACTGGACTGGTCAAAATTGACCAAAGAGGTTATGCACAGATATTCTCTATTAACTGACAGCTTACATAGTGATGTTGCATTTTCTAGGGATGCCCTAATGTGCACGGATATGAACTGCAAGGATAAACATCATGCTGAAAAGCTCTGTGCCATGTATGATGATATTGTCAAATGTCTTTATGCTTCCAGTGAACCTTTTATTAATCACAAGAGTAAGGTCCCTAACGCACGGCCTGTCTGGAATGAGTTTGTGTCTGAGCAACATGCTGCTGCTAGAGAAGCCTTTAGAGTCTGGTCAGAGGCAGGCAGACCCAGACAGGGAGTGCTGCTTGATAACAAAAACCTCACAAATGCTAGATTTAAATATGCACTTGTTTCATTAAGAGAAATTAAAACACAATGAGAGCAGACTCGCTGGCCGGAAAGATGCAGAATAATAATCTTACTGACTTCTGGAAGGATGTCAAGATCATCAATAATAACAGAACTCCCCTCCCTTCTGATATCAAAGGGGTTAGTTGTCCAGAGAAGATTGCTGATCTATGGCATGAGCACTACAGTAAACTATTTAATTGTGTTAAAAGTAACACAGTGAGAATTGATAATGAATATAAAGGTATCTCTGCAGACTTGATAGTTAGATCAGTGGATATTTATGATGCCATCCACATGCTAGACAACAACAAAGCTTGTGGTATGGATTGCATTTCTGCAGAGCATCTAAAAAATGCCAGTTATAGACTCAGTCCATTTCTAGCCATATGTCTCACTGGAATTATGGTTCATGGTGTTCTACCGAACTCTATTATGTCAGTACTGTTAGTGCCTGTTGTTAAAGATAAGGCTGGTAAACTGAACATCTAAGACAACTATCGACCCATTGCATTGGCCAGTATCTTGTCTAAAGTGTTTGAGAGAATTATTTGTTTGAAATTGGAAATGTATATTCTGACTGCAGAAAATCAGTTTGGTTTTACTGAAAGTAGCCTACAATGATGCTTTTAGATTGCTACTTAATGTTCCAAGGTGGCATAGTGCTAGTCAGTTGTTTGTGTCTAAGCACGTACCAACCTGTAAGGCAATCCTGAGACAACTGATGTATGGTTTCAATGATGCTTTTAGATTGCTACTTAATGTGCCTAGGTGGCATAGTGCTGGTCAGTTGTTTCTGTCTAAGCACATACCAACCTGTAAGGCATTCCTGACACAACTGATGTATGGTTTCATGTGTCGACTGGACAAGTCTGAGAACTGAATAGTAGAGGCTCTGGTCAACCCTCTAAAGAGCTGCTATCGATTACTTGGAACTTAAGACTACATTGGCACAAAAGTCTTCATACTTTTTATGCACTGTATTATCTATGTTTTATGTTTTTGTTTTACTCCCTTTTTTATAGCTCTATGTCTGTTATTTTATGTGGAACTTGGCGTCTGAAATAAAGATTTATATATATATATATATAAATACATATATATATATATATCAATGTTTCAGGATTTGTATAACTTTTTACCATTGCATACAAAATCGGAAATGCAATACCAAAAAGATCAGCTTTTGTTAAGAGATCCAAGATTACAAGATCCACAAGGCCTTTGCTAGAGACTAAGGAATGAGTGGGGGCTTGGTCAGCCCACACTCTCCTAAAATGTTGCGTGTGCGTCTTGCCAAGCCCGCGCGTGTGTAAGTTAAGGCTGAGTGTGTGAGGATGTGGAGCACGCGCGGGCAGGAGGAGGGGAGACATTCATTGGAAATTTGGCTAGAAATTAGCCAAGCAAGCATGTTTCAAATATTCACCAAAAATCGACCTTTGATCTTACAGTCAACTTTTTCACAGATTTGTGTTATAAACATTCTCAAGAGTCTTCATATGAACTTGTGATTGAATCAGAGTATTAGTTTTTGACTGGCTGATGTGTAAAGCATTATTTTAGCGTTAGCGATAAGTTCAATTTGCTTTATATCAATCATTTTTGGAGATATGAAGTTGCCTTTGCACACGGTAACATGTTGTAGTGTCTTCCATCGATGTACCAAGTTTCATGTTGATATCTCAAAGATTTGCTGACACATGACTTCACATCCTGTTTGGCGGCTTTTCTGATGAATTTGATTGGCTGTACCGGACAAACGGTTGTGAGGATCAAAATTATTTTTGATAACTTTTGTGAGGCTTGGTCTGAAGATCATCTCTGGTAACTTTGAAGAAGATATGACAAAAATTGTAGGAGGAGTAGGCTTTCAAAAGTTTTTGATAAAACCGGAAATAGCGGAAAATTTATATAACCGGAAATTGACGCCATGGGGTGCGTTGAACTCGGCTTGATCCAGGGAATCCAATGGTACCTAATTTTTGAAAATGGGTCATACGGTTCAAAAGTTGCGTGTGTAAATACAAGTCCAACTTTTACCCGTTGGTGGCGCTGGAGTGGTCTGATGGGAGACACGAAACTTGGTGTAGGTATAGAATCAACTGTCCTTAATGAGTGTGCCAAATTTCACAAAAAGTTGTCGAAGGGTTCTAGGGGCTGCCATTGACTTCCATGGAACAAGAATAATAATAAATATAACTGCAAGCAGTAATGGCGGATTCCTCCAAACATTGCGAACCATTGAAAAATGTATATTCTTGACAAATTGGAACTGTATAGAAAAATCTATGCTGCAGAATTACCAATGGGATACCAAATCTGAAATATAATACCATCAAGATCCACAAGGGCCTTTATTTCAACCCAAGGAGTGAAGGGAGGGGGCTTGGTTAGCCTATCCATTCCAGAAAGCCTTTGTGCTTTAGGGCGTGGAATGTAGCGCCACCTATGGGTAATGGTGGGACAGTTGTGGTGTGGTAATTACCCTTGGTCTATACTTTCAAAAAAGCTCGACCAGAGCATACCCCCCACTCTCAGGGTACCGAGCTTCAGCTCAGTCATGATGCTGGGATGAATGTAGGCCTATATGTAGAGACCAGGGAGACAGACACACCGGCCAGCTGCCCTGATGGGTCCGTGGTAGATCATTAATGCGGGTTGTATCCTACAACGCTCGTGGCCTCCGAGTAGGACATACTGCTGCTGATAGATCAAGACGTTTGGTGGTGGACACATTGCTGGACGAGAGTGACATTGTCTGCCTTCAAGAAACCTGGATGGCCAAGCAAGATCTGGACAAATTGAACTCCCTACACAAGATGTTTCATAGTGCTGGAGAGTCCACTACCAATCTCAGCATGAGAATGGTTTGTGGGAGGATAGCTGGTGGTGTAGCTATACTGTGGAACATAAAATATGACCCAACGGTAAAGGTGGTGTGGCTTAACGTTGACTGGGCTATTGGGTTGGAGTTTAATCACAATGAAAATAAATTTACTATTGTAAATGTGTACACACCATATGAATCCTATGACCATGAGGATGAATTTCAGAACAGGTTAGCTTTTATTCAGTCCTTCATAGAGGACAATAGTTCATGTTGTGTCTATGTCATGGGTGATTTTAATGCTGAAATGTCAGATAAGCGTTTATTCGCACAACATCTGCAGCAGTTCTGTAATGAAACTAAATTAATTATATCAAGCGTTATTGCCTGATACAAGTTTTACCTATATAAGTGAAACGTGGCACACAACTTCCTGGCTAGACCATATTGTAACCACAGCCGATGCTCATGACTCACTGGAAAGTATAGAGATGTGTTATGGGCTGGCCACCACTGATCACATACCAGTTGCTATGCTGCTAAATGTTGAGATTGTACCCTTGTTGCTGGCCCCCCAAGAAAACTGGACTGGTCAAAATTGACCAAAGAGGTTCGGCACAGATATTCTCTATTAACTGACAGCTTACATAGTGATGTTGCATTTTCTAGGGATGCCCTAATGTGCACGGATATGAACTGCAAGGATAAACATCATGCTGAAAAGCTCTGTGCCATGTATGATGATATTGTCAAATGTCTTTATGCTTCCAGTGAACCTTTTATTAATCACAAGAGTAAGGTCCCTAACGCACGGCCTGTCTGGAATGAGTTTGTGTCTGAGCAACATGCTGCTGCTAGAGAAGCCTTTAGAGTCTGGTCAGAGGCAGGCAGACCCAGACAGGGAGTGCTGCTTGATAACAAAAACCTCACAAATGCTAGATTTAAATATGCACTCGTTTCATTAAGAGAAATGAAAACACAATGAGAGTAGACTCGCTGGCCAGAAAGATGCAGAATAACAATCTTACTGACTTCTGGAAGGAGGTCAAGATCATAAATAATAACAGAACTCCCCTCCCTTCTGATATCAAAGGGGTTAGTTGTCCAGAGAAGATTGCTGATCTATGGCATGAGCACTACAGTAAACTATTTAATTGTGTTCAAAGTAACACAGTGAGAATTGATAATCAATATAAAGGTATCTCTGCAGACTTGATAGTTAGATCAGTAGATATTTATGATGCCATCCACATGCTAGACAACAACAAAGCTTGTGGTATGGATTCCATTTCTGCAGAGCATCTAAAAAATGCCAGTTATAGACTCAGTCCATTTCTAGCCATGTGTCTCACTGGAATTATGGTTCATGGTGTTCTACCGAACTCTATTATGTCAGTACTGTTAGTGCCTGTTGTTAAAGATAAGGCTGGTAAACTGAACAGCATAGACAACTGTAGCGCCTCTCTAGTTTGGTGGATTTGTAATGAGAGGTGGCTAACCTGAGTTCGTTAGTAATTGTTACTAACTTAAACCAATTTAACATATGAAAAAAACAATACAACCAACTGTTAAACAAAAACAGGAAAGATTTACTTCAGACAAAAAATCAGTTCTTCAGTTATTGGTTCAACATTTACATGACATCGTAATGCACATGGACACACAATACAAACTAGCCGGCAATGCTAACTACACGAATACCTTAATTCAGTACAGTTCTACGGTGCAGGCCTGAGTGTAGCTCGTGTGCGTTGTAGCCGTAAACAAAATGGCTGTTTCGCCAGGATGGCACAAAATAACAAGGAGCTGGTACCTCGGATCAGCAGTGCGGTAGCACACGCACTGCGGCAGAAGGGCGGCAGCAGGTGAAGGAGAGACCGACCAAATACTCTCGTGGATTTACGAGACGAACCAACTCAGGAAGAAGACTGAGGACGACGACAATCCCGACCTCCACCGGCTCCAACCTGGCACTCGCTGTCGCTAGTCTGGCGGCAAAGCCCGTGCTTTATCCAAAACCGCCAACAGCCAAACTCCTCTTTCTGGGTTATTGTTGTTGGTTGAGATATTCACCCAACAATATAAACATAACACCACTAATGATAATATAAAATCTTCACTCTTGGTATTTTACCGTACGCTACAATTTTCTTCTCCCTCCAACTCCTCCGCTCGCTCTGTCTTTTTCTACTCCAACCTCATCTACCCCAACTTCCCGTGTTACCCTGCCCTTTGACCTCAAACCGGATTGGCTTAACATCATAATCAAAATTAAAGCAACAACATAGATTCACAAAACATTCATCTTACTCTCTTCATATTTGTAACCGGTACATTTTAACATGCGTTTTTTAAACAACAGATATACATTTCCAAATGCTGTATTCAGTAAAACATGAACAATATGCATTTCTCATCAAATCAAAATCATACTCTCAAACCTTAAAGTCTATTTATTAAACTATGAACTTAAGTATTATGTATTCAAACTTTTATATTTATGTAATAGGATTGTTTCAACAGAAATGTTTACCACCCGGGCTACACAACTATCGACCCATTGCATTGGCCAGTATCTTGTCTAAAGTGTTTGAGAGAATTATTTGATTGAAATTGGAAATGTATATTCTGACTGCAGAAAATCAGTTTGGTTTTAAAAGAAAACATGGTACTGATCTCTGTATCTATGCTCTGAAGGAGATTGTCTCAGGTACACAAGTCTTAATTCATCTGTATTTTTATGCTTTATTGATGCTTACAAAGCTTTCGATCGAATTTGTCATGAAAAACTGTTTATGAAGCTAATAGCGAGAGGTTTCCCTAAACCTCTTGTGAGGATTTTGGTGTTCTGGTATGCAAATCAAACTTTTCATGTTAAATGGGACAATGTTGTATCAGCTGCTTTCCATGTTGGTAACGGAGTTCGACAAGGAGGAATTTGATTTCCCTTTTTGTTTAATATGGATATGGACGACTTATCAAGCCAGCTGAATAAGACAAATACAGGCTGTCTTGTTGGTGAATCTATTGTCAATCATCTGATGTACGCAGATGATCTGGTTCCACTCAGCCTGTTGCAACAGATGCTATGGGTGTGCTCTCAGTATGGCTTAGATCATGATATAAAATATAATGCAAAGAAAAGCCACATAATGATAGTCAGAAGTAATCAGGACAGGAAATTAACCTTCCCTACCTTTTATTTATCTGGCAGTCCCCTTGGTGTTTGTGAGGAAATAAAATATCTGCCATGTCATTTCTGATGATTGGACAGATGACAACGATATGTATCAACAGCGCTGTCAAATATATTCTCAGGCCAGTATGTTATTAAGGACGTTTTCTATGTGCTCAGATTCAGTTAAATGTTCCCTGTTTAGAACCTACATAACACCATTGTACACTGCTCATTTGTGGTCTATGTACAGGTAAAGGAGTATACAGATACTGAAAGTAGCCTACAATGATGCTTTTAGATTGCTACTTAATGTGCCAAGGTGGCATAGTGCTAGTCAGTTGTTTGTGTCTAAGCACGTACCAACCTGTAAGGCAATCCTGAGACAACTGATGTATGGTTTCAATGATGCTTTTAGATTGCTACTTAATGTGCCTAGGTGGCATAGTGCTGGTCAGTTGTTTCTGTCTAAGCACGTACCAACCTGTAAGGCACTCCTGAGACAACTGATGTATGGTTTCATGTGTCGACTGGACAAGTCTGAGAACTGAATAGTAGAGGCCCTGGTCAACCCTCTAAAGAGCTGCTATCGATTACTTGGAACTTAAGACTACATTGGCACAAAAGTCTTCATACTTTTTATGCACTGTATTATCTATGTTTTATGTTTTCGTTTTACTCTCTTTTTTATAGCTCTATGTCTGTTATTTTATGTGGAACTTGGCGTCTGAAATAAAGATTTATATATATATAAATACATATATATATATCAATGTTTCAGGATTTGTATAACTTTTTACCATTGCATACAAAATCGGAAATGCAATACTAAAAAGATCAGCTTTTGTTAAGAGATCCAAGATTACAAGATCCACAAGGCCTTGGCTAGAAACCAAGGAATGAGTGGGGGCTTGGTCAGCCCACACTCTCCTGAAATGTTGCGTGTGCGTCTTGCCAAGCCCGCGCGTGTGTAAGTTAAGGCTGAGTGTGTGAGGATGTGGAGCACGCGCGGGCAGGAGGAGGGGAGACATTCATTGGAAATTTGGCTAGAAATTAGCCAAGCAAGCATGTTTCAAATATTCACCAAAAATCGACCTTTGATCTTACAGTCAACTTTTTCACAGATTTGTGTTATAAACATTCTCAAGAGTCTTCATATGAACTTGTGATTGAATCAGAGTATCAGTTTTTGACTGGCTGATGTGTAAAGCATTATTTTAGCGTTAGCGATAAGTTCAATTTGCTTTATATCAATCATTTTTGGAGATATGAAGTTGCCTTTGCACACGGTAACATGTTGTAGTGTCTTCCATCGATATACCAAGTTTCGTGTTGATATCTCAAAGATTTGCTGAGACAGGACTTCACATCCTGTTTGGCGGCTTTTCTGATGAATTTGATTGGCTGTACCGGACAAACGGTTGTGAGGATCAAAATTCTTTTCGATAACTTTTGTGACGCTTGGTCTGAAGATCATCTCTGGTAACTTTGAAGAAGATATGACAAAAATTGTAGGAGGAGTAGGCTTTCAAAGGTTTTTGATAAAACCGGAAGTAGCGGAAAATCTATATAACCGGAAATTGACGCCATGGGGTGCGTTGAACTCGGCTTGAACCAGGGAATCCAATGGTACCTCATTTTTGAAAATGGGTCATACGGTTCAAAAGTTGCGTGTGTAAACACAAGTCCAACTTTGACCCATTGGTGGCGCTGGAGTGGTCTAATGGGAGACATGAAACTTGGTGTAGGTATAGAATCAACTGTCCTTAATGAGTGTGCCAAATTTCACAAAAAGTTGTCGAAGTGTTCTAGGGGCTGCCATTGACTTCCATGGAACAAGAATAATAATAAATATAACTGCAAGCAGTAATGGCGGATTCCTCCAAACATTGCGAACCATTGAAAAATGTATATTCTTGACAAATTGGAACTGTATAGAAAAATCTATGCTGCAGAATTACCAATGGGATACCAAATCTGAAATATAATACCATCAAGATCCACAAGGGCCTTTATTTCAACCCAAGGAGTGAAGGGAGGGGGCTTGGTTAGCCTATCCATTCCAGAAAGCCTTTGTGCTTTAGGGCGTGGAATGTAGCGCCACCTATGGGTAATGGTGGGACAGTTGTGGTGTGGTAATTACCCTTGGTCTATACTTTCAAAAAAGCTCGACCAGAGCATACCCCCCACTCTCAGGGTACCGAGCTTCAGCTCAGTCATGATGCTGGGATGAATGTAGGCCTATATGTAGAGACCAGGGAGACAGACACACCGGCCAGCTGCCCTGATGGGTCCGTGGTAGATCATTAATGCGGGTTGTATCCTACAACGCTCGTGGCCTCCGAGTAGGACATACTGCTGCTGATAGATCAAGACGTTTGGTGGTGGACACATTGCTGGACGAGAGTGACATTGTCTGCCTTCAAGAAACCTGGATGGCCAAGCAAGATCTGGACAAATTGAACTCCCTACACAAGATGTTTCATAGTGCTGGAGAGTCCACTACCAATCTCAGCATGAGAATGGTTTGTGGGAGGATAGCTGGTGGTGTAGCTATACTGTGGAACATAAAATATGACCCAACGGTAAAGGTGGTGTGGCTTAACGTTGACTGGGCTATTGGGTTGGAGTTTAATCACAATGAAAATAAATTTACTATTGTAAATGTGTACACACCATATGAATCCTATGACCATGAGGATGAATTTCAGAACAGGTTAGCTTTTATTCAGTCCTTCATAGAGGACAATAGTTCATGTTGTGTCTATGTCATGGGTGATTTTAATGCTGAAATGTCAGATAAGCGTTTATTCGCACAACATCTGCAGCAGTTCTGTAATGAAACTAAATTAATTATATCAAGCGTTATTGCCTGATACAAGTTTTACCTATATAAGTGAAACGTGGCACACAACTTCCTGGCTAGACCATATTGTAACCACAGCCGATGCTCATGACTCACTGGAAAGTATAGAGATGTGTTATGGGCTGGCCACCACTGATCACATACCAGTTGCTATGCTGCTAAATGTTGAGATTGTACCCTTGTTGCTGGCCCCCCAAGAAAACTGGACTGGTCAAAATTGACCAAAGAGGTTCGGCACAGATATTCTCTATTAACTGACAGCTTACATAGTGATGTTGCATTTTCTAGGGATGCCCTAATGTGCACGGATATGAACTGCAAGGATAAACATCATGCTGAAAAGCTCTGTGCCATGTATGATGATATTGTCAAATGTCTTTATGCTTCCAGTGAACCTTTTATTAATCACAAGAGTAAGGTCCCTAACGCACGGCCTGTCTGGAATGAGTTTGTGTCTGAGCAACATGCTGCTGCTAGAGAAGCCTTTAGAGTCTGGTCAGAGGCAGGCAGACCCAGACAGGGAGTGCTGCTTGATAACAAAAACCTCACAAATGCTAGATTTAAATATGCACTCGTTTCATTAAGAGAAATGAAAACACAATGAGAGTAGACTCGCTGGCCAGAAAGATGCAGAATAACAATCTTACTGACTTCTGGAAGGAGGTCAAGATCATAAATAATAACAGAACTCCCCTCCCTTCTGATATCAAAGGGGTTAGTTGTCCAGAGAAGATTGCTGATCTATGGCATGAGCACTACAGTAAACTATTTAATTGTGTTCAAAGTAACACAGTGAGAATTGATAATCAATATAAAGGTATCTCTGCAGACTTGATAGTTAGATCAGTAGATATTTATGATGCCATCCACATGCTAGACAACAACAAAGCTTGTGGTATGGATTCCATTTCTGCAGAGCATCTAAAAAATGCCAGTTATAGACTCAGTCCATTTCTAGCCATGTGTCTCACTGGAATTATGGTTCATGGTGTTCTACCGAACTCTATTATGTCAGTACTGTTAGTGCCTGTTGTTAAAGATAAGGCTGGTAAACTGAACAGCATAGACAACTGTAGCGCCTCTCTAGTTTGGTGGATTTGTAATGAGAGGTGGCTAACCTGAGTTCGTTAGTAATTGTTACTAACTTAAACCAATTTAACATATGAAAAAAACAATACAACCAACTGTTAAACAAAAACAGGAAAGATTTACTTCAGACAAAAAATCAGTTCTTCAGTTATTGGTTCAACATTTACATGACATCGTAATGCACATGGACACACAATACAAACTAGCCGGCAATGCTAACTACACGAATACCTTAATTCAGTACAGTTCTACGGTGCAGGCCTGAGTGTAGCTCGTGTGCGTTGTAGCCGTAAACAAAATGGCTGTTTCGCCAGGATGGCACAAAATAACAAGGAGCTGGTACCTCGGATCAGCAGTGCGGTAGCACACGCACTGCGGCAGAAGGGCGGCAGCAGGTGAAGGAGAGACCGACCAAATACTCTCGTGGATTTACGAGACGAACCAACTCAGGAAGAAGACTGAGGACGACGACAATCCCGACCTCCACCGACTCCAACCTGGCACTCGCTGTCGCTAGTCTGGCGGCAAAGCCCGTGCTTTATCCAAAACCGCCAACAGCCAAACTCCTCTTTCTGGGTTATTGTTGTTGGTTGAGATATTCACCCAACAATATAAACATAACACCACTAATGATAATATAAAATCTTCACTCTTGGTATTTTACCGTACGCTACAATTTTCTTCTCCCTCCAACTCCTCCGCTCGCTCTGTCTTTTTCTACTCCAACCTCATCTACCCCAACTTCCCGTGTTACCCTGCCCTTTGACCTCAAACCGGATTGGCTTAACATCATAATCAAAATTAAAGCAACAACATAGATTCACAAAACATTCATCTTACTCTCTTCATATTTGTAACCGGTACATTTTAACATGCGTTTTTTAAACAACAGATATACATTTCCAAATGCTGTATTCAGTAAAACATGAACAATATGCATTTCTCATCAAATCAAAATCATACTCTCAAACCTTAAAGTCTATTTATTAAACTATGAACTTAAGTATTATGTATTCAAACTTTTATATTTATGTAATAGGATTGTTTCAACAGAAATGTTTACCACCCGGGCTACACAACTATCGACCCATTGCATTGGCCAGTATCTTGTCTAAAGTGTTTGAGAGAATTATTTGATTGAAATTGGAAATGTATATTCTGACTGCAGAAAATCAGTTTGGTTTTAAAAGAAAACATGGTACTGATCTCTGTATCTATGCTCTGAAGGAGATTGTCTCAGGTACACAAGTCTTAATTCATCTGTATTTTTATGCTTTATTGATGCTTACAAAGCTTTCGATCGAATTTGTCATGAAAAACTGTT